>NC_141874.1:371436199-371739230 GCF_056163025.1 Triticum urartu
GGGTTCAATGGCAAACCCTCCCCACCCCTCTCCAGATTGTAATCCAGAGGAAGATATCTGTTCTGAGGCGGATTCGGGCGCCGCTGACCACTCCTATTTACCCCCCAAGGTGTTTGCTCTACCTTGGCATGATGATGTTAGTCATATCATGCATATGTTGCCTTGCAGTGCCTACTTTTGACATCATATATGTCATCTTCTTAGTTTAGACATGTTCTGTAATGCCGCCTGTTTAGTTTCTATGTCATATATGGGAATTATGCAGTCTCGTGTCTTTTAGCCAGCCATAATATATGTGAAATGTGCAATGCCATCCTGTTTAACCAGGCATCATATATTTGAATGGTATCTTGCCCATCCTTTTCTTCATTACATTTCCATTTGTCGACAATGTTTGTACATTAAACTACTCTTCCTGTGAATCAGCCATTTGGGTGGGAGATGGAAAAATCTAGAGTGAAAACAAGGCCTTCAGAGAAGACAGTGCTACCTGTCAAAGCAGATCTCTTGTTGGGTCCCGATAGCTCCTCAGAGATGGATTCAGAGACAGATGACTAGTCCTATTCCTCCACTGAGGTGTATGCTCTAACTTGGTATGGTTATTCTGCTCATATTATGCATACGGTGTCTTGCATTACACAATTTAGACATCATATACATAATATTCAACACCATGTTCTTAGTTTAAACATCATATCAAATGCCCTCTGTTTAGCATATAAATCACATATGTGAATTAAATGATGCGATCCTGATTACTTAGATAACATGTAGGTGAATTATGTCATGCGATCATGTTTAGTTATTCATCATATCTTTGAATTATGTTATGCTATGCTATCCAGTTTAGATAGACATCATATATGTGAAATTATGTCATGCTATCCGTTTTAGTTAAACAATATACATGTCAACTATTTCATGCCCTCTTTTTTCCACACTATCTATTGCATCTGTCTCTCATACAATGTCTGTACATTCAACTATGTTTCCTGTTTATCAGCCATTTGAATTGGAGCGGGTGATGCCAGTATCTAGCAGACTAAAAACACGGTCTTCAAATAAAACAGTGCTACCTCTTGGTGGAGATAGCACCCCGGTTGTACATGCACAAGAACCAGCCCTACCACACATAACCCAAACTCTCGCAGATTGTACCCCTACTACGATGGATAGAGAACCAGCTTCACCCAATCTAACCCCAACCCCAGCCGATAGTAACCCAATTCCTGTTGACACAGCACCATCTCCACCATAGAGCTCCCAAACAAGAGCAGTTAGTAAGGCAGCTCCAGTGCCCAAAGGGCCAGTACTATCACGGTGAACCCCAACTCCACCAGTTAGTACGCCTATTCATGTGGAGGAAGCACAACCAGCTAGTCGTAGTTTAGCATCTATCGCATTTGATGTTCTTAAATCGTATGTGCGTATCTTCCCATCTTGGAAATATTATACTGAAGATGAAGGAAAATGCCAGTTGCAGGTGTTTGTCCAGGAGTTATGTGTAAGTAATGTTATTCATGGCAATTACTTTGCTTCGTCCCATACATCCTACCTCCATGATGGTTATAATACAGCAAATTTTCCCATTTTTCCCTGTAGAGAAGGACCAATTTGGAAACTCAGGATGAGGTAACCTGTGCTAATACCTCTGCTATCTTCAAGAATGCTTGGTGGCAATATCGAAATTACCTGAAGAAAACGTACTTCACCGGCAAAGAAACTCATCAAATTCCCTTATGTTCTCCTGAGACACATTTACTGGACGATGACTAGGAACGCTTTGTTCTGTACTGGTCCCGAACCAAGAATGTGGTAAGGTCTATGAGCTCATTTTCTATTTTTAATTATTATATTCTTGCGTCTTACTGTACTCTGTTCATGTAGAACAAGTGCCTAAACCTGAAGAACAATTGTTCTAATTTAAGATTCCATTGCTACCATAGGACATAGATATATGTTTGTTTGATGCTTTTATTATGTACTAGTACTTGGCAATAGAAGACTTGGTAGTTTAATCCTGTCCACCTTACTAATGAACTGGTTCACTGAGATGAGTTTCATATACTAGTACATGCTAAACTTGTTATGTGTCTGCTTGTTTCTTCTTTTAGAATGCTGACAGAATATTGGGGAAGAGTGCCTTATTAAGCAACGGTAAAGGAAGTAATGCAGATAAGGTTCAGGATAGTGACACATCCTGTCTTAGTTTAGTGTTGGAGTTACTGGCCACTACCGCTTGCACAAGCTATTCAGACTCACTGTCTGAATCAGTTCGGTTTCTTGAGTCGCAACTACAAGCTGAAAGACATCGATCAGCTGTGCTGCGACAAGAAGCAGAAGCACTGCAGAAGTCCCTGGAGCATTCAGATGCATACTTTCTGGTGCAACAGCAAGCGTTGGACGATTTTAGGGCCAAACAGGACAAAGCTAATCAGCTTGCTAATCTTATTGCCAGCATGTTGGATACCCAGGATAACGTTTCTTGAGCTCTTCTGAAGTTGTTTCAGTTATGCTCTTGTTTTGCTGCCACGTTTATTTGCACTGGTGGCAAATTTTGACGGCCAGTGTATATGATATGCTGCTTTGTTCCCTATATTTAAACTAGTGGCGAACTCTGATGCCCAGTGGATGTAATATGTGTAATAGCCATGATAGCCTAGCGTTAGTTTCTTGCTTATTTATTTCCTTGTTGTCTTGTTTATTTGTTTGCTTGTAGTCATTGCAGTTCTTTTTCCGCGGTTAACTAGTGGCTGCAATAACCTATTTTTTAAAACTAGGCCACAATAACCATGGGCTAATATTTACTGTAGTGACACTGGGCCTCCTACGAGCCGTAGAAATAGTGGGCCTTCTACGGGCCATAGAAATAGTAGGCCTTCTACGGGCCGCAGAAACAATGGGCCTTCTACGGGTCGTATCATCAATGGGCCTTATACGGGCCGTATGATCGATTGGCCAAACATGGGCCAATAACAGGCCGCATTATGGCCGTAAACAGGCTAGAGTTGGAATCGTCCATTCATGGGCCGACTATAACGGGCCATCGTTAATAGGTCGTATTTGATGACGCTATGAAAATGACCCAACGTATTAACGGACCACAAATGGGCCGACTGTAACCATGAGTTGAATTTGTCCCACAAGCAGAAAATGACAGTAACGGGCTGTAAGTAAACGAATGCTGGAAATGAGCCCAAGAATAAATGGGCTCTGAGAAGGCCAAAAGATAACATGGGCTAGAAACGGCCCAACGGAATAACGGGTCGTTAATGGGTATAAAGTGATACACTGTTCATTACAGGCCAGTTTCACCACGGGCCATTAATGGGTGTAAAGTGATACATAGTTCATTACGGGCCAGTTTCACCATGGGCCGTTAATAGGCCAAGAGTTACATAGGGCCTCATATGGGCCGAAAGACGTCACGGGCCATACATGGGCCAGAAGTGAAAACGGGCTGGAATCATATTGGATGGCCTAGATGACGCTACTGGGCCTAATTCGGATAGGGCGTAACAGGCCTTGGGTTAGCAGGCTGTAAATGGGCTATATGAGAACATGCCGTTAACAGGCTTTCCATGGGCCGGCCCGCCACCTTTTGACCTAGTCAAACGGTCCGGCCTTTTCACAGGAATGGGCCTCTGTTGGGCCGTGCCACGTGTCCATGTATCATAGGCGCCTATCTGACCCACTGACGAGCTGACATGTGTTTCGTCCGGCCAATAAGAATTTTACATGTGGAAATTTCCAATTGGTCGGGGTTGTTAATGGGTTATCAGATCCAAAACCCGACCCGATAGCTTAACGGCGTTCCGTTACGGTGGATGCCACGTGCCGGTCACCCTTGACGAAAGCACTTGTGTGACACGCGATCTATCATCATGGAAGTGGACACTTCCGTATGATAATTTTGGTAATGTCATGGAACACTTCTACGACAGCACAGGTATGACTATCTTGATTCTGTCATAAATTTGTCATGCATATACATGCATAACAAAAAATGCGACCTACTGCGACAAACACGTATCATCACGGAAGTGTATTTTTTTGTAGTGTACGCATACGCCGAGTACCTGGAGAAGCTTCAGGATCGTGCCGGCATGTGAGATGAGATGTGGGATCGAACTATGTATGCTTGAGTATATGCTTAATGACGGTTGAACTGTACTTATGGTTGAATTATGCTTGTGTATGTGTACGCTTCTTATCTATGTCTGAGTATGTTTAATCTATGTTTACTTATGTATAACCGTGGGATATGGATGCAATCAGTTCGGTTGATGGAATCTACCTCCATCTTGGTTTATTGCCCCCCTTTGTAATTTGTGTTAAATTTTGACCAAAGGTTTAACTGACAAAATGTTATGCGGGTCAGCAAAAATTATATCATTGGATGGGTATTTGAGCATAGTGTTCAATGATATAATTTTTGGTGGCATGCATAAACATTTCTTAGTTAAATATCTGGTCAAAATTTGGTAAAAATTACAAAGGGGACCAATAAACCAGGACGAGGTAGTACGTCAATCACACACGGTTCCCAAAATTGGAACCGTGTGCAATGACTTTCATTTTACCTATTGCGTCAACCACACACGGTTGGCTCTAGCAAACAGTCGCCTCCAAAATTCTTTGTGGGACAGAAAACCCTCACCACCCAATTCAAAAAAGAAAAAGGAAAACCCTCACCATCCCCACATCACAAAAACCCTCACCCCGCCTGCCATCCCCTCCGGTCCCCATTCACACCTGCACAAGCTCCTCCGCATCTATGCATGGCACCTCCTATCGCGGCTGTAAACACTTAGCTCGACGCCTGCCGCCGCCGCCAGGCTACCGGCAAAGCCCACTGCATTTCGCCACTTTCGCTTGCCGCCGCCTATCGCCATCGACTTTCTCGACGCTGCTCGCGGTCGACCTAGCTCCGCTCAGTTAGGGAGTCTGCCGTAGTAAGCGCTCTTTCTCATGGACAACAAGGTAACTAATTTAATGAGATATTATCTCATCTCTTATCCCAGTTCATCTGCCGCCTTTAATCACCCGACCGAAATCGCCGTGAATTCATTTTTATTCGAACTGATTTGAGGGTTTTCTTCCGTCCATAGAGTGTACAGTGCGCGGACACATCAGGACCTTGCGGCCTCCGCCAGACATTCCATCTCACCGTACCAGATGACTTGAGGATGCGCGCGGTATGTTCAATCTCACCCTAAATCGGCTGGCATGGCCTACTTTCCTGAACATATTCTAAATATTACAACATTTTGGATAAAAGGTGCCACATGCACCATATACGTCAAAGGGGATTTTTTTTCCCTCTTCTTTCTTTGTTAGGCAAATTAATGATGTATTGTTCTTTCGATTACTCTCATATTTCCATGATAGCATGTTTACCCTATCTATTTAATTATAAATTTGTGTCCTTCGATTTCGACTGTTGTATAGTTCTTTCAATTTGGACCCACATTTGCATGTTACCATATTTTCTATAATAATCCTACCATTTTCTGCAGCGCGTTCCTTGCTATGCAAAAGAATCTGTAGTGCACAATCTTTCCCTTACATAAATCAAGACTGCAGGGATGTCATAATGCACACAAACCATGGGTTTACAATCGTTGCTACTGTAAGACTTGATGAACGTGGTGACCGCTATTTTGGCACTGGCTTTTGGAGAGAAATTGCTAAGTTTTATGAACTACAAGCTGGCACTGGAATTGCACTGCACATAAAAGGGCCTGGTCATGAGATATATGGTAACTTCCCCGACAATATCATCCGTCCAGGCGTTGTTTGAAGTAAGTTTTATTTTCAACTATCTGCATGTTGACTTACCCAGCAATATCAAATGAATTGTGTAGTATTTAAGCAACCAACTGTTATTCTCTTTTCTTACTATATTCCTACCTAATAACTTCTAGTTACCAATACACTTTTCTATTGCCCTGTTTTAACTAAATATTCCCTATACTCCCATTTCTATCATAAAGCGTCGCTGACAAGGAGACTTTGGAGGTGGAGAATGGGGTTGCCAACAAGCAGAGGTGGGGCGAGCTAGAACCGCAAGCGACTCCAGCATGCCTAGAATTCATCAGCGGCCTCCCCGATGATATGTTGATAGTCATCATGCCCCTCCTCCCAATCACATATGGGGTGCGGACAACCGTCCTTTCCCGGTGGTGGCGCCCCCTATGGAAGTCCAGCCCTCTCGACCTCATCGACACCCACGAGCTCTGCCATGGCTATCGCAAAAGCTTGGATGTGTTCTCCAAGATCCTCGGTAGTCACTAAGGGAGTCCTGGACAAAGGGGTCCTCGGGTGTGTGGCTTGTTGGCCATGGGCCGGACTGATGGGCTGTGAAGATACGAAGACCAAAGACTGCACCTTTGTCCGGATAGGACTCTCCTTGGCGTGGAAGGCAAGCTTGGCGACCGAATATGTGGATTCCCTTCTTTGTAACCGACCTTGTGTAACCCTAGATCCTTCCGGTGTCTATATAAACCGGAGGACTTAGTTCGGATAGGGGAGATTCATTATCATAGCCATACCAGCTAGACCTCTAGGGTTTAGCCATTACGATCTCAAGGTAGATCAACTCTTGTAATACTCATATTCATCAATATCAATCAAGCAGGATGTAGGGTATTACCTCCATAGAGAGGGCCCGAACCTGGGTAAACATCGTGTCCCTTGTCTCCTGTTACCATCGACCTTAGACACACAGTTCGGGACCCCCTACCCAAGATCCGTCGGTTTTGACACCGACATTGGTGCTTTCATTGAGAGTTCCACTGTGCCATCGTCGGAAGGGTTGATGGCTCGACTTATCGTCAAGGAAAATATCACCTCCGGACAAGATCTGGCCTCAGGCCAAACCCTTCGGCTGGGCGGTTTTACCATGATCGCCCGCTCGGCCTTTGAGCCGACGATGATGGCCTCTCGAGTCATCAAAAATTGCCTCTGCGTTGATTCTGAATATGCCAAACGGATGGATCCGACGGAGTTGTCGTCTTTGAACGAACTCCTAGATCACATTGATGCCTTGGGGGTCGCTACAGACTAAGATCGGATTGGGCTTAAACCCGACCACAGAGAGATTAACTCTCCATCGATCACCCACCAAATAGCGGTAGTCGAGGAGGAAGATAACCCTTCCTCTATATTGAGGACGAACTATGTTTGGATCTTCGACCTCGAGAAGCCAGACACCTACCGGTAGAAAGACACACCGTGTCCTTCGAACATAGAGTCGGACGATAAGCTTCAAAAATCATAAGATACTCCATAGCCCAGACTGTTCAGTCTGGAAAAACCTCAGACTCCGGATCATCAATCGGGGTCAGGGTTCAGATCCAATTCCACCGACCCACCCAGACACAAGCGCTTTCATAAGCATAAAACAACAGTCTTAGGAAACGGTCCACCACTTCTGGGCTAGATTTCTTCTTGTCAAAAACAAGATTAAAGATTGCCGCGACGAGGAAGCTATCTCAGCATTCCGCAACAATTGCAGGGACGAAGAAATCCTCAACGCCATCAACAGCCGTTGCATCCTACACTTTGCTGACTTGGAAACTAATGTACAGAAGTACAATGCAATGGAAAGCGCCTGGAAAACTCAAACAGCTCGTTGGGAATCATCAGTCCCCACTCAGCCCCTTATTCAGGCAAAAAGGGCGCACTCGAGCAGCACGCCGGTTCAATAGTAAAGAAATACAAGTCCAGTATGGTGCGCGGAACCGTTCTGGAAGGATGGCTCGATGGGCCATGCAAAATACACGCAACACCGGACAACATACCAACACATATCCTTAGAGCATGTTGGATACAACGGCAAGTGGCCAAGAGCGGCAAGGATATCCTCACCAAGAATAACCCAGAACAACACCCCCAAGAGGACGTCGACCCCAAAGTACTGGCGGTCTTCAATACATTCGCCTCAAACAATAGGCGCAAAAGAGCACTACGCGGACTCGCCGAAGTCTATCAAATAGCACGATAATCCCTTGGAACGACACGGCTATAACCTTTAATGTCGGCGACGAACCAAAATACAGGATAGTCCGAGCACCAGCCGCCTTGGTCCTCAGTCCAATCGTGGACGGCTTTCGGCTCACCAAGGTCCTCATGGACGGCGGCAGCGGACTAAACCTCATCTACGAAGATACACTCCACAAAATGGAAATAGACAGGAGCCGCATTGAGCAAAGCAGCACGACCTTCCGAGGAATTACTCCCAGTCGGGAGGCGCGCCGTGCAGGAAAAATAACACTAGACGTGGTATTCGGCACGTCGGAGAATTATCGGTCTGAAGAAATAACCTTCCAAGTGGCCCCTTTCAACAGCGGATATCACGCCCTCTTAGGGCGAGATGCATTTACGCGCTTCCAAGTGGTACCCCATTATGGATACATGAAGCTTAAGATGCCTAGGCCCAACGGTATAATCACTCTAGCTAGTGATCCGGACATAGCACTCAGCACTGAGAATAAAACCGCATCCTTGGCCCTTGAGGCATTATCTGAAGCCCTCGCGGCCGAAGAATTAACCACGTTGCGCTCCATGGTGGATAGGGATGATGTGGTCCTAGACAAACGACCCAAATCCACCTCCTTCAAACCAGCAGAAGAAATAGTCAAATTCCAAGTCCATCCAACGGACCCCAAGAAGACAGCATCCATCGGAGCATAGTTAGACCCAACGGTCGACGCCGTGCTACGAGAGTTCCTGCGCGAGTATTGGGATATATTCGCCTGGCACCCTTCTGATATGCCAGGAATCCCACGTGAGTTGGCTGAGCACAGCCTCAATATATTAAAGGGATACAAACCGGTCAAGCAAACACTGCGGCGCTTTTCCGAAACCAAACACCAAGTTATGGGGGAGGAGCTAGCCAAGCTAATTGAGGCCGGATTCATCGGAGAAATAAAACATCTGGTCTGGCTGGCAAACCTGGTGATGGTACCAAAGAAGGACAAATCCTGGCGGTTGTGCGTAGATTTTAAAGACCTCAATAAGGCTTTCCCTAAGGATCTCTTCCCCCTCCCCGCATTGATCAGATCATTGATGCTACCGCAGGACACGACTCACTGTGTTTCCTTGATGAATATTCCGGATACCATCAAATCAAAATGAAGGAGTCCGATCAAGCTGCAACAGCATTCATTACCCCATATGGGCCATTCTGCTTCAACGCCATGCCCTTCGGGCTCAAGAACGCCGGCGCCACATACCAACACATGATTCAAACATGCCTGGAGAAACAAATCGGCAAGACAGTTGAACCTTATGTGGACGACGTCGTCATAAAAACTAGGCGCGTCGAATCATTAATAGATGATTTACGTCTCACATTCGATAACATCCACGCGTATGACATTAAGCTCAATCCTGAAAAGTGTGTTTTTTGGCGTCCCCGCCGGAAAACTGCTGGGCTTCATCGTTTCCAACAGAGGAATTGAAGCAAATCCAGCCAATATCCGAGATCTGTCACAATTGGCTACGCTAACAAACCTTAAGCAAGTCCAAAATCTCGCGGGTTGCATGGCAGCTCTAAGCCGCTTTATCTCCAGATTGGGAGAAAAGGCACTGCCACTCTGTCGCCTTCTAAAGCGAACCGATCACTTCGAGTGGACGGACGCGGCAACAGCCGGACTGGAGGAAATAAAAACCCTTCTTGCGAGCAACCCAATCTGGCCGCGCCAAATGCCGGCGAACCGATATTGTTATACATATCGGCAACACATCAGGTGGTGAGCGCCATCCTCATCGTCGAACGAGAACAGGACGAACACAAATTCCCGCTTCAGAAGCCAGTATACTACGTATCCACTGTCCTTACACCATGCAAATCCCGATACCCCCATTATCAAAAGATAGCATACACGGTCTTCATGGCATCCCGAAAGCTCTGTCACTACTTCCAGGAGTGTTCGATCACGGTGGCTTCCGAAGTACCACTCAACGACATTATAAACAACTGTGATGCCACGGGCCGGATTGCCAAATGGGCCATTGAGCTCCTTCCATTTGATATTACATACAAACCACGTCGAGCTATTAAATCCCAAGTATTGGATGACTTCGTCGCCGAATGGACAGAGGCCGAACTCCCTAAAGAGTACGGCACATATTCCAATTGGGTTATGTATTTTGATGACTCCAAAATGCTAGCAGGGCTAGGGGCGGGCGTCTTCTTAACGTCACCAACTGGAGACGTCATTCAGTACGTACTCCAAATACTATACACAGACTCCAACAATGCAGTCGAATACGAGGCCTTATTGCATGGTCTCCGGATGGCTGCCTCCATGGGCATACAGCGCCTAGAAGTGCACGGGGACTCAAACCTTGCAATATCTCAAATAAATGGAGACTTTGACGCCAAAGATCCAAAGATGGCAGCTTACCATAATGCCATCATAAAAATGTCAGCCCGGTTCGAGGGGCTCGAGTTCCACCATGTGGCTCGAGAAAGTAATCAGGCGGCGGACGTCCTTGCTCGTATTAGCGCTAAGCGCGACCCCGGCCCACCCAATATCTTTCTGGAAAGGCTTAGCCATCCATGGTGTGGCAGGGGGAAAACGACAACACTAGTCCAGACCCAAACATAACCCTAGATTCCGAAAACACCGACATCATCGAAGGCTCAGCCACCAAAATAACACCATCAGCGCATCTTATCATGGCAGTCATTGCCCCATGGACCGTACCCTTCCTGGCCTACCTTAACAAGAAGGAACTTCCTGAGGACTAGAATGAGGCCCGCTGCATCATCCGGCGTTCGAAGGCCTACAAGGTTCATGACGGAGAGCTCTATAAGAAAAGCACTACCGGAGTTCTTCAAAGATGTATCTCCGAGGAAGAGGGGCGGCAGCTCTTGGCTAAGATTCACGCCGGACTTGGCGGTCACCATGCTGCAGCTCGGGCCCTTGTTAGCAAGGCCTTCTGTACAGGGTTTTATTGGCCGACGGCCCGAGCAGATGCACAGGACCTTGTCCAACGTTGCATCGGATGCCAACTCTTCACCAACCAAAGCCATATGCCCCCAACCGCCTTACAAACAATCCCCATCACTTGGCCTTTTGCGGTCTTGGGACTCGATATGGTCAGACCCCTTAAAGGAGGAAGCCATAAGAGAAAGTATATGCTGGTCATGGTGGATAAATTCACTAAATGGATAGAGGCCAAACCAGTCAAAACGGCCGAAGCGAGGCCGGTAATAGATTTCATATCTGGCGTGGTACACCGTTATGGTGTCCCACACAACATAATCACCGATAATGGCTCTAATTTCACAGTCGATGAAGTGAAAACCTGGTGCGCTAATCTGGGCATTAAGCTTGATTACACCTCTGTCTATCACCCGCAGACAAACGATCAAGTCGAACGGGCTAATGGTCTTATTATGAGCGGCATCAAACCTAGACTAGTGCGGTCTTTGAAAGAATCAGACAAGCACTAGCTGGAGGAACTTGACTCCATACTCTGGGGGCTGCGGACCACACCCAACCGCACGACCGGATATACACCTTTCTTCATGGTGTACGGTGTAGAAGCAGTGTTACCCTGCGATATTATTCATGACTCACCTCGAGTGCGCATGTACAAAGAGAGAGAAGCCGAGCTTGATCGGCAGGACAGCTTAGATTCCCTGGAGGAGGAGCGCGACGTCGCAAAAGCCCGTTTCGCATTTTATCAATAGCAGGCTCGCAGGTATCAAAGCAGAGAAGTACGGGCCAAGACTTATAACGTTGGTGAACTCATTCTACGCCTGCCGGAGAAGAAAAAGGACAAACTCAAGCCCATGTGGGAGGGTCCCTTCATCATTGACAAAGTCCTCACTGGAGGAGCGTACCGCCTGCGTGATGCGTCAGACAATCACCTGGAGCCGAACCCCTGGAACACAGCCAGACTCCGACGATTTTATGCCTAGTTCCAAACTCCATCCTCCTGTTATTAACATTATTTTTTCTATCTCTTTTCATTTGTATCTTTTTTTTGTTTTTCTCTTTAGCCCTACGACTTTGGTACAGCTAGACCGTCCTCCCCAGATGCGTACATCTCCACATATGTGTGTTCATTATACCTAGGGGCTTCTCGTACAGAAGCTTGCTATTATCCTTTGAGCATCAAGCTCACCACATATGCATTTTTCCATGTGTACCTTTTCTTCGCCATTATATGCATCGATATGACTTAAGTTTTGCCCAAGCTGGGTTGCTTGGCTCCTGTGCTTATGCCCTACGTTCCCGTTAGTTCGGCTGGGGCATAAAGGGAGCACCTCTGTGATTGTTACTGCCGGGTCATCCGGATGTGTAACTCAGACTGGGTGAAGCCGAAAGCTAGCGTTCTTAAGGGAATATTCGGTTGGCGAATTAAATATGTTCCCGCATTCATTCCATTATGAAACCTCGGAAGTTACTTACTCTGTGATTTTTTCAATCACAGTTCGGACATGCACATTAAACGCATGCACACCCAGGGAAAGGAACCCTTAACCAAACTATTCTCTTTGGAAGATGTTTCTTACATAATGTAATATAACATAACTAGCCGGATACACATTGTCTATTCAAGCAACTATGACCCCTACGCCTGGTTCCCATGCATACCCCGGTATATTCTACCATTAGGGTATTCGGAAACACTCTGCACCTTCGGGTCCAGAGGTCGAATCGAAAAGGTCGGCCATGACAATTGTTTTTATTATCCAGCTATAAGGAAAGTACATAGTCATTTAGGACTCAAAAACTTCCTCCTCTATACCATCCTACAAGCAATCTAACTTACAATCCTGTTGGGAGTATCTAGCAGCCACCTCTACTTGGACATATACTTAACTATCGGGAATTTCTTCACCATTTGACCCTAGCGGTCCGACCCGGGCCATGTGATTCGGATCTAGCTTGGTATATCATGTTTTTACTATGGCCCAGGCTTCTCGTGCACCCTCTCGGCAGGCCGATATCTTCCACAGTCGGATACGCCGTCGCGCTCCCTTAAACAGCTCTATAAGCTTCTCCATACTCCCTGGAGGGGAGTCGGATGGCCATAAGGCCTTGGCTACGCTCCGCATTGCCTGCCGATCTTGCTCGTGCAACTACGACAGCCCTTGCAAAAGATCACTTGATGATTCGGATACCTCCTCTTCAGGATGGCCCGTTAATATACCTGCAATCACAGCTATATTAGCTACTTTTACTTCCAAACTGTTCTATGGTAAATACGGCCACATACTGAATATGTCACCTCGTAGTTTTTTGTTCTCCTTCACGAAGTCTGCCAGCTGGGCCCACACATCCTTAAGCTCTTCGCCCAGCTGGGTGTTTGCATCTTGGAGTTTGTTTTTCTCCTGTCTGACACGGGTCAAAACCCGCTTGCCTGCGGCCTGCAGTCTTTTCGACTCTTTTCCTACAATTGATCTGATGATCCTGTTAGGTGATAAAGTCGTAGTGTTAATGCGGCCGCTATGCAATAATTGTTTCTTGATGGAGGGAAATATCACCGGAGGACGCCGCTTTGGATTTTTCCAGTTCGGCGGTCACTGTGTTCAACTGCGTCCGACACTTTTCTAGCTCTTAGGCTAGCACGTTGTTCTTCTTCGACAGAACCTGGTCATACAGCGATCCTCAAATCAGTTGTCCCAACTACTTTAAGTCTCGGGGGCTACTGGCATATGGTTATCATAGTCAGACGAAGTAAACTTACCTGTACATCTTTTAAATGCTGCTTTGTGGCTCTGTTAAGCCCATCTCGAGCAGCTCGGATATATGCATCATCCGAGGGGAAGGCGTTAAATGCCTCCTCTGAAAAGCCAGGGTCTTGTAAAACGGCCCTGCGGCGCCGATGATTCATGCCGCTCTCCACTTCCGAGTTGGTGACGGATACGTCATCCGAATCCTCGGCTGGAGGACAGTCCGGCGTCACCCCCGCATCAGCCCCCGTCTTCACGGTAGGATCTGGATCCTAGCTGCGGGAAGTATGGCCGGCCGGACCTCTGGATATAGTCCGGCACACCTTTTTCCTGATACAGGATAAACGGAAAGGTCACAGTTGGATGTGACTGCCAAAGTGCATATTTGTGAATTCATACCTCTTTGATGAAGGCTCAGCCGTATCTTTGTTTGCCTTCCTCTTCGAGGGCTTGCCTGGTGTGGGGGACGTTCTCTTCGGAGATGACCCGGGGCAGCACAGCGCGCCGAGTGCCTCCCCTTTTGAGCACAGGACAGTGCGGTGGGTAAGGAGGAATAAGAAAACTCTCTTGGACAAGGTATCTCCGGATTACTTACATGTGAAGCAGGAAGAAGGCCGGGGTAATCAGCGATGATGGGTACATATGTATCGTCATAGCTCATCTGATAGAATATACCCTCCTCAAGCTCCACAAATATGTCCGGGTCTTCCTCATATCCGGGGTCAAGATCTCGGTTGCAATTCTCCGGCTGAGGGATAGGGTCATGGATCCCCTCGATAGCCTTTCGCCATTCCTGTTATAAGCAGATAATATACTGCCCGTCAAGAATGATTCAGGGACTGGAGTAAAATAGTGGAGCTGAAGCTTACCCAGCTGGGAGGATTGTACATGGAAAATCTGTCTCGATGTTGGAGACGGGTGAACTCCTCTTTCTCCCCTTTATACAGCTCGGCCAGTATTTTCGCCAGGGCATTGGGGGTCTTCGGGCCCTTCCGACCATAGCGTGAGGCGTCGTCTTCCCCGTTATAATGCCACATGGGCAGCCCTCTGTATTGGAGTGGCTGGACCCCCCGCACCATAGAGGTTGCCATTACCTCGACTATTGACAATCCGGACTAGGCAAGTGTCTTAATCTTGCCCAACAGTAGGCTGATCTCTGCACTATCCTCTTCCTCGAGGCTTTGAGGACGCCAGCTATGGCGTTTCTTCAGCGGAGAACTTGAAAACTCGGGAAGGCCCATACGGACGGGGTCAGGTAGAGCGACGGCATTGATATAGAACCATTCAGAAGGCCACTCTTCGGAAGCTTTCTTCGGCGTGCCGGACAGGTATCTGTTCCCAGCAATGCGCCACACTTCAGCGCCTCCTACTTCAAAAATTGAACCGCCTTGATTACGAGGGACGAGGCAGAACAGTCTTCTCCATAAATCAAAATGGGCCTCGCAGCCCAGGAATAGCTCGCATAGACCGACGTAACCCGCAATATGAAGGATAGAGGCGGGAGTGAGACTGTGCAGTTGGAGGCCATAATACTCTAGCAGACCTCGGAGGAAGGGATGAATTGGAAATCCGACACCTCTTAATAAGAAAGGGACGAAACACACTCGTTCTCCCGTGGACAGGTTGGGGAAATCCTCCGCATGAGTTTTTCCATTGAAGGAGGCCAATCCTGCTCGAATGGGAACCAGGTCCGCGGGGGGAAGAAAGCCCTGTGTTTGCAACTTCACAAGATGACTATGGGATACGAAACATCTCTCCCAACCACCCTTCTTGGAGCCGTGGGGACGAGAGGAAGAGTCGGGAGCGCTAGCCATGTTGGGGTGGTTTTTCTTAGCAAGCTCTGAGGATTTTTCGCGGGGTGTGGAATGGATCTGAGATCTATTTTCTTTAAATATGCACCTTTGTGATATGGTCGGGGTGGTATATGTAAAAATACCCTGACCTCTCGCATTCGCTCGACACGTGGAGACTGAAGTTGTTGGCGCACAGAAGCCGAGGAATACAACATTAAATGGAAAGCCGAACACACTACTCAGAGGTCATCGATGGAGGAACCCGCCTTGCAATGCCGAAGATAATCTATGTGACGAACACCTCGTCATTGAAGACTGGTTCAGGGGCTACTGAGGGAGTCTCGGACTAAGGGGTCCTCGGGAATCCGGCCTGTTGGCCATGGGCCGGACTGATGGGCTGTGAAGATACGAAGACCGAAGACTGCACTCGTGTCCGGATAGGACTCTCCTTGGCGTGGAAGGCAAGCTTGGCGACCGGATATGTACATTCCCTTCTTTGTAACCGACCTTGTGTAACCCTAGATCCTTCCGGTGTCTATATAAACCAGAGGACTTAGTTCGGATAGGGGAGATTCATTATCATCACCATACCAGCTAGACCTCTAGGGTTTAGCCATTACGATCTCGAGGTAGATCAACTCTTGTAATATACTCATATTCATCAATATCAATCAAGCAGGACATCGGGTATTACCTCCATAGAGAGGGCCCGAACCTGGGTAAACATCGTGTCCCTTGTCTCATGTTACCATCGACCTTAGACGCACAGTTCGGGACCCCCTACCCGAGATCCGCCGGTTTTGACATCGACAGTCACCTTGGCCCAACCAGAGGCGTTAGAATGGGCAGGTTCCGTTCCAACGGCAAGGACCGGGCCAAGCTTGACGACTGGTTCCGATCCCCCGCCCTAGATCAGCTCATGGAGCTCACTTTTGATGATGGGTATATGAGGTCGATGCCAATGTCCGAACTCCACGTCGCGCCCATGATGCGCGTCACCAAGTTCAAGAACTGCCACCCCCCCCTTAATGACGCGCCTGCTCTTATTCTACCACGACTGAAGCACTTCAAGCTCATCGTTGCCTGCCTCTCAAACGGTGACATGGAGCGCTTGCTCCATGGTTGTACTGCACTCGAGTACCTTCGTCTTCAGGCGATCAATGGGTTGAGTGCCTTCCACATCACCTCCATGACTCTCCGGAATATTTATGCGTGTAGCTGGTGCGGCAGGAAGACATCACAAGATGTGTACCATGGTACGGTCATTGAGGACACACCAGCACTTGAGAGATTACTTGTAGTTGATCAAGAAGGTCCAATAAGAATCAATGTCATTTCTGTGCTGAAATTGACAGTGGTGGGCTACTCGTCTGACAAATACTCTGAACTTGTTATTGGATCCACACCCGTTCAGGTACAACAGCCACCTTCTACCTCTCCTTCTACAAATTAACATTATTTCTAATTTTGAAGATGTTTGTTCGTCTGTCATTCGGAAAATGATTCCGACAAGCTTGACCCCGAAATTGCGCACAATGAAGGTCTTGGCACTAGAATCTATCAGCCCCAACCTAGAGCAAGTTGTCAGTTTCCTGAGATGCTTTCCGTGCATGGAGAAGCTATATATCGAGGTGATGTTCCTTTCATGTTAGGTGTTAACCATAAGGGAGTTCAATTTGTGACACCTTTTTCCAAGTTTACAATGACAATGTACTACGATTTCTGAAGGATTCTTTTGGAGGATTTCAGTACATACATGCCCCCCCATATTGGTTGCTTGATCCATATGGTTACCATCAATAAGCAGCTCTCCTTTGGATTCATCTGTACTAGTTTTCTTAGGGAAATTTTCATACACTCCAACCTCTTACGTAGAAGGCTACATTTTTCTAGAATGTAATCAAATGCCCATGCTAATCATGTCAAATCGAAGATGGCAAGTTAGTGCATTTTCCAAATCTTGCAAACACAATAGGCATGTAGTAATGTTCAAAACTGCATGTACGCACTAACACGTCTTCTTCTTTTGCGGATAAGATTAGGCCCGGTGGTGGATAATGTGATACAATATAACAATCACATCGAATTCCTAGATCTGCATCTCTCGGAAATTACTTTGAACTCCTACTGAAGGACCTTACTGATACGTCCATTTTGCATCATGTTTTCTTACTGTTATTTACAATGGTTTTATCCATAATAATGCTTTTTGGAGTAATTCTAATGCCTTTTCTCTCGTAATTTGCAAGGAACGCACCAAGAGGGAGAATTCCGGCAACTGGAAATCTGGACCTAGAAAAGCTACGTCGGGCCACCTATTCTGCACAAATCCAAATGAGTTGAAACTTTATGGAGATTTTTTATGGATTATTTAAGAAATACTGGAGCCAATAAACACCAGAGGGGGCCACCAGGTGGGCACAACCCACATGGGCGCACCAGGCGTGCCCTGTTGGGTTGTGGCCTCCTCGACCCACCTCCGGTGCCTATCTTTTGGTATATAAGTCATTTTTACCTAGAAAAAATAAGGGGGGACTTTCGGGACGAAGCTTCGTCGCCTCGAGATGGAACTTGGGCAGGAGCACTTTTGCCCTCCGGCGGAGGGATTCTGCCGGGGGAACTTCTCTCCCGGAGGGGGAAATCACTGTCACCATCATCACTAACAACTCTCCCATCTTGGGGAGGGCAATATCCATCAACATCTTCACCAACACCATCTCATCTCAAACCCTAGTTCATCTCTTGTATGCAATCTTGTTACCGGAACTATAGATTGTTGCTAGGTGTGACTAGTAGTGTTAATTACATCTTGTAGTTGATTACTATATGGTTTATTTGGTGGAAGATTATATGTTTAGATCCAATATTCTATTTAATACCCTCTGATCTTGAGCATGATTATTATTTGTGAGTAGTTACTTTTGTTCTTGAGGTCACGGGAGAAATCATGTTGCAAGTAATCATGTGAATTTGATATGTGTTTGATATTTTGATAGTATGTATGTTGTGATTCCCTTAGTGGTGTCATGTGAACATCGACTACATGACCCTTCACCATACTTGGGCCTAAGGGAATGCATTGTGGAGTAGTAAATAGATGGTGGGTTGCGAGAGTGACAGAAACTTAAACCCCAGTTTATGCACTATTCCGTAAGGGACCGATTGGATCCTAGAGTTTAATGCTATGGTTAGAATTTATTCTTAATACTTTTCTCGTAGTTGCAGATGCTTGCAGGAGGGTTAATCATAAGTAGGAGGTTTGCTCAAGTAAGAACAGCACCTAAGCACCGGTCCACCCACATATCAAATTATCAAAGTAGCGAACACAAATCAAACCAACATGATGAAAGTAACAAGATGAAATTCCCGTGTACCCTCAAGAATGATTTGCTTATTATAAGAGACCGTTTTGGCCTGTCCTTCGCCTCAAAAGAATTGGGCTACCTTGCTGCATACTTGTTACTATTGTCGTTACATGCTCGTTACAGATTATCTTGCTATCAAACTACTCGCTGCTTACAATTTCAGCACTTGCAGACATTACCTTGCTGAAAACTGCTTGTCATTTCCTTCTGCTCCTCGTTGGGTTCGACACTCTTACTTATCGAAAAGAGCTAAAATTGATCCCCTATACTTGTGGGTCATCAAGGCTATTTTCTGGCGCCATTGCCGGGGAGTGAAGCACCTTTGGTAAGTGGAATTCGGTAAGGAAACATTTATATAGTGTGCTGAAATTTATTGTCACTTGTTACTATGGAAAACAATCCTTTGAGGGGTTTGTTCGGGGTATCTTCACCTCGTCTGGAACCAGAAATAGCTACCCCTAAACCTACTGCACCTACTGAAAATATTGAATATGAAATTCCTTTGGGTATGATAGAATAATTGCTAGCTAATCCTTATGCAGGAGATGGAACTGAACATCCTGATATGCACTTGATATATGTGGAACAAATTTGTGGATTGTTTAAGCTTGCAGGTTTACCTGGAGATGAGGTGATGAGAAAGGTTTTCCATTTATATTTGAAGGGAAAAGCATTGGCATGGTATAGTCTATGTGATGATATTGGATCATGGAATTGGAATCGTTTGAAATTGGAGTTCCACCAAAAAAATTATCATATGCATCTAGTTCATCATGATTGGAATTATATATACAATTTTTGGCCTCGTGAAGGAGAAAGTATCGCTCTAGCTTGGGGAGGCTTAATTTAATGTTATATTCATGCCCCAATGATGAGCTCTCGAGAGAAATTATTATTCAGAACTTTTATGCTCGGCTTTCTCATAATGATAAAACCATTCTTGTGCTGGTTCTTTTATGAAGAAGACTATTGAATTCCGATGGGATGTTTTGGAAAGAATTAAAAGCAACTCTGAAGATTGGGAACTCGACTAAGGTAAAGAGTCAGGTATTAAGCTTAAGTATGATTGTGTTAAATCTTTTATGGATACCGATGCTTTTCAAAAGTTTAGCACTAAATATGGACTTGACTCTGAGATAGTAGCCTTATTTTGTGAATCATTTGCTACTCATGTTGAACTCCCTAAAGAGAAGTGGTTTAAATATCACCCACCCATTAAAGAAGAAATTAAAGAACCAGTACCAGTTAAATAAGAAATTATACTTTATAATATTGATCCAGTTGCTCCTTCTGCTTATATAGAGAAACCACCTTTTCCTATTAGGATAAAGGAACATGCTAAAGTTTCAACTGTGGTTAACAAAAGCTATGTTAGAACACCTAAACCCGATGAACAAATTTGGGTAGAACCTAATGTTGCTATGGTTAAAGATCTCTTGGCGGAAAATATAGATGGGCATGTTATTTACTTATGTGCAGAAGCTGCTAGAATTGCTAAACCCGAGAAAGGGATAAAAATAGACCAGTTGTTGGCCTGCTTGTCATTTTAGTTAAAATAGGAGATCACTGTTATCATGGTTTATGTGACATGGGTCCTAGTGTGAGTGCTATCCCTTACACTTTGTATCAAGAAATTATAAAGGACATAGCACCTGCTGAGTTAGAAGACATAGATGTTACTATTAAACTCGCTAATAGAGACACCATATCACCTTGTGGGATTATTAGAGATGTTGAAGTCTTGTGTGGGAAAATAAAATATCCTACTGATTTTCTTGTTCTTGGTACCCCGCAAGATGACGTTTGTCCCATTATCTTTGGTAGACCTTTCTTGAACACAGTTAATGCTAAGATAGATTGTAAGAAACAAATTGTGGGTGTTAGCTTTGGTGATGAGTCTCATGAGTTTAATTTTTCCAAGTTTAGTAGAAATCATCATGAAAAAGAATTGCCTAGTAAGGATGAATTAATTGGTCTTGCTTCTATTGTTGCGCCACCTACTAATCCTTTAGAACAATACTTGCTAGACCATGAGAATGATTTACATACGCAAGAAAGAAATGAAATGAAATAGATAAGATTTTCTTTGAACAACGTCCTCTGCTTAAACACAACTTGCCTATTGAAACTCTGGGAGGTCCTTCTCCACCTAAAGGTGATCCTGTGTTTGAATTAAAACAATTGCCAGACACTTTGAAATATGCTTATCTTGATGAAAAGAAGATATATCCTATTATTATTAGTGCTAACCTTTCAGAACATGAAGAAGAAAGATTATTGAAAGTTCTAAGGAAGCACCGGACTGCTATTGGATATACTCTTGATGATTTAAAGGGCATTAGTCCCACTCTATGTCAGCACAAAATTAATATGGAACCTGATGCTAAACCAGTTGTTGATCACCAATGTCGGTTGAATCCGAAGATGAAAGAGGTGGTAAGAATGGACATATTAAAACTTCTGGAAGCAGGTATAATTTATCCTATAGCTGATAGTAGATGGGTAAGTCTTGTTCATTGTGTTCCTAAGAAAGGAGGTATTATTGTTGTTCCTAATGATAAGAATGAACTCATTCCACAAAGAATTGTTACAGGCTATAGAATGGTAATTGATTTTAGAAAATTAAATAAAGCAACAAGAAAAGATCATTACCCTTTGCCTTTTATTGATCAAATGCTTGAAAGATTATCTAAGCACACACACTTTTGCTTCCTTGATGCATATTCTAGCTTTTCACAAATACCTGTTTCTCAACCTGATCGAGAAAATACCACTTTTACTTGTCCATTTGTAACCTATGCTTATAGACGTATGCCTTTTGGTTTATGTAATGCACCGCTACCTTTCAACGATGCATGATGGCTATATTCTCTGACTTTTGTGGAAAGATTGTTGAGGTTTTCATGGATGACTTTTCTGTTTATGGGAAGTGTTTTGATGATTGTTTAAGCATCCTTGAGCGAGTTTTGCAGAGATGTGAACAAACAAATCTTGTCTTGAATTGGGAGAAGTGCCACTTTATGGTTAATGAAGGCATTTTCTTGGGCCATAAAATTTCTGAAAGAGGTATTGAAGTGGACCAAGCTAAGGTTGATGCAATTGAGAAAATGCCATGTCCTAAGGACATCAAAGGTATTCGTAGTTTCCTAGGTCATGCTGGTTTCTATAGGAGGTTTATTAAAGACTTCTCTAAAATTTCTAGGCCTCTCACTAGTCTTTTGCAAAAGGATGATCCTTTTTTTTGATGATGATTGTTTAGAAGCCTTTGAAAGACTCAAGAAAGCCTTAATATCTGCACCTATTGTTCAACCACCTGATTGGAACTTGCCTCTTGAAATTATGTGTGATGCTAGTGATTATGCTGTTGGTGCTATTCTAGGACAAAGAGTTGATAAGAAATTGAATGTTATCCATTATGCTAGTAAAACTCTAGACAGTGCTCAAAGAAATTATGCTACTGCTGAAGAAGAATTCTTAGCAGTGGTGTTTGCTTGTGATAAATTTAGACCTTGTATTTTTTGATTCCAAAGTAACTGTTCACACAGACCATGCTGCTATTAAATATCTTATGGAAAAGAAAGATGCTAAACCTAGACTTATTCATTGGGTTCTCTTGTTACAAGAATTTGATTTACATATCATTGATAGAAAAGGAGTTGAGAACCCCGTAGCTGATAATTTGTCTAGGCTTGAAAATGTGCTTCATGACCCACTTCCTATTGATGATAGTTTTCCTAATGAGAAGTTAGCTGCAATAAATGTTGCTAATAGTACTCCTTGGTATGGTGACTATGCTAATTACATTGTTGCTAAATATTTGCCACCTGACTTTACATACCAACAAAAGAAAAAGTTCTTCCATGATTTAAGACATTACTTTTGGGATGACCCACATCTTTATAAAGAAGGAGTAGATGGTATTATTAGACGTTGTGTACCTCAGCATGAACATGGACAAATCCTACGGAAATGTCACTCCAAGGCTTATGGATGCTGGAGATAGAACTGCTCACAAGGTATTGCAATCTAGATTTTATTGGCCTACTCTCTTCAAGGATGCCCATAACTTTGTCTCTTCTTGTGATGGATGTCAAAGAATAGGTAATATCGGTAAGCATCAAGAAATTCCTATGAATTATTCACTTGTGGTTGAACCTTTTGATGTTTGGGGATTTGATTACATGGGACCTTCTCCTTCCTCTAATGGGTATACACATATTTTGGTTGCTGTTGATTATGTTACTAAATGGGTAGAAACTATTCCAACTAGTAGTGCTGATCACAACACCTCTATTAAAATGCTTAAGGAAGTTGTTTTCCCAAGGTTTGGAGTCCCTAGATATTTAATGATTGATGGTGGTTCACACTTTATTCATGGCGCTTTTCATGAAATGCTTGCCAAGTATGATGTTAACCATAGAATTGCATCACCCTATCATCATCAGTCTAGTGGTCAAGTTGAACTTAGCAATAGAGAAATAAAATTAATTTTGCAAAAGACTGTCAATAGATTCAGGAAGAATTGGTCTAAGAAATTAGATGATGCACTTTGGGCCTATAGAACATCTTATAAAAATCTTATAGGTATGTCTCCTTATAAAATGGTTTATGGAAAAGCTTGTCATTTATCTCTTGAGTTAGAACATAAAGCTTATTGGGCAGTTAAAGAACTCAATTATGATTTCAATCTTGCGGGTGAAAAGAGGTTATTTGGTATAAGCTCATTAGATGAATGGAGAGCCCAAGATTATGAAAATGAACAGTTATTCAAAGAAAAAGTTAAAAGATGGCATGACAAAAGAATCCAAAAGCATGAGTTTAAAGTTGGAGAATATGTTCTTTTGTACAACTCTTGTTTTAGATTTTTTTTGCAGGGAAAGATCCTCTCGAAATGGGAAGGCCCTTATGTCATAGAGGAGCTTTACCGGTCTGGAGCCATCAAAATAAATAATTTTGAAGGCACTTACCCGAAGGTTGTCAATGGGAAACGAATAAAGCATTATATCTCAGGTACGCCTGTTAATGTTGAAAGTAATATTATCCAAACTTTGACACCTGAAGAGCACATAAAAGAGTCCTTCCGCAACACTCCAGAATCATGAAAATAAGGAGGTACGTAATGCGGTAAGTAAATGGACTCTGAAAAATTTGCAAAAATATTTTTTATCAGTTTTGGAATATTTTAAAATTTTGGAAATAAAGAAACTTCCAGGAAGTGTACCCTGGTGGGCACAGACTCCAGGGCGCGCCAGGCAGCGTGGCGCGCCTAGGTGGGCTGTGCCCACCTGGGACACCTCCCATACTCCGTTTTTCTACCATACTTGTCCTGCAAGATAAAAAAAATCTATATATACTTCCCGAACCTGTTGATCACCGTATCACGGAGAAATCCCCTGTTCTCTTTTTCCTTGTTGTTTTCTGTCAGATTCCATCTACCATGGCCTCTTCAAACTCCTCCAAGGACAAGATCTCTCCTTCATCACCAGCATCATTTCCTTCACCACCAAAAGGAGAATTGAGTATCGGGTATGGGCACTCCCCTTGGCTTCCGCCAAGCTTGGGGGAGGTGCCCCGGTATCGTATCATTCCACTACCTTTTTGCTTTTATTTATCTTGGTTCAATCTTTTGCTTCCAGATGAAATAAAGTTTAGTTCGATCCTTTCTTCTTTTGAGAGTTTGCTTAGTGATATATCCTTGTAATCGTGTGCAAGTTATAAAATGAAGTTAGTTTTAGTTTTTTCTTTATTTACTTTCATGTTGCAAATGAAGAAAAGAAATAAGGAAGAAAGAAAAAGAGAAAGAGAAAGGAAATAAATGAAGAAAGGAAATAAATAATGAAAAGATTATATACTAATCCTATGGTAGGTGATGGAACCACATAAGGAAAGGTATGGGTAGAATATTTTATTAGAGATTGACAAACATAGCATTAGTCAATGATGCAACTCATGAAAGAATTAATAAGGGAAGAGAAGATTCACATATAGATATACTATCCTAGAAATCTTTTGTGATTGTGAGCCCTCATCAAAATATTATATGCCAAAATTGTTGACGTTGGACAAGGAAGAAAACTTAATGGTTTATGTTTGTTTATATTCACATAGAAGTCATATTGCCATAGATCCTTTAACATGTGATGCTTGCCCCCTATCTTTGCTAGCCAAAAAAATTTGTACTAAGTAGAGATACTACTTGTGCATTCAAAAACCCTTGAACCCAAATTTTTTTCAAGAGTCCACCATACCTACCTAGGGATTGAGCAAGATCCCTCAAGTAAGTTGTCATCGGTGCAAAAAGGCAATAAAAATTGCTTCTAAAAGTGTGAGATCATTTAGTATAAGAGAAAATTGAGCGTTGTATGAACTTGGATGACAAAGAATAAAAGTGACAAACTGCATAATAAAGGTTTTCATCTTAAGGGGCAATACAACATGACGTTCTCTTGCACTAAGGGATTGAGCATATAAAAAAATAAGTGCATGGCAACCTCTGCTTCCCTCTGCGAATGGCCTATCATTTACTTTTATGCAAAGAGTCAAAGTTTTTCCCTCTATTCCTTTTATTTTTCCCATTTGGCAAGTGTCGGTGTACAAAAGTAGGGGTCCTTTTTGTACCCCTTTACTTGTGTGCGGGCAGTCACAGCCACACGCCTGCGGCCACACTTGGCGGAGCAGTGGAAGCAAAGACACAAGACTACTAGAGCAACGCCAAGCCAAAGGCATGAGAAGCAGATGGACAAGGTGGGCTTTCCCGGCAAGAGCCTTTCCGGGGGAGCTTACGTAGCCCCGACAAGAGTCTTGCCGGGGCAACTTGCCCAACACCAGCAGAGCCGCCACCCTTGAGCCTAAGAGTCCTGACACCGTCGACAACATTGGAACCAAGGCTCGGGAGGCGCCTGCATGGTGGCATGCAGATCTTTGTGGAGACCAAGAACATACAAGACTAGATGAGGACTAGAAGACGGAAACCCCCCGGCAAGATCCTTGCCGGGGGAGCTCACGAGACCACCGGCAAGACCCTTGCCGGGGACACCTGCAAGACCCCGGCAAGGCCCTTGCCGGGGACATCTGTAGGGCCGCAGCCAGGCCCCCACCTGCCAAGGCTCCATCGTCGTTCCAACACAGGAGTCAACCCGCCAACATGGCAGGAACCTACATGGCGATGTGCACCTTCCAGTCCAACTCAGCAAGCACCTGCGTGGTGGCATGCAGATCTTCGTGAAGACTCTGCCACCGCACCAACTCAGCAGCCAACTAGCCAGCGTGGCGCTGCACGCCTAGTCAGCTTAGACACACGTCAGTATAAGGCGAGGTGGCGACAGACGAGACGAGCTTCCTTGTCGTCCCCGCTAAAGTGAGAGGGCACGTCAGCAGCGCATTAAATGCGTTTGTCCTACGGTGCCAGGCGATAGACTTGTATACAGTACAACTTTCCACCTCCTGTGTGCCACTGTGGGGACCCCTTTGGCTATAAAAAGAGGCCCGAGGCACACTAGAGGATTTGGACTTTTTGGACCTTGCACGCTTTGTAGCTAGTCCAAGAACACCACATAAACACAAACGAGCAGGAGTACGGTATTACGTATCACTTGCGGCCCGAACCTGGATAAATCTCCCATGTTGATCTTCTAAACCCGCTCTTTCCACAGCCCCGCGCCCGCCAACCGTAGAAGGGATTCCCTGTGATCCCATAGGTGTCGTTCTCACCGACATCTTTGGCGCGCTAGGTAGAGGCTGCAAGCTGTGAAAATCCAGTTTGGAAGTTAGTGCATCAACTTCATCATCACCATTGCCCCCAAGAAAAAGGGGATCACAGCGATCGGGCCGTCCGGGTCCGGCCCATCCGTGCCAGTGCGAGTAGGTGACCGGGTGGCCAGGGATGGTGCCGGAGATGTGGCCCACGAGCATCCACGACATTCTGGGAATCAGAGCCAGGCAAGCGGCATCGTTCGGGTCCGAGACGACGAGCCGCGCGCCGCTGGGTCCGGGGCTGGGGCCGTGCTGCCCACGGGCGGCGCGGCACCCTCTATGGATCCCCAGATGGCACCTGTGCCGGTGCCTTCCCAGGCCGCGCGCGATGAGCAACACCGCGGCGCCGGAGCTCCTGGGCACCGCCGCGGGAAGAGCCCTGTGCGCCACCCTCAGGACGTGCGAGGCCGGCATGTGCACCCGGACGCCGGCGGAAGCGGCGTGCTACCGCGGGACCATGACAGATCTCCTTCTAATTTGGTTATAAGTCAGAGCGCATCACAGTCCACGTAGCTCTCGCCGCCGCCCACGCCAGCAGAAGCGCTGGCGCGCGTGCAACTGCTCCTCGACTTTCCCCCTGCTGCGGAGAAGCTCGACAAGTGGAGGGCCACCATCCGAAGCCTTGCCAGCTTCGCCAACAAAGACGAGCCGCTCCCAGCGGGACCCTCACGCCGGCATTCTGTCGAGCCGGTGCATGCCGACGGTGGGAGGACTGGAGACGCTGCGACCACGGTGCACTCTAGTCCCTCATGGCTGCGGCAGCAGCCACCGGCTCGTCGGGCCGACGCTTGTGACAATGTTTCCACAGTGTCGTCCGACCCGGGAACCCGCTGCGACCAACGCTGAGTTCTTTGAGAGAGAGAGCTCAGGAAGACGCTCGGACTACTAGCGAGTGACGGCAGGAGGCGAGCCATCAGTCGGATCGGCGTGTAGGGCCTGCTATGAACCACCCAGTGCATGGGTGGCTCTGGCGACCTGCCTTACGAGGTGGGTTGTCCGGCCTTTACCCGAGAGCTGTGGTAGTTCCAGTGGCCCTCCCACCGCACATTCAAACCTGATGTTGGGGAAAAGTACAACGGCAAGACCCACCCGTTGGAGTTCCTTAGCATCTACACCATCGCGATGCAAGCCGCCGGGGCTCGCGACGACAAGGTGCTCGCCAACTACTTCCCGTTGGCGCTTAAGCCCAACGTCATATCGTGGTTGATGCACCTGTCAATGGATTCCATCTCTTCCTGGTCGGATCTATGCCACGAGTCTGTTGGTGCCTTTACTGGAGGCCACCAAGCTCGTGGCCAGGCGAGTGACTTGCATGTCATCCCCAAGAAGGATGGCGAGTCCCTGCATAAGTATATACAAAGATTCAGTCGTGTGCAGTACACCAACCCAGATGTTCATCCCGCCGCTGTCATCAGTGTGTTCCATCAGAATGTACGCAACCGTAAGATGCGTGAAGAGCTGGCAATGAGCATGGTCAAGGATGTAGCCGAACTTTATGTTCTGGCAGATAGATGTGCTCGGGCTGAGGAAGGAAGGAAGTACCCCGGCAAGCACGCCGGTGCGGAAACCGACTCCACGGACGAAGACGCCGCCGCCCCGGCAAAGAAGGGCCGGCGCCGCAACAGGAAGCGTAAGGGCAAGTCTGTGCTTGCCGTTGAGGGATGCGGCGACCCCGTCGCCACCAAGAAGGGCAAGGCTGACGACCCAGCAAGGAGGTTGCCGGGTGAGCCGCCTGTCGGGCCTTGGCGGCCGCCGACAAGCCAGGAGGCTCCGACAAGCAGTACTTCAAGATCCACCGCACCAAGGGCCATGACCTCCGGAACTGCCGACAAGTTGAGCTACTTGGAGAAAAGCATAAGGCTAAATATGAAAGGCGGGACAAGGAGAAGGGTCCGGATGGTGCTGAGGGGTCCGGCAAGAAGCGTGGCGGCCAAGGAGGTCGCCGTGGAAAAGATAATCAACAAGAGAGGCCCGCTCGGGGCCGCAATAAGAAGTACGAAGCTGATGATCACGACGAGGATGATGTGTCCAGCGAGCACGAGTTCCAGAAAGCTATAGAGGGCATGTGCGTCGATGGTGGCGCCTCGTTGCACACCTCTCACCACCAACTAAAACAGTGGGCACGAGAGGTCACTGTGGCGGAGCCATCGTTCGATGCCTAGAAGCCACTGAAGTGGTCCCGCACGCCCATCATTTTTGACACCGAAGATCACCCTGATCGCACAACTATGGTCGGGTGTTTGTCGTTGTTGGTTTCACAAACAATACGCAACCTGAAGGTGACAAAAGTGTTGGTCGACGGTGGGGCCTCTTTGAACTTGATATCGCCCGCTGTGATCAAGAGGCTGCAGATTCTTGATGGAGATCTCGAGGAGACGGGCACGTTTCAAGGGGTCAACCCGGGAAGGAGCCAGCCAAAAGGCAAAATCACGCTGCCCGTTACGTTTGGGGGCGAGCTAAACTATAGGACGGAGAATATCGTTTTCGATGTCGCCGAGATCCCCTTGCCATACAATAGGATCCTTGGTCGCCCATCGCTGGCCAAATTCATGGCGGCGTCACACTACGCCTACAACACATTGAAGATGCCGGGGCCACTGACCATCATCACCGTCCCCTGTGACAAGAAAGACGCGCTCATCTGCGCCGACCAACTCTACCGAGAGGTAGTTGCAGCAACTGCCGCCAAGGCACTTGCTCCTGCCGCTCAAGCCCTGGGAAGGAAGAAGGCCGGTAAGACCTCTGCCGACAAGACCCCTTCCGTAGAGACCTCTTCCGGCAAGACCTCTTGCACCCACTCTGAAAAGCGCGCCTCTTTAGAGTGCTGCGCTCCCGTTGAGGACGTGCCAGAGAGCTCCGCCGGCAATAGCAAGAAGTCCAAGGTTGCACCACCAGAAACCAAGAAGGTGGTCGTCAAGGAGGACGGCATGGGCAGGGCTTTCACTATAAGCTCCACCCTCGACAGCAAATAGGAAAGCACGCTCATCGCCTTCCTGCTGGCGAATGTCGATGTGTTTGCATGGCAAGCATCTGACATCCCCTGCATTCCCAGGGAGGTGATTGCGCACCATCTTGCTGTCTGTCCTCATGCGCGGCCCGTCAAGCAGAAGGTCAGGAAGCAAGATTTGGAGCGCCAAGAGTTCATCATCGAGGAGATCAGGAAGTTGGAGGTGGCAGGCCTGGTTAGAGGAGTGCTCCACCTTATGTGGTTGGCCAATCCGGTGGTGGTGCGTAAGGAAAATGGGAAATGGAGGTTGTGTATTGACTACACAGATGTCAATAAAGCCTATCCAAAGGACCCTTTCCCTCTACCGCGCATTGACCAGATTGTCGACTCCACTGCCGGGTGTGACCTGCTGTCATTCCTTGATGCTTATTCTGGATACCACCAGATCTTCATGATGAAGGAAGATGAAGAAAAAACCACATTCATCACCCCATGTGGTACGTACTGTTTTGTACGAATTCCTTTCGGGTTGAAGAGCGCTGGTTCAACGTTTGCCCGAGCAGTCCAGATTGGTTTTGAGCCCTAGCTACATAGAAGTATGGAAGCTTATATGGATGACATAGTGGTCAAAACCAAGGACAGGGCCACGCTCGTGCAAGATTTAGAAGAAACATTTGCAAATCTGCTCAAGATCAACCTCAAGCTCAACCCAGAGAAGTGCATGCTCGGTGTCCCCTCTAGCAAACTTCTTGGGTTCTTTGTGTCTCAACACAGAATCGAAGCAAATCCCGAGAATATCAAGGCAATCGAGCAGATTGAGGTGCCGAAACGAGCCAGAGACGTCCGTAGGCTCGTCGGCTGCGTTGCTGCCCTGAGTAGGTTCATCTCCAAAACTGTTGAGTGCGCCCTCCCCTTTTTCAAAAGTTTTTAAAAAGGCGGGTCTAGTAAAGTGGACTCTGGTGGCAGAGGCAGCGCTGCAAGATTTGAAGTGGTACCTCTCCTCCACGCCAATACTAGTCGCGCCTAAACCACAAGAGCCGTTGTTGCTGTACTTAGCAGCAACGAATCAAGTGGTCAGTGTTGCGCTGGTGGCACAGAGGGAACTTGAGGAAGAAGCAGCGGTAGCAGCAGATCTATCGGATGGCGGGCAGGGGCCCTTCCCGGCAGAGCCTGATGCCGGCAAGGCCCGATCCCGGCAAGGCAGAGTCTGAGCAGATGGGTGAAGTGGGACAGAAGAAGAAGGTGGTGCAGCACCCCATTTATTTTGTCAGTTCCCTCTTGAAGGGGGCTAGATCAAGACATTCTGGTATGAAGAAGCTACTTTTCGGCCTCCTCATTGCCTCGAGAAAGCTGCGTCACTATTTCCAAGTGCATGAGATCACCGTCGTCACCCGCCTCCCTTTGCAACTTATTTTGCACAACCCAGATGCGATAGGGAGGATTGTGGAGTGGGCATTGGAGCTGTCGAGCTTTGGCCTCAAGTTTGAAAGTACTTCAACGATCAAGAGCCGAGCCTTGGAAGAATTCGTAGTGGAATGGACTGCAACGCCCGACGAAGAGGTTCAAGAAACCACCCTTCCCGGCAAGGAGACCTGCCGCGATTGGGTTATGTACTTTGATGGTGCTTTCTCACTGCAAGGTGCTGGTGCCGGCGTGCTACTCGTCGCGCCCACCGGAGAGCACCTCAAGTATGTAGTCCAGATGCACTTTCCCCGGGAAAAATCAACAAACAACATGGCGGAGTACGAGGGATTGCTTGCCGGTCTCAGGATCGCGGCAGACCTCGGAATCAAGAAGCTCATCATCAGAGGTGACTCACAGCTCGTCGTTAAGCAAGTCAACAAGGATTACCAGAGCCTGTTGATGGAGGCCTACGTGGATGAAGTGAGGAAGTTGGAAGAGCATTTTGACGGATTACAAGTGGAGCATGTTCCCCGAGCGGAGAACGGCATTGCAGATAACCTGTCGAAGCACGCTGCCCTGAAGTTGCCTGTGGAACCAGGTACCTTTATGCTTCAATTAACTCAACCATCCTTTGAGCCATCACCAGGATAGAACAAGCGAAGGAAGGCAGGCCCTGGCAAGTACTTTCCTACTGAGCTCCCAGGAGCCGCCGACAAGGACGTTGCCGGGTGCCCCAAGCTTGCCGGAGAGCAGCAACCGTCGGCGGAGCCTCAAGCTCTGATCGTAGAGGCAGCTGCCCTTGCGGCCAAATATGTACCTTTAGTCCTTGCCGTCGAGCCTCAGGCTCCGGCATGGGCACAACACACCATCCATTTCCTCCAAACAGGGGAGCTTCTTGAGGAACAAGCAGAAGCAGAGAAAGTAGCCCGTCGGTCCAGCATGTACCAGTTTGTGGATGATGCCCTATACAGAAGGAGACTGAACGGCGTGAAGTTGAAGTGCATTCCTTGGGAAGATGGACTGAGGCTGTTGGTGGAGATACATGGAGGCCTGTGTGACTCCCACATAGGGTCGAGAGCCCTTGCCGGCAAAGCATTCCGGCAAGGCTTCTTCTGGCCCACTGCCCTCCAGGATGCAACTGCCCTAGTAACCAAGTGTGAAGCATGCCAGTTCCATTCAAAGAAGCTTCATCAACCAGCCCGAGATCTTCAGACAATCCCTCTTTCCTGGCCATTTTCGGCCTAGGGGCTCAACATACTAGGCCCCTTTCCCCGCGCTGTCGGGGGCTTTGAGTACTTATACGTCGCGATCGACAAGTTCACAAAGTGGCCAGAAGTGGAACCAGTGAGAAAGGTGACAGCACAGTCAGCCGTCAAGTTCTTCAAGGGGCTAGTCTGTCATTTTGGTGTGCCCAACAGAGTCATCACCAACAACGGCACGCAGTTCACAAGCTGCACCTTCATGCAGTACATTCAGCACCTCGGCAGCAAGGTCTGTTTTGCTTATGTCGCTCATCCCAGAAGTAATGGCCAAGTGATACGTCTCCAACGTATCTATAATTTTTTATTATTCCATGCTATTATATTATCAATCTAGGATGTTTTATATGCATTTATATGCTATTTTATATGATTTTTGGGACTAACCTATTAACCTAGAGCCTAGTGCCAGTTTCTGTTTTTTCCTTGTTTTTGAGTTTTACAGAAAAGAAATACCAAACAGAGTCCAATTGACGTGCCAATTTTTGATGATTTTTTATGGACCAAAAGAAGCCCCGGGAGTAAAAGAGTTGGGCCAGAAGAGTCTCGGGCCGTCCATGAGGGTGGGGGCGCGCCCTACCCCCCCCCTGGGCGCGCCCCCTATCTCGTGGATGACTCGAAGACCCCCCCCCCCCCGACTTGTTCCCGACGCCAAAAATTCCTATAAATACATAAACCTCCAGAAAATAACCTAGATTGGCAGTTCCGCCGCTGCAAGCCTCTATAACCACCAAAAACCAATCGGGACCCTGTTACGGCACCCTGCCGGAGGGGGGATCCCTCACTGGTGGCCATCTTTATCATCTCGGCGCTCTCCATGACGAGGAGGGAGTAGTTCACCCTCGGGGCTGAGGGTATGTACCAGTAGCTATGTGTTTGATCTCTCTCTCTCTCGTGTTCTTGATTCGCCATGATCTTGATGCATCGTGAGCTTTGCTACTATAGTTGGATCTTATGATGTTTCTCCCCCTCTACTCTCTTGTAATGGATTGAGTTTTCCCTTTGAAGTTATCTTATTGGATTGAGTCTTTAAGGATTTGCGAACACTTGATGTATGTCTTGCATGTGCTTATCTATGGTGACAATGGGATATTCACGTGATCCACTTGACGTATGTTTTGGTGATCAACTTGCGAGTTCCGTGACCTTGCGAACTTATGCATAGGGGTTGGCACACGTTTTCGTCTTGACTCTCCGGTAGAAACTTTGGGGCACTCTTTGGAGTTCTTTGTGTTGGTTGAATAGATGAATCTGAGATTGTGTGATGCATATCGTATAATCATACCCCACGGATACTTGGGGTGACATTGGAGTATCTAGGTGACCTTAGGGTTTTGGTTGATTTGTGTCTTAAGGTGTTATTTTACTACAAGCTCTAGGGCTGTTTGTGACACTTATAGGAATAGCCCAATGGATCGATCGGAAAGAATAACTTTGAGGTGGTTTCGTACCCTACAATAATCTCTTCGTTTGTTCTCCGCTATTAGTGACTTTGGAGTGACTCTTTGTTTCATGTTGAGGGATAGTTATATGATCCAATTGTGTTATTATTGTTGAGAGAACTTGCACTAGTGAAAGTATGAACCCTAGGCCTTATTTCAACGCATTTCAATACCGTTTTCGCTCACTTTTATCATTAGTTACCTTGCTGTTTTTATATTTTCAGATTACAAAACCTATATCTTCCATCCATATTGCACTTGTATCACCATCTCTTCGCCGAACTAGTGCACCTATACAATTTACCATTGTATTGGGTGTGTTGGGGACACAAGAGACTCTTTGTTATTTGGTTGCAGGGTTGTTTGAGAGAGACCATCTTCACCCTACGCCTCCCACGGATTGATAAACCTTAGGTCATCCACTTGAGGGAAATTTGCTACTGTCCTACAAACCTCTGCACTTGGAGGCCCAACAACGTCTACAAGAAGAAGGTTGTGTAGTAGACATCAAGCTCTTTTCTGGCACCGTTGCCGGGGAGGTTGGCGCTTGAAGGTATATCTTTAGATCTTGCAATCGAATCTTTGAGTTTCTTTTTTTATCACTAGTTTAGTCTATAAAAGAAAACTACCAAAAATTGGAATTAAGGTTGCCTCATATGCTTCATCTTTTTAATGTCTTTCGTGAAAATAAGGATTCTGATAATTGTGCCAAAGTGTTAGAAGAAGAATGTATTAAAATACTTGGCACTAGATCTTTGGATGATGAACATGATTGTAATGTTGTTAGTATGAATTCTTTGAATACCCATGATGCTAATGATATGCAAAGCCACAATCTTGGGGATGCTAAGTTTGATGAAGATGATATTTTTTGTCCCCCAAGTTTTGATGGGAATATTTATTATGATGATAGCATGCCTCCTATTTATGATGATTATATTGATGAAAGTGGGTTTGAAAGAGTGTCAACTTTAGTAAGTAATGATCCCACTATTTTGGATGGTGTTGAATCTTATTGTGATAATTGTGAAAGTGGATTTGGAGAGGTCATGACTTTATTTATTGATGAATCCACTATTTCGGAAGAGGTTCCAATTGATTATGAGAACAAAGTTGCTATCTATGATGATTATTGTGATGACATGCATGCTATAAAGAATAATGATATCCATGAAACTTGTCATCATGATTTTAACTTTCAATTGGATTATGCCTCACATGATAGTTATTTTGTTGAGTTTGCTCCCACTATTATGAATGAGAAGAAGTTTACTTATGTGGAGAGTAGTAAAAATTTTATTCTTGTAGATCATGAAAAGAATGCTTTATGTGATAGTTTTATTGTTGAATTAATTCATGATGCTACTGAAAAATTTTATGAGGGAGGCATATGTGCTTGTAGGAATTGTAAGAATATCAAGTTTCCTCTCTATGTGTTGGAAATCTTGAAGTTATCCTTGTTTTACCTTCTTATGCAAGATGATTCTTGTTCCAACAAGTTGTTTGCTCACAAAATCCCTATGTTTAGGAAGTGGGTTAGACTTAAATGTGCTAGTCATATTCTTCATGAGGCTCTCTTTATGTTTCAATTCTTTTATGTGAGCATCATTGAAATCATCATGCCTAGCTAGGGGCGTTAAATGATAGCGCTTGTTGGGAGGCAAACCAATTTTATTTTTGTTCTTTGCCTTTTGCTCCTGTTTGGTAATAAATAATCTATCTAGCATCTGGTTAGATGTGGTTTTATGTTTTAATTAGTGTTTTTGCCAAGTAAAGCCTTTAGGATCTTCTTGGGTGATTGTTGTTTGATCTTCCTGATAAAAACAGAAAGTATGCGCTCACGAAAATAATTTTCATTGTTTACCAGAGAGCGATAAAATACCTATTCAAACTGCAGTATATCAATATACAAATTATTTAGGTCGTCCTAATTTTTCAGAATTTTTGGAGCTACAAAAGTATCTGAAACCTCCAGATTGCTACAGACTGTTCTGTTTTTGACAGATTTTGTTTTCATTGTGTTGTTTGCTTATTTTGATGAATGTATGAGTAGTATCGGAGGGTATGAACCATAGAGAAGTTGGAATACAGTAGATTATGTTTTCATTGTGTTGTGAAGTTTTCAAGTTTTGGGTAAAGATTCGATGGACTATGGAATAAGGAGTGGCAAGAGCCTAAGCTTGGGGATGCCCAAGGCACCCCAAGGTAATATTCAAGGACAACCAAGAGCCTAAGCTTGGGGATGCCCCGGATGGCATCCCCTCTTTCATCTTCATTCATCGGTAACTTTACTTGGAGCTATATTTTTATTCACCACATGATATGTGTTTTTCTTGGAGCGCCATTTTATTTTATTTTGTTTTGCTTGCTGTTTGAGTAATATACCAAGATCTGAAATTCTTAAATGTTAGAGAGTCTTCAGTAGTTGCATAATTATTCAACTACTCATTAATCTTCACTTATATCTTTCGGAGTAGTTTGTCGTTTGCTCTAGTGCTTCACTTATATCTTTTAGAGCACGGTGGTGGTCTTATTTTATAGAAATTATTGATCTCTCATGCTTCACTTATATTATTTTGAGAGTCTTTTAGAACAGCATGGTAATTTGCTTTGGCTATAAAACTAGTCCTAATATGATGGGAATCTAAGATGGGTATAATAAAAACTTCCATATAAAGTGCATTGAATACTATGAGAAGTTTGATTCTTTATGATTGTTTTGAGATATGAAGATGGTGATATTAGAGTCATGCTAGTTGAGTAGTTGTGAATTTGAGATATACTTGTGTTAAAGTTTGTGATTCCCGTAGCATGCACGTATGGTGAACCGTTATGTGATGAAGTCGGAGCATGACTTATTTTTTGATTGTCTTCCTTATGAGTGGCGGTCGGGGACGAGCGATGGTCTTTTCCTACCAATCTATCCCCCTAGGAGCATGCGCGTAGTACTTCGTTTCGATCACTAATAGATTTTTGCAATAAGTATGTGAGTTCTTTATGACTAATGTTGAGTCCATGGATTATACGCACTCTCACCCTTCCACCATTGCTAGCCTCTCTTGTGCCGCGCAACTTTCGCCGGTACCATAACACCCACCATTACCTTCCTCAAAACAGCCACCATACCTACCTCTTATGGCATTTCCATAGCCATTCCGAGATATATTGCCATGCAACTTTCCACCGTTCCGTTTATTATGACACGCTCCATCATTGTCATATTGCTTTGCATGATCATGTAGTTGACATCATATTTGTGGCAAAGCCACCATTCATAATTCTTTCATACATGTCACTCTTGATTTATTGCATATCCTAGTACACCGCCGGAGGCATTCACATAGAGTCATATTTGTTCTAAGTATCGAGTTGTAATTCTTGAGTTGTAAGTAAATAAAAGTGTGATGATCTTCATTATTAGAGCATTGTCGCATGTGAGGAAAGGATGATGGAGACTATGATTCCCCCATAAGTCGGGATGAGACTCCGGACGGAAAAAAAATAAAAGAGGCCAAAGAAGCCCACCAAAAAATGAGAAAAAGAGAGAAGGGGCAATGCTACTATCCTTTTACCACACTTGTGCTTCAAAGTAGCACCATGATCTTCATGATACAGAGTCTCCTATGTTGTCACTTTCATATACTAGTGGGAATCTTTCATTATAGAACTTGGCTTGTATATTCCAATGATGCGCTTCCTCAAAGTGCCCTAGGTCTTCGTGAGCAAGCAAGTTGGATGCACACCCACTTAGTTTCCTTTTGAGCTTTCATACACTTATAGCTCTAGTGCATCCGTTGCATGGCAATCCCTACTCACTCACATTGATATCTATTGATGGGCATCTCCATAGCCCGTTGATACGCCTAGTTGATATGAGACTATCTTCTCCTTTTTGTCTTCTCCACATCCACCATTCTATTCCACCAATAGTGCTATGTCCATGGCTCACGCTCATGTATTGCTCGAAGATTGAAAAAAATTGAGAACATCAAAAGTATGAAACAATTGCTTGGCTTGTCATCGGGGTTGTGCATGATTTGAGTATTTTGTGTGAGGAAGATGGAGCATAGCCAGACTATATGATTTTGTAGGGATAAGCTTTCTTTGTCCATGTTATTTTGAGAAGACATGATTACTTTGTTAGTATGCTTGAAGTATTATTATTTTAATTTCAATATTAAACTTTTGTCTTGAATCTTTCGGATCTGAACATTCATGCCACAATAAAGAAAAATACTTTGAAATTATGTTAGGTAGCATTCCACATGAAAAAATCGGTTTCTATCATTTACCTACTAGAGGACGAGCAGGAATTAAGCTTGGGGATGCTTGATACGTCTCCAACGTATCTATAATTTTTTATTGTTCCATGCTATTATATTATCCATCTAGAATGTTTTATATGCATTTATATGCTATTTTATATGATTTTTGGGACTAACCTATTAACCTAGAGCCCAGTGCCAGTTTCTGTTTTTTCCTTGTTTTTGAGTTTTACAGAAAAGGAATACCAAACGGAGTCCAATTGACGTGCCAATTTTTCATGACTTTTTATGGACCAAAAGAAGCCCCCGGAGTAAAAGAGTTGGGCCAGAAGAGTCCCGGGCCGTCCATGAGGGTGGGGGCGCGCCTCCAATCTCGTGGACGACTCGTAGACCCCCCCTGACTTGTTCCTGACGCCAAAAAATTCCTATAAAGACCGAAACCTCTAGAAAATAACCTAGATCGGGAGTTCCGCCGCCACAAGCCTTTGTAGCCACCAAAAACCAATCGGGGCCCTATTCCGGCACCCTGCCAGAGGGGGGGATCCCTCACCGGTGGCCATCTTCATCATCCCGACGCTCTCCATGACGAGGAGGGAGTAGTTCACCCTCGGGACTGAGGGTATGTACCGGTAGCTATGTGTTTGATCTCTCTCTCTCTCTCGTGTTCTTGATTTGGCACGATCTTGATGTATCGCGAGCTTTGCTACTATAGTTGGATCTTATGATGTTTCTCCCCCTCTACTCTCTTGTAATGGATTGAGTTTTCCCTTTGAAGTTATCTTATCGAATTGAGTCTTTAAGCATTTGAGAACACTTGATGTATGTCTTGCATGTGCTTATCTGTGGTGACAATGGGATATTCACGTGATCCACTTGATGTATGTTTTGGTGATCAACTTGCGAGTTTCGTGACCTTGTGAACTTATGCATAGGGGTTGGCACACGTTTTCGTCTTGACTATCTGTTAGAAACTTTGGTGCACTCTTTGAAGTTCTTTGTGTTGGTTGAATAGATGAATCTGAGATTGTGTGATGCATATCGTATAATCATACCCACGGATACTTGAGGTGACATTGGAGTATCTAGGTGACATTAGGGTTTTGGTTGATTTGTGTCTTAAGTGTTATTTTACTACGAGCTCTAGGGCTGTTTGTGACACTTATAGGAATAGCCCAATGAATCGATCGGAAATAATAACTTTGAGGTGATTTCATACCCTACAATAATATCTTCGTTTGTTCTCCGCTATTAGTGACTTTGGAGTGACTCTTTGTTGCATGTTGAGGGATAGTTATATGATCCAATTATGTTATCATTGTTGAGAGAACTTGCACTAGTGAAAGTATGAACCCTAGGCCTTGTTTCAACGCATTGCAATACCGTTTTCGCTCACTTTTATCATAAGTTACCTTGCTGTTTTTATATTTTCAGATTACAAAAACCTATATCTACCATCCATATTGCAGTTGTATCACATCTCTTCGCCGAACTAGTGCACCTATACAATTTACCATTGTATTGGGTGTGTTGGGGACACAAGAGACTCTTTGTTATTTGGTTGCAGGGTTGTTTGAGAGAGACCATCTTCACCCTACGCCTCCCACGGATTGATAAACCTTAGGTCATCCACTTGAGGGAAATTTGCTACTGTCCTACAAACCTCTGCACTTGGAGGCCCAACAACGTCTACAAGAAGAAGGTTGTGTAGTAGACATCAACAGGCTGAGAGGGTGAATGCAGAAGTGCTGCGAGGCCTCAAGACCAGAACTTTTGACAAGCTGCACAAGTGTGAAAGGCGCTGGATTGATGAATTGCCAACGGTTCTTTGGTTAATCAGGACGACACCAAATCGAGCCACTGGCCAGACACCCTTTGCTCTGGTACACGGGGCAGAAGCAGTTCTTCCCACGGAACTCATATACGGGTCACCTCGAGTGCTTGCTTATGATGAGCTTGAGCAAGAGGAGTTGCACCAAGATGATGCGACGCTCCTTGAGGAAGATCGTCTTCGGGCTGCTGTGCGAGCCGCTCGCTACCAGCAAGCCTTGCGCCACTACCATAGCCGCAAGGTTCACGCCCGAAGCCTTGAGGAAGGCGACCTTGTTCTTCGGCGGATCCAATCCGCCAATAATTCAAACAAGTTGACACCGAAGTGGGAAGGCCCTTATCGAGTAAGACGAGTCACCAGGCCCGGCACAGTCCACTTGGAGACTCAAGATGGCATTCCGGTAAGCAATTCCTGGAATATCGAACATCTTCGCAAGTTTTACCCCTAAGGCGCGGCAACCCCCATTTTGTACTAGCGTTGCCGGCAAGGCATGTAACCCTATGTACAGAGCCAGGTGCAGACCATGTGCGCAGTCAGGGAAAGAAATCCCTTAGTATGTATAGTTTCCTGTCGATTTCCATGTTTATGTGTATACGTATATGCATGCTTATCCAGGATATTGTACTACTTTTTGATTCCAACAAATATTAGTGGACTGCCAAGGTTCCATGCTCTTGCCCTCTCTCCTTTCCAGTCACGGCAAGGACGCGTGATCCCGCTAAGGACCCGGCTCCGGCAAGAAGTTGAGAAGACCGCCCGTCATGGCGATCCCCGGCAAACTAAGCAGATAAAGTTTACCTCTTGCCCATTCGTGTTCGTAACCTATGACTTGTGCATTAGAAAACCTCGCCACCCTTCTTTAAAAAACTCAGGTGCTCCCATTCCCAGCCCGAATGCTGCTTCGATCGGAGTGGTCATAGTAGCCCTTGTTAGAAGGGGGTGGACGGGGGGCTGGGCCCTTTGTCTGTGACCCAGCAGATGTGATTCTCCGGCAGGCACAGAGTTCACCGGCAGGACAGCTTGCTGGGAGGACTCGTTTATTTACATTAAGGAGGCATTTCGCCTCTTCAAGAATGCACGCGTGCACGAGTTCCCGGTAAGGCTAGACTTTTTCATTAGCATGATGATACGAGTACAGAGGTTACAGGACACAATAATGGGCTCGATAGATTACATTATCTAGAAATTAAGATTTGGCAAGTGCCTACAATTTAAAAGGAAGATAAGTGCCCTATAATCCCCGTTCTTGCCCCTTTCCTCCCAGGTGCGGCAGGTGAAGGCCAAAAAGGAAGCGGCAGGGAACGCGCCGATGGAGAGCTTGATGAGGAATACCCTCGCCAGGGCGCATGGCCAAGGGAGGAGGGTGGCGTGGTCAGTCGGAGTCAGCGTCCTCCCGCCTGACACCCTCGTCATCACTGTCGCTGTCCTCCTCGTCACTCTCGCTCGAGGAGGAGGTTTCGTCATTAGTGGATCTCTCCACGCAGCACCTTAGGCGAGTTCCCAAGTGCCCAAAAACCTTGACGGAGAGCAGGCTGTTCTCCATCAATTTGAAGTGGAGGACGAGCCCCTCCAACAGGCTATGGGCATGGGCGAAGGCTTTCCACCCGCGGCGAAGATACATGACATGAGGGTCGGGGAAGTCGACATCGACCCGCATGCCGCCATTCCCGTAGCCCCTCATATGCATCCTCAAGGCTTGTGGTGGGTCGAGCTCCATCTCCCGAGCAAACGGAGTGGGGAGACGAAGGTGACCGCGCACTGGCTTGTGCAGCCCGATGAAGAATTCACAGGGCTGATCTCCGACATGGCCCTCCATTGGGGGAAGAGCCGCTGGCGGAGGTGCGGCTGGTGCGCCGCCCCGTCCTCCACTCCCTCGAGCGCCACGGCGGCCTTAGCCTCGCCCCCTCCCTCTTCCTCTCGCGACCGGCTCCACCGCCACGAGCTCTTGGGGAGGGGGGCATGCTGTCGAGCAGAGACTCTCGTCGCTGCCATCGAAGCGCCGGCTCGCCCTATTTCCATAGCGAAGGGAAGGAAGGAGTCAAGATGGAAGGAGGTGGATGTTGGAGGATTGAAGGGTGCCATCCCCCTCCCCTTCTTATAAAGGGGCGGGGCTAGGGCTCGGCCGCCCCACTTAACCAATCCGGCCGCCAGGGGCGCAGGGAATCGGGACCGCCCGCTGCTCCAATCAGCGGCGACCCGGTTTCCTGCCTCGCCCTTAAGGCCCATGCCCTCCGTGTCCGCCGCCTACCCTCCTTGGGGCATGGGGACATGTGGCGAGCAGGCCAGAATCAAGAAGACAAGTGAAGTGACAGTGTTCCACCCCGTGATCATAGGGCGCAGGCGCCTTGAAGGCCATGACCCGAGTCCACTTAGTAAATGATCTGCGCCCCTACGTTTACCTCTTTTTATGGGGAAGACGCGGGCTGCCTCTTTACCATTTACCACGATGTGACGCAAGCGTGCTGCAACCGCCCCACGCACGACCCCCACGTCACGCATTCAACGCGGGTCATGCGGGAGCGCAACTGGCGAGGGAGTTACTGTGGTAAAACTCTGCCACACGTACCCGCGCATCGTTCTGGGCCTGGCCCAATAACGCTCCATGCTTATATGTGGCCCAGGCCCAGGGGCTCCTGTCGGTGTACAAAAGTAGGGGTCCTTTTTGTACCCCTTTACTTGTGCGCGGGCAGTCGCAGCCACACGCCTGCGGCCATGCTTGGCGGAGCAGAGGAAGCAAAGACACAAGACTACCAGAGCAGCGCCAAGCCGAAGGTGCGAGAAGCAGAGAGATAAGGTGGGCTTTCCCCGGCAAGAGCCTTGCCGGGGGAGCTTACATAGCCCCGGCAAGAGTCTTGCCGGGGCAACTTTCCCAACACCAGCAGAGCCGCCAACCTTGAGCCTAAGAGTTCCAACACCGTCGACAACATTGGAACCAAGGCTCGGGAGGCACCTGCATGGTGGCATGCAGATCTTTGTGGAGACCAAGAACTTACAAGACTAGATGAGGACTAGAAGACGGAAACCCCCCGGCAAGATCCTTGCCGGGGACGCTCACAAGACCCCCGGCAAGACCCTTGTCGGGGACATCTGCGGTGCCGCAGCCAAGCCCCAACCTACCAAGGCTCCACCGCTATTCCAACACAGCAGTCAACCCGCCAACAAGGCAGGCACCTGTGTGGCGATGTGCAGCTTCCAGGCCAACTCAGCAAGCACCTGCGTGGTGGCATGGAGATCTTCGTGAAGACTCTGCCACCGCACCAACTCAGCAGCCAGCTACCCAGCGTGGCGCTGCACGCCTAGTCAGTTTGGACGCACGTCAGTGCGAGGTGAGGCGGCGACGGATGAGAAGAGCTCCCTTGTCGTCCCCGATAAAGTGAGAGGGCACGTCGGCGGCGCATTAAATGTGTTTGTCATATGGTGCCAGGCGATAGACTTGTATACAGTACAACTTTCCACCTCCTATGTGCCACTGTGGCGACCCCTTTGGCTATAAAAGGAGGCCCGAGGCATACTGGAGGAGGATTCGGACTTTTTGGACCCTGCACGCTCTATAGCTAGTCCAAGAACACCAGATAAATACAAACTAGCAGGAGTAGGGTATTATGCATCACTTGTGGCCCGAACCTGGATAAATCTCCCGTGTTGATCTTCTAAACCCGCTCTTTCCATAGCCCCGCGCCTGCCAACCATAGAAGGGATTCCCTGTGATCCCATATGTGTCGTTCTCACCAACAGAAAGCATCATGTGGTGAGGAAAGATCTAGGCACATATGTCAAGTTGAATATAGATAGCATGAGTTATTATTGTTGACATCACCCTTGAGGTGAGTATGTTGGGAGGCGAAACGATAAGCCCCTATCTTTCTATGTGCCCGATTGAAATGTTTTTCTCGTAGGTACAAGGTGAGTGTTAGCAATCATAGAAGACTATATGATGGTTGAGTATGTGGACTTGCCTAAAGGCTCCGACATGTGACCCTTCCTGAAAAGATGATGAATTGTAGTTGCAAAGTTTACTGAGAACATAGTTTGTTGGTTTCTAATAGAGTGTTTGCTTTATACTTCGATTATGTGATGAACTGTTACTTATTCATAGGAAGTATATGATGCAAGTTCCATGATAAAAGACCTCTGTTAAATTTTGTTGTTGTTATAATAGTCAACATGATGCTTCTATGTCTGTATTTTGTTTTTATCGACACCTCTCTCTCAAAGCATGTGGACATGTTTTTCGATTTTGGTTTTTGCTTGAGGACAACAAAGGTCTAAGATTGGGGGAGTTGATACGTGCATTTTGCATCACGTTTTCTTACTGTTATTTATAATTTTTTATCCATAATAATGTTTTTTGGAGTAATTCTAATGCCTTTTCTCTCATAATTTGCAAGGAACACACCAAGAGGGAGTACTCCGGCAACTGGAAATCTGGACCTGGAAAAGCTATGTCAGGCCACCTATTCTGCACAACTCCAAATGAGCTGAAACTTTATGGATATTTTTATGGATTATTTCAGAAATACTGGAGCCAATAAACACCAGAGGGGGCCACCAGGTGGGCACAACCCACCTGGGCGCGCCAGCCCCCCCGGGCGCGCCCTGGTGGGTGGTGGCCTCCTCCGCCCACCCCCGGTGCCCATCTTCTGGTATATAATTCATTTTGACCTATAAAAAATAAGGGGAGGACTTTCTGGACCATCTCATCTCAAACCCTAGTTCATCTCTTGTATGCAATCTTGTTACCGGAACTATAGATTGTTGCTAGGGGGTGACTAGTAGTGTTGATTACATCGTGTAGTTGATTACTATATGGTTTATTTGGTGGAAGATTATATGTTTAGATCCAATATGCTATTTAATACCCCTCTAATCTTGAGCATGATTATTATTTGTGAGTAGTTACTTTTGCTCTTGAGGTCACGGGATAAATCATGTTGCAAGTAATCATGTGAATTTGATATGTGTTTGATATTTTGATAGTATGTATGTTGTGATTCCTTAGTGGTGTCATGTGAACGTCGACTACATGACACTTCACCATACTTGGGCCTAAGGGAATGCATTATGGAGTAGTAAATAGATGGTGGATTGTGAGAGTGACAGAAACTTAAACCCAGTTTATGCACTATTCCGTAAGGCACCGATTGGATCCTATAGTTTAATGCTATGGTTAGAATTTATTCTTAATACTTTTCTTGTAGTAGCGGATGCTTGTGGGAGGGTTAATCATAAGTAGGAGGTTTGTTCAAGTAAGAACAACACCTAAGCACCGGTCCACCCACATATCAAATTACCAAAGTAGCGAACATAAATCAAACCAACATGATGAAAGTAACTAGATGAAATTCCCGTGTACCCTCAAGAATGTTTTGCTTATTATAAGAGACTGTTTTGGTCTGTCCTTTGCCTCAAAAGCATTGGGCTACCTTGCTGTATACTTGTTACTAATATTGTTACTTTCTCGTTACAAATTATCTTGCTATCAAACTACTCGCAACTTATAATTTCAGCAATTGCAGACATTACCTTACTGAAAACTACTTGTCATTTCCTTCTGCTCCTCGTTGGGTACAACACTCTTACTTATCGAAAAAGCTACAATTGACCCCCTATACTTGTGGGTCATCACTTACCGGAGATTATTGAAAGCACAAGTGCTCCCTAGGTGGTTTTGGTAATTAATGTCAACATATCTCTTGTTGGACTAACATTTTTATCTAGTATGTTTCAGATAAGTTCAACAGTGAAGTGGCATGGACTAGAGGATGTGAAACCCCTTCAAGATGCTAAGGACAAAGGATTGGCTCAAGCTCAAAGCTCAAGACTCTACATTTTCCATTTTAGTGATCCAAGATCGCATTGAGTCTATAGTAAAAGCCAACACTATCAAGGAGGGATGAGGCGTTGCTTAATGAGGTTCTTGCTCAAAATGCTTAGTGATATGCTCCAAAACACTCAACTACTTTATCACATACACATATGACCTAAACCAAAAGTCAAACTCGGCCCCACCAATTCTTCCTATCCAGCGCCATCGAGATTCAAATTTCATAGCCACTGCCACAAACCCTAGGAAAATCGGTCTCACCGATAGGGATCTCGGTCTCACCGAGATGGGATTGCAAACTCTCTATTGCCTATTGCAATACTTTCGGTCTCACCGAAACTTATGATCGGTCCCACCGAAACTGCAATGTAAAATCTATGGTTCCCTTTTGTAACATTTTGGTCTCACCGAAATGAGCGATCGGTCCCACCGAGTTTAGCTGACCAACTCTGCAATTCTCACAAACACATTAGTCCCTCAACTAGGTTTGTCGTCAATACTCCAAAACCAACTAGGGGTGGAACTAGATGCACTTACAGTCTCACCGGGTTTGTGTAATCGATCTCACCGAGATTACGTTATGCCCTAACCCTAATCATATCGGTCCTACCGAGTTGCATGTCGGTCCCACCGAAAACCCTAACGGTCACTAGCTTTGCTGAATCGGTCCGACCGAGTTTAATCATTTGGTCCCACCGAGTTTGGAAAGTTATGTGTAACGGTTAGATTTTGTGTGGAGGCTATATATACCCCTCCACCTCCTCTTCATTCATGGAGAGAGCCATCAGAACAAACCTACACTTCCAACATATATTTTCTGAGAGAGAACCACCTACACTTGTGTTGAGACCAAGATATTCCATTCCTACCATATGAATCTTGATCTCTAGCCTTCCCAAGTTAGTTTCCACTCAATCTTCTTTCCACCAAATCCATATCCTGTGAGAGAGAGTTGAGTGTTGGGGAGACTATCATTTGAAGCACAAGAGCAAGGAGTTCATCATCAACACACCATTTGTTACTTCTTGGAGAGTGGTGTCTCCTAGATTGGCTAGGTGTCACTTGGGAGCCTCCGACAAGATTGTGGAGTTGAACCAAGGAGTTTGTAAGGGCAAGGGGATTGCCTACTTGATGACCCACAAGTATAGGGGATCTATCGTAGTCCTTTCGATAAGTAAGTGTGTCGAACCCAATGAGGAGCAGAAGGAAATGATAAGCGGTTTCCAGCAAGGTATTCTCTGCAAGTACTGAAATAAGTGGTAACAGATAGTTTTGTGATAGGATAATTTGCAACAAGCAACAAGTAACAAAAGTAAATAAAGTGCAGCAAGGTGGCCCAATCCTTTTGTAGCAAAGGACAAGCCTGGACAAACTCTAATATGATGTAAAGCGCTCCCGAGGACACATGGGAATATCGTCAATCTAGTTTTCATCACGCTCATATGATTCACGTTCGGTACTTTGATAATTTGGTATGTGGGTGGACCGGTGCTTGGGTGCTACCCTTACTTGGACCAACATCCCACTTATGATTAACCTCAATTGCAAGCATCCGCAAATACAACAAAAGTATTAAGGTAAACCTAACCATAGCATGAAACATATGGATCCAAATCAGCCCCTTACGAAGCAACACATAAACTAGGGTTTAAGCTTCTGTCACTCTAGCAACCCATCATCTACTTATTACTTCCCAATGCCTTCCTCTAGGCCCAAACAATGGTGAAGTGTCATGTAGTCGACGTTCACATAACACCACTAGAGGAGAGACAACATACATCTCATAAAAATATCGAACGAATACCAAATTCACATGACTACTAATAGCAAGACTTCTCCCATGTCCTCAGGAACAAAAGTAACTACTCACAAAGCATAAACATGTTCATAATCAGAGGGGTATTAATGTGCATATAGGATCTGAACATATGATCTTCCACCAATTAAACCAACTAGCATCTACTACAAGCAGTAATTAAATCTACTAGCAACCTACTAGCACCAATCCCGGACTTGGAGACAAGAATTGGATACAAGAGATGAACTAGGGTTTTGAGATGAGATGGTGTTGATGAAGATGTTGATGGAGATTGCCCTCTCCCGATGAGAGGAGCATTGGTGATGACGATGGAGATGATTTCCCCCTCCGGGAGGGAAGTTTCCCCGGTAGAACAGCCCCGCCAGAACCCTAGATTGGCTCCGCCAAGGTTCCGCCTCGTGGCGGCGGAGTTTCGTCCGAGAAGATGGCTTATGATTATTTTCCCGTCGAAAGAGTCCATATAGCAGAAGATGGTCACCGGAGGGCCACCAAGGGGGCCACGAGGTAGGGGGCGCGCCCAGGGGGTAGGGCACGCCCCCCACCCTCGTGGGCAGGGTGTGGCCCCCCTGGTGAAGTTCTTGTGCTCAATGTTTTTATATATTTGGAAAACATCATCCGTGAAGTTTCAGGACTTTTGGAGCTGTGCAGAATAGGTCTCTAATATTTCCTCCTTTTCCAGCCAGAATCCCAGCTGCCGGCATTCTCCCTCTTTATGTAAACCTTGTAAAATAAGATAGAATAGGCATAAGTATTGTGACATAATGTGTAATAACAACCCATAATGCAATTAATATTGATATAAAAGCATGATGCAAAATGGACGTATCAACTCCCCCAAGCTTAGACCTCGCTTGTCCTCAAGAAAAAAGCCAAAATCGAAAAATATGTCCACATGTTTAGAGATGAAGGTGTCGATAAAAATAAAATATGGACATGAGGGCATCATGATCATTCTTAGAGAAGCAACTTATATAATTCTTGTCATATGATATCTTATGCTAGACTAATAATTCAATCACAATATCAAGTACGAATCGTAAACTTCATTGAAAACTAACAAACTATAATCTCAGTCATTGAAGCAATTGCAATTTATCATAACATAGGAAAGAGTCAATGTATAAGAGCTTTTCAGCAAGTCCACATACTCAACTATCATATAATCGTTCACAATTGCTAACACTCACGCAATACTTATGGGTATGGGGTTTTAATCGGACACAAAGAAACATAGGGGCTTATAGTTTTGTCTCCCAACGTTTTACCTCAAGGGTAATGTCAACAGTAATAGTTCATGAAAACTCACATCCAATTAGCCATATATACCAGGATCTTTCCAACATATTGTGCTTGCCAAAGGATAAAATGTAAAAAGGAAGGGTGAGGATCACCATGACTCTTTTGTAGTGTAGGAGATAAAAGTAAAAGATAGGCCCTTCGCAGAGGGAAGCAGAGGTTGTCATGCGCTTTTATGGTTGGATGCAAAAAATCCTAATGTGAAAGAAGATCACTTTATATTGCCACTTGTGATATGGACCTTTATTATGCAGTCCGTCGCTTTTATTACTTCCATATCACATGATTGTATAAAGCTTATTTCAATCACACCAATCAATCATACATATTTAGAGAGCAATTTTTATTGCTTGCACCGATGACAACTTACTTGATGGATCTTACTCAATCCATATGTAGGTATGGTGGACTCTCATGGCAAAACTGGTTTAAGGGTATTTGGAAGCACAAGTAGTATCTCTACTTGGTGCAATGAATTTGGCTAGCATGAGGGAGAAAGGCAAGCTCAACATGTTGGAGGATCCAAGACAATATATTTTATCTCAGATGTAAGAAAACATAACCCATTACGTTGTCTTCCTTGTCCGATGTCAACTCTTTAGCATGTCATGTTTTAATGAGTGCTCACAATCATAAAAGATGTCCAAGATAGTATATTTATATGTGAAGACCTCTCTTTCTTTATTACTTCCTATTAATTGCAACGATGACCAAAACTGTGTTTGTCAACTCTCAACAACTTTTATTCATCATACTCTTTCTATGTGAGCTCATCACTCTCCATAAGACTCATACGATCTCTTTATTTCTTTTTATTTCTTCCTCTTTTCTTTTATTCACTTAGGATCATGGCAAAATAATCAAGCCCTTGACTCAACACTAATCTTTATCATATAGCTCACGGACTCGATTACATAGAAGGATAATAAAGCAAAACTCACGACTAGATCATACTAAGAATTTTTATTCTACTAGATCAAGATATTACCAAAAGGATCGAACTAAGAAAAACGATAAAGATAAAAGTGATGGTGATACGATACCGGGGCACTCCCCCAAGCTTGGCAGTTGCCAAGTGGAGTGCCCATACCAGATACTCAATTCTTCTTTGTTGGAGGAGACGGTGGTGTTGTTGATGATGGATAGTCGCACATCGAGCGTAGGAGGTCTTCTAGCTTGCGGATAATGCCCTTGAGTGCGATGATATGCTCCTTCAACAAAATATTTTCACGTGTGAGATACTTATTTTGTATACGAGCCAACTCAATCATCTTGAAAGCTTCGATTTCTGTTGGAGTAAGAGGATTGTGATCCAGTTGAAGGGTGTTCTCTGTTGCTGGAACTTGGTCCTCCATGGCCTTCTTGATCCCTTCATCCTTGTTGATCTCCATAGGTTCTTCTCTCTTCAGCTCTATCTTCATTAGCCAAGCATCATTGCCCTCATGGTTGGAGGAGGAGGGAGACGACATAGTGTCTGGCCTTGAGAACCCTGACAGAAAACAGCTCGAAACAAAGACAGGAGATTTTTGCGTGATACGGGAGTAAAAACCCCTGGGAGATTATATAATGAATTTTTACCGACCAAAATACGTGTCCTATAAGAAAACGGAGTCCAGAGAGCACATGAGATGCCCATGAGGTAGGGGGCACCCAGTAGGGTAGGGCGCACCCTCCACCCTCGTGGAGCCCTCGTGTCCTTTCCGGACTACTGCTTATTTTTCTATTTTTCTAAATATTCCAGTACAGAGAAATATTGCCTTAAAAACTGTTTTGGAGTCGGTTTACTTACCGTACCACATACCTATTCCTTTTCGGAGTCTGAAACGTTCCGGAAAGTGTCCTTTATGTACTCCTCCGGGGTTACGGTTTCAATAACATTGGTTTCAACATTTATAGGATTACCCGAGATATAGTTTTTGATTCTTTGACCGTTCACCACCTTCGGATTTGTGCCTTCGAAGTTGTTGATTTTTATGGCACCGGAACGGTAGACCTCCTCGATAACGTAAGGACACTCCCATTTAGAGAGAAGTTTTCCTGCAAAAAATCTTAAACGAGAGTTGTATAGCAGTACATAATCACCTACGTTAAACTCACGCTTTTGTATCCTTTTGTCATGCCATCTTTTAACTTTTTCTTTAAACAACCTGGCATTTTCGTAGGCTTGGGTTCTCCATTCATCAAGTGAGCTAATATCAAATAATCTCTTTTCACCGGCAAGTTTAAAATCATAGTTGAGCTCTTTAATAGCCCAATAAGCCTTGTGTTCTAGTTCGAGAGGTAAGTGACATGCTTTTCCATAGACCATTTTATACGGAGACATACCCATAGGATTTTTATATGCAGTTCTATAGGCCCATAATGCATCATCAAGTTTCTTGGACCAATTCTTTCTGGACCTATTAACAGTCTTTTGCAAAATTAATTTGAGTTCTCTATTACTCAATTCTACTTGACCACTAGACTGAGGGTGATAAGGAGATGCAATTCTATGATTAACATCATATTTAGCAAGCATTTTACGGAAAGAGCGATGAATAAAATGTGAGCCACCATCAGTCATTAAATATCTAGGGACTCCAAACCTTGGAAAAATAACTTCTTTAAGCATTTTAATAGAAGTGTTATGATCAGCACTACTAGTTGGAATAGCTTCTACCCACTTAGTAACGTAATCAACAGCAACTAAAATATGTGTATAACCATTAGAGGAAGGAAAAGGTCCCATATAGTCAAAGCCCCAAACATCAAATGGTTCAATAACAAGTGAATAATTCATAGGCATTTCTTGACGTCTACTAATATTACCAATTCTTTGACATTCATCACAAGATAAGACAAACTTATGGGCATCCTTGAAGAGAGTAGGCCAATAAAAACCAGATTGCAGTACCTTATGTGCAGTCCTATCTCCAGCATGGTGTCCTCCATAAGCTTCGGAGTGACACTTGCGTAGGATATATTCTTGTTCATGCTCAGGTACACAACGTCTAATAACACCATCAACTCCTTCTTTATAAAGATGTGGGTCATCCCAAAAGTAATGCCTCAAATCATAAAAGAACTTTTTCTTTTGCTGGTATGTGAAACTAGGTGGTATAAACTTAGCAACAATATAATTAGCATAGTCAGCATACCATGGAGCAGTATGAGAAGTATTTATGACATTTAATTGCTCATCGGGAAAGCTATCATCAATAGGTAGTGGGTCATCAAGCACATTTTCTAGCCTAGACAAGTTGTCTGCAACAGGGTTCTCAACTCCTTTTCTATCAACAATATGTAAATCAAATTCTTGTAGCAAGAGAACCCATCTAATAAGTCTAGGTTTAGCATCTTTCTTTTCCATAAGATATTTAATAGCAGCATGATCAGTGTGAATAGTTATTTTAGAATCAACAGTATAAGGTCTAAACTTATCACAAGCAAATACAACTGCTAAGAATTCTTTTTCAGTAGTAGCATAATTTCTTTGAGCATTGTCTAGAGTTTTACTAGCATATTGAATAACATTTAGTTTCTTATCAACTCTTTGTCCTAGAACAACACCTACAGCATAATCACTAGCATCGCACATAATTTCAAAGGGTAAATTCCAATTAGGTGGCTGAACAATAGGTGCAGAGATCAATGCTTTCTTAAGTATTTCAAATGCTTCTACACAATCATCATCAAAGACAAATGGTATATCTTTTTGTAATAAATTAGTCAGAGGCCGAGAGATTTTTGAGAAGTCCTTAATGAATCTCCTATAAAAACCGGCATGACCAAGGAAACTTCTTATACCTTTGATGTCCTTGGGACATGGCATCTTTTCAATAGCATCAACCTTGGCTTTATCAACTTCAATACCTCTTTCAGAAACTTTATGCCCCAAGACAATACCTTCATTAACCATAAAGTGGCACTTTTCCCAATTCAAGACAAGATTAGTTTCTTCACATCTCTGCAAAACTCGATCAAGGTTGCTTAAGCAATCATCAAAAGAAGATCCATAGACGGAAAAGTCATCCATGAAAACCTCACAAATCTTTTCACAAAAGTCAGAGAATATAGCCATCATGCATCTTTGAAAGGTAGCAGGTGCATTACATAAACCAAAAGCATACGTCTATAAGCAAAAGTACCAAAAGGGCATGTAAAAGTAGTCTTTGATTGATCTTTGGTAAACACAGGTATTTGAGAGAAACCAGAAAAACCATCTAGAAAGCAAAAATGTGTATGTTTGGATAATCTTTCTAGCATTTGATCAATAAAAGGTAAGGGGTAATGATCCTTTTTAGTAGCCTTATTTAATTTGCGGAAATCAATTACCATCCTATGACCAGTAATAATTCTTTGATGAATCAATTCATCTTTGTCATTAGGAACAACAGTAATACCTCCCTTCTTAGGAACACAATGGACAGGGCATACCAACTAACTATCAGCAATGGGGTAAATTATACCTGCCTCAAGGAGCTTTAGTATCTCCTTTCTTACCACTTCTTTCATTTTAGGATTCAGTCGGCGTTGATGATCATGAACTGGTTTAGCATCTTCTTCCAAATTAATTTTATGCTGACATAGAGTGGGACTAATGCCCTTAAGATCATCAAGAGTATACCCAATAGCAGCACGGTGCTTCTTCAGAGTTTTCAATAATCTCTCTTCTTCATGTTCTGAAAGGTTAGCACTAATAATAACAGGATATATCTTTTTCTCATCAAGATAAGCATATTTAAGAGTATCAGGTAACGGTTTAAGCTCAAACTCAGGATCACCCTTGGGTGGAGGAGGATCTCCTAGGATTTCAATAGGTAAATTGTGTTTCAGAATAGGTTCCTGTTTAAAGAATACTTCATCTAATTCCCTTCTTTCATTCATAAACATATCATTTTCATGGTCTAGCAAATATTGTTCTGAAGGGTCACTAGGAGGTACGGCAATAGAAGCAAGACCAATAATTTCATCTTTACTAGGTAATTCTTCTTCACGGTGTTGTCTACTAAATTTAGAAAAATTAAATTCATGAGTCATATCATCTAAACCGACAGTAACAACATCTCTTTTGCAATCTATGGTAGCATTAACAGTATTTAAGAAGGGTCTACCAAATATAATGGGACAGAAGTTATCTTGTGGGGAACCAAGAACAAGAAAATCAGCAGGATATTTAGTTTTCCCACACAATACTTCAACATCTCTAGCAATTCCCATTGGTGAAATAGTATCTCTATTAGCAAGTTTAATTGTGACATCAATATCTTCTAACTCAACAGGTGCAATGTCATGCATAATTTCGTTGTATAAGTCAATAGGTATTGCACTAGCACTAGCACCCATATCACATAAGCCATGATAACAATGATCTCCTATTTTAACAGAAATAACAGGCATACCTACCACAGGTCTAGGTTTATCTGTATCACGGGGTTTAGCAATTCTAGCAGTTTCATCACAGAAATAAATAACATGCCCATTTATATTATCAGACAAGAGATCTTTAACAATAGCAATATTAGGTTCAACTTTAACTTGCTTAGGAGATGTATATGTTTTAATATTGCTTTTACGAACCACAGTTGAAGCTTTAGCATGATCCTTGATCCTAACAGGGAAAGGTGGTTTCTCAACATAAGAAGTAAGAACAATAGGATCATTATAAGTAATAGTCTTTTCTTCAACTTTAATAGGTGCAGCTACTTTTACTTCTATGGGAGGATGATATTTAAACCACTTCTCCTTGGGGATATCAACATAAGAAGCAAAAGATTCACAGAAATAAGCTACTATCTCAGAGTCGAGTCCATATTTAGTGCTAAATTTACGGAAAATATCGGTATCCATAAAAGATTTAACACAATCAAAACTAAGTGTCATACCTGACTCCTTACCATTGTCCAGGTCCCAATCTTTGGAGTTGCGTTTAATTCTTTCCAATAAATCTCATTTGAATTCAATAGTCTTCATCATAAAAGAGCCAGCACAAGAAGTATCAAGCATGGTGCGATTGTTATCAGAAAACCGAGCATAAAAATTTTGAATAATCATTTCTCTTGAGAGCTCATGATTGGGGCATGAATATAACATTGATTTAAGCCTCCCCCAAGCTTGAGCGATGCTTTCTCCTTTGCGATGCCAAAAATTATATATATAATTGCGATCACGATGAACAAGATGCATAGGATAAAACTTTTGATGAAATTCCAATTTCAATCGTTTGTAATTCCAAGACTCCATATCATCACATAGCCTATACCATGTTGATGCATCTCCCCTCAAAGATAAAGGGAAGACCTTATTCCTAAAAACATCTCCAGGTACACCTGCAAGCTTAAATAATCCACAAACTTCATCCACATATATTAGATGCTCATCGGGATGTTTTGTTCCATCTCCTAAAAAAGGATTAGCTAGCAGTTTTTCTACCATACCCAAAGGAATTTGAAAGCAAGCATTTTCATTTTTAGTAGGTTCAGTAGGTTGAGGAGCAACTCTTTGCTCTACTGGTCGGGGTGAAGATACCCCGAACAAGCCCCTCAGAGGATTACTTTCCATAGTAACAAGTGACAGTAAATTTCAGCACACTATATAAATTTGTTTCCTTACCAAATTCCACCTACCAAAGGCGCTTCACTCCCCGGCAATGGCACCAGAAAAGAGTCTTGAAGACCCACAAGTATAGGGGATCTATCGTAGTCCTTTCGATAAGTAAGAGTGTCGAACCCAATGAGGAGCAGAAGGAAATGATAAGCGGTTTCCAGCAAGGTATTCTCTGCAAGTACTGAAATAAGTGGTAACAGATAGTTTTGTGATAGGATAATTTGTAACGAGCAACAAGTAACAAAAGTAAATAAAGTGCAGCAAGGTGGCCCAATCCTTTTGTAGCAAAGGACAAGCCTGGACAAACTCTAATATGATGTAAAGCGCTCCTGAGGACACATGGGAACATCGTCAAGCTAGTTTTCATCACGCTCATATGATTCGCGTTCGGTACTTTGATAATTTGGTATGTGGGTGGACCGGTGCTTGGGTGCTGCCCTTACTTGGACAAACATCCCACTTATGATTAACCTCTATTGCAAGCATCCGCAAATACAACAAAAGTATTAAGGTAAACCTAACCATAGCATGAAACATATGGATCCAAATCAGCCCCTTACGAAGCAACGCATAAACTAGGGTTTAAGCTTCTGTCACTCTAGCAACCCATCATCTACTTATTACTTCCCAATGCCTTCCTCTAGGCCCAAACAATGGAAGTGTCATGTAGTCGACGTTCACATAACACCACTAGAGGAGAGACAACATACATCTCATCAAAATATCGAACGAATACCAAATTCACATGACTACTAATAGCAAGACTTCTCCCATGTCCTCGGGAACAAAAGTAACTACTCACAAAGCATAAACATGTTCATAATCAGAGGGGTATTAATGTGCATATAGGATCTGAACATATGATCTTCCACTAATTAAACCAACTAGCATCAACTACAAGGAGTAATTAACACTACTAGCAACCTACTAGCACCAATCCCGGACTTGGAGACAAGAATTGGACACAAGAGATGAACTAGGGTTTTGAGATGAGATGGTGCTGATGAAGATGTTGATGGAGATTGCCCTCTCCCGATGAGAGGAGCGTTGGTAATGACGATGGCGATGATTTCCCCCTTCGGGAGGGAAGTTTCCCCGGCAGAACAGCCCCGCCAGAACCCTAGATTGGCTCCGCCAAGGTTCCGCCTCGTGGCGGCGGAGTTTCGTCCGAAAAGATGGCTTATGATTATTTTCCCATCGAAAGAGTCCATATAGCAGAAGATGGTCACCGGAGGGCCACCAGGGGGCCCACGAGGTAGGGGGCGCCCAGGGGGGTAGGGCGCGCCCCCCACCCTCGTGGGCAGGGTGTGGCCCCCCTGGTGAAGTCCTTGCGCTCAATGTTTTTTTATATATTTGGAAAACATCATCCGTGAAGTTTCAGGACTTTGGAGCTGTGCAGAATAGGTCTCTAATATTTGCTCCTTTTCCAGCCAGAATCCCAGCTGCCGGCATTCTCCCTCTTTATGTAAACCTTGTAAAATAAGAGAGAATAGGCATAAGTATTGTGACATAATGTGTAATAACAGCCCATAATGCAATAAATATTGATATAAAAGCATGATGCAAAATGGACGTATCACTACTTCGTGAAGATCTACCGCTAGTGGGGCAAGTCCTTCGTGGGCGATCGCCATGGTGGGATAGACAAGGTTGCTTCTTCGTGGACCCTTCGTGGGTGGAGCCCTCCGTGGACTCGTGCAACCTTACCCTTCGTGGGTTGAAGTCTCCATCAACGTGGATGTACGATAGCACCACCTATCGGAACCACGACAAAAACATCCTTGTCTCCAATTGCGTTTGAATCTTCCAAACCCTTCTCTTTACATTCTTGCAAGTTGCATGCTTTACTTTCCGCTGCTCATATACTCTTTGCATGCTTGCTGGATATGTATTGTGTTTGTTAAACTTGTGCCAAAAATCCACTTCAACCTAAAGAATTTAAAAACTGCAACTTTTAGCACCTAGTGTCTAATCACCCCCCCCCCTCTAGACACCTCTTCTCGATCCTTTCAATTGGTATCAGAGCCTTGGTCTCCATTGCCTTGGTTTAAACACCATTGGAGGAAGATGGATGAGTCTACTTTGGGGAGTCTTAGACGTAGAGTGCCTATTCTTGATGGAGAATATTTTCATGAGTGGAAAAATGAAATGCTTGAGATTTTCAATGAATATCGTTTGAACAAGTACATTGCTAGCCCTTGTGCACCTCATGTTGATCCTTTGCATCCTACCCTTGATGAATCTATTGACATGATCCGCAACCTTAGAACTGTTAATCTTATTTCTAGAGGCTTGCCTAGAAAGAGGCTTGCCTAGAAACTTGATTGGATGTTTGCCTACTCTTAAGTGTGCCTACACCATATGTAAATTTCTTGAGGAACTCTTTCCAAATTATTCCTTGAAAGATCTAGATGAAATTCTCCATGAATCCATTGCCTTGATTAAGATGAATTCGAATGATCCCAATTTTGGTGACTGCTTATTTGAGCTCACTAATCTTACGAGTGCCAAAGGAGATGTTGGAATCATTAGCAATATCATTTCCAGAGCTACTAGAATTCATAAAGATAAATATAGAAATGATCATTTATCTAATGAATTACCCTCTCTAGGAATTGATCAATCACAAGATGATGTTGAACATGGATACTCTGATGAGGATGAGGATGATAGTGACTATGACCTTGATGATGCGATGAGACTCTTTGGTCTTATGGCAAATCTTCGCGGCTACATGGCCGGAGGAAAGGAATGGGTTCTCGATAGTGGATGTACTGATCATATGACCGGAGATAAAGATATGTTCCGTGAGCTTGCTGAAAACGACGACCCTCGAAAATATGTCACCTTTGGTGATAACTCAAAGGGTAAGGTGGTTAGCCTCGGTAAGGTGGCCATCTCACATGATAGCTCCATACAAAATGTCATGCTCGTTGAATCTCTTGGGTACAACTTACTTTCAGTATCTAGACTTGCTGATTTCAGTTTCAATGTTTTATTCACTGAAGTAGATTGCCAAGTGTTTCGTAGAGACAATCGTAAAATGGTCTTTATCGGAATACGTAGAGGTGATCTTTACATTGTTAATTTCACTAAAAAGGCTCAACCTAGAACTTGCTTAATTGCTAAATCTTCTAAAGGTTGGTTATGGCATAGACGATTAGGTCATGTTGGTATGCGAAACCTTGACAAGCTTATTAAAGGTGATCATATCCTTGGAGTAAAATATGTTATATTTGACAAGGATGGACTTTGTAGTGCTTGTCAGGTAGGGAAACAAGTCGGAGGAAGTCATCGCGCAAAGAACATCATGACCACGAGAAGACCACTCGAGCTACTTCACATGGATCTCTTTGGTCCAAATGCCTACAAGAGTCTCGGTGGTAACTCATTTGGACTAGTCATAGTTGATGATTTTTCAAGATTTACATGGGTGTTCTTTCTTGATGACAAATTGCAGGTCCAAAAGATCTTCAAAAACTTCGCTAGGAAGGCTCAAAATCAATTTGACGTGAAGATCAAGAAGGTTCGAAGCGACAATGGAACGGAGTTCAATAACGCAAATGTGGATACATTTCTTGACGAAGAAGGGATTTCACATGAGTTCTCGGCTACGTACACACCTCAACAAAATGGAGTCGTTGAGAGGAAGAACCGGACTCTTATTGAGATGGCAAGAACGATGCTTGATGAGTACAAGACGCCAAAACACTTTTGGGCGGAAGCGGTTGAGACAGCTTGTCATGCAACAAATCGGTTGTATCTTCACAAGCTACTCAGCAAGAAGGCATACGAGCTCCTCACCGGTAACAAACCACAGGTAGGATACTTTCGAGTATTCAGCTCAAAGTGCTACATTCTTGATAAGCATCATTGTTCTAAATTTGCTCCTAAGTCTCATGAAGGTTTTCTACTTGGTTATGGCTCAAACTCTCACACATACCGTGTCTACAATAATTTCACCCGAAAGGTTGAAGAGACGGTAGATGTGAAGTTTGATGAATCTAACGGCTCGCAAGTAGAGCAATTGCCAATTGATGTAGGAGACAAAGACCCTTCGGAAGCAATCCAAGACTTGTCTATTGGCAAGATTCGTCCAACGCATGTGAAGGAGACTACCTCGTCCGTCCAAGTGGAAGCTTCTACATCACGACAAGGTGAACCAAGAGTTGATACAGAAGCATCCACAAGTGGGACACATCAAGATGAAGAAAACAAGGAAGTGCATCAAGAGGAACGCCAACAACCTCCTTCTCAACCACGACAAGAGAATGACAATGTCAACAATGAAGAAGGCCAAGAAGAAGAACAAGATGAAGGAGATGTTCAACCAAGATCCAAGCAAAAGCTTTCACGAGTTCGAGCAAGAATTGCTAAAGATCATACCTTCGAACAAATCTATAGTGATATCCAAACTGGGAGAATCACTCGCTCCAAAACTTGTTTAGCTAACTTTTGTGAACATTACTCATTCATCTCTCGCATTGAACCTATGAAGGTTGAAGAAGCATTGGAAGATCCTGATTGGATAAACGCTATGCATGAAGATCTACACAACTTTGAGAGAAATCAAGTGTGGACATTGGTTGAAAAGCCCGACAACAACCACGACATCATTGGTACCAAATGGGTGTTTCGCAACAAGCAAGATGAAGATGGTCAAGTTGTCCGCAACAAAGCACCCCTAGTCGCCCAAGGCTACACTCAAGTCGAAGGTATGGACTATGGTGAGACATATGCCCCCGTTGCTAGACTTGAGTCCATTCGCATCTTACTTGCCTATGCTAATCATCATGATATCACCTTATACCAAATGGACATTAAAAGTGCTTTTCTGAATGGTGAAATAGAGGAGGAAGTTTATGTTAAGCAACCTCCTGGATTTGTCAATCCTAAGAAACCTAATCATGTTTACAAACTTCACAAAGCTCTTTATGGTCTTAAACAAGCTCCTAGAGCATGGTATAAATGCTTGACCAAGTTTCTTATTGAAAAAGGCTTTGAAATTGGAAAAATAGATTCTACTCTTTTTACTAAGAGGGATAATGGAGAACTATTTGTATGCCAAATTTATGTCGATGATATTATATTTGGATCAACTAACCCTCATTTTAGTGAAAAGTTTGGAAAGCTAATGTCGGAGAAGTTTGAGATGTCGATGATGAGTGAACTCAAATTCTTTCTCGGTTTGGAAATCAAGCAAACTAAGGAAGGCACCTTTGTATCTCAAACAAAGTACACCAAGGACTTATTCAAGAAGTTCAATATGCAAGAATGCAAAGGTATGACTACACCCATGCCTACTAGTGGACATCTTGATTTAACCAAAGATGGTGAACCGGTTGATCAAAAGGTTTACCGCTCTATGATTGGTTCATTGTTATATCTATGTGCTTCACGTCCCGATATTATGCTAAGTGTGTGCATGTGTGCATGATATCAAGCTGCGCCTAAAGAATGTCATCTTAAGGCCGTGAAAAGGATAGTGAGATACTTAATCCATACACCAAATTTTGGCATTTGGTATCCAAAGAGGGCTTCCTTTGATCTTGTTGGCTACTCTGGTTCGGACTATGCCGGTGACAAGGTTGATAGAAAGTCAACTTCGGGTACTTGTCAATTTCTTGGTAGATCTATTGTCTCTTGGTCCGCCAAGAAACAAAACTCGGTATCCTTATCCACCACCGAAGCGGAATACATTGCCGCTGGATCATGTTGTACTCAATTACTTTGGATGACCCAAACTCTTAAAGATTATGGGATCAATGTGAAACATGTTCCATTGCTTTACGGCAATGAAAGTGCTATTAATATTGCTCACAATCCCGTGCAACATTCTCGAACTAAGCATATTGAAGTTCGTCATCATTTCATTCAAGATCATGTTGCCAAAGGGGACATTAATCTTAAGCATGTTCGCACCGATAAGCAATTGGCGGATATATTTACCAAACCACTTGATGAGAAAGTGTTTTGCAGGTTAAGAGGTGAATTGAACATCATTGATGCTTCAAACTTGGAGTAGGAACTCCATTTAATACATGCAAGGCATGAGCTTATGACTAATCCTTGATATTTCTCTTATGTTGACTATCTTATGTCTTGGATATATTTGCACCTTGCATGCTATCTAACCCGTGTAGGTACTTGGATGAATTGAAATCTATGAGATTGCAACTCACTCACATCTTGAGCAATTTCTATATCACCAAGTCGCTACACAATGGTGGATGAAGACAAGGAAGCACGCAACCATTCAAACATATCCTTTGACAAATTCTATCATGATTGTCATTTTGGATACACAAGTGCTCTTCCTTGCAAAAACTAACCCATGTAGGTAGACGAACTCAAACTCCAAGTGGTGCTCCTAACTCTTGATGAACTACATCAACCTTGAGCAACCCATACAAGTTCAACTACATGATCATGATCAACACCACCACCCAAGGTATGTTATTCCATCTTAGAGAAGCTTTACTCCAAATCATGGGATAAAGCAACTCAACAAGATGTGAATACATCAAGATGCTTTGACGAAAAATGGTAACCCCATTTTGAGCTTAAACGATGAGTATGACCAAAGATCAAGTGATCTCACTTGACTCCTGAGTCAATATACTCTAACATAGGTGACTTTGTCACCGCCCAATTCTAGATGAAGTTCTCTTGTGTTATTTTCTGTGCTCCTGCATTTGTCTCATGCATATTTGTTTCCCTATTCAACTTCATCTAGATTCTTTTTAGTTTCTTCTCTTTTATTTTCTGTTCTGCATCTTCAGCATTAAATTCCTTGCAAATCCTTGTGAGATCTTACTTGTCTAGTGAGCTGAGGTGAAAAGTGTTTTCTCTGCGATGAACTCGGTCACACCGGGCTATTTACTTTGGTCCAACCGAACCCTTTCGGTGCCACCGAAACATCAAACTCGGTGCTACCGATTTCACTACAGGAAAAACATCCTGCCACTTGTTTCTGAATTCCTTTTTATCCAGCTTCACTCAATGAATCTTGTCCCCGACCAGCATCCTACTCAAATTGTTGCTTTGTTCTGTAACTCAAGGACCAAACCCATCATGACAAAAAATCCAGAAGAATCCTTCTTGGAAATTGATGTCAAAGGGGGAGAGAGAGATCATCACATCAAAGCTTAATCATATCTATAGGGGGAGAGAATACTCTAGGGAAGAAAGAGACCCCAGATGCTTGGTGTTCAAGAGGAGAGAAGTCACATGTCTTCAAGAGGGGAAATACATGTTCATATTTTCTCAATTGCATTAGCTTTGTTCATGTCCTTTGAGCTCTGTTTTTGCTCTGATTTTCTGTTCCCTATCTTCTCCCAATATCCCATGTTAGATTCAGGGGGAGCAAGACATCTAAGGGAAGGAAATCCTTGAATTTATTGCACATCTTTACCTTTGGGGACATGTCTTTATCCAATGTGGTACTTAGTACTCACTTTACAAGTCATCCCAGTCTTGGTACTCTTGTGGTTTCTCTTGGTTGCTCTGGCCAGTAGGTGTATCTATGTTATCTAACCTTGTTTATGCAGGTTCATCCCATCCTAAGCCAACTCAAGACCACAAGGTAAGTATATGCATCACAGTCATGTGAATGAGAATTTCTTGCTGATGTACATACTGTTTGCAAGAAGGACTCATGAGCATGAAGGTACATTTCTCATATTTTCATCGTTTTCTCTGATGCATATAGCCAAGATACATGTAACACATTGCTTACTCTGTCATGTTTATGCATTCACATGCTCCTATATTCCATAATCACATGATTGCATACATGTAGGGGGAGCCCATGCAAGTTACATGTCTTTCCAAAGCTTTACTTACTACTCTTAATATCTTGATCTAAAGCTTTGATGTATGTTTTCATCAATTACCAAAAAGGGGGAGATTGAAAGCACAAGTGCTCCCTAGGTGGTTTTGGTAATTAATGTCAACATATCTCTTGTTGGACTAACATTTTTAACTAGTATGTTTCAGATAAGTTCAACAGTGATGTGGCATGGCCTAGAGGATGTGAAACCCCTTCAAGATGCTAAGGACAAAGGATTGGCTCAAGCTCAAATCTCAAGACTCTACATTTTCCATTTTAGTGATCCAAGATCACATTGAGTCTATAGGAAAAGTCAATACTATCAAGGAGGGATGAGGTGTTGCTTAATGAGGTTCTTGCTCAAAATGCTTAGTGATATGCTCCAAAACCCTCAACTACTTTCTCACATCCACGTATGACCTAAACCAAAAGTCAAACTCGGCCCCACCGATTCTTCCTATCCGGCGCCACCGAGATTCAAATGTCATAGCCACTGCCACAAACCGTAGGCAAATCGGTCTCACCGATAGGGATCTCGGTCTCACCGAGATGGGATATAAACTCTCTGTTGCCTATTGCAATACTTTCGGTCTCACCGAAACTTGCGATCGGTCCCAGTGAAACTGCAATGTAAACTCTCTGGTTCCCTTTTGCAACATTTCGGTCTCACCGAAATGAGCGATCAGTCCCACCGAGTTTACCTGACCAACTCTCTGGTTAGCTTATTACCAAAATCGGTCTATGAAAGTGCGTTATATCGACTAGAGGGGGGGTGAATAGGCGATTTTTATGAAAGTCTTCAGAACATAGAAGTTTTGAAGACAAACGATAAAATTAAACCTATTACCATGCAGCGGAAGGTAGACTACACTAGGCAAACCATAGTCAAGTATTCAATGAAGTGAAAGCACAAAGACTAATAGCAGCTAGGTAGTAAGGATCAGGTAGGAAGATATTGTGAAGCCAAACAGAACACGCAGTCACTTAGTGAAGACAAATGATAGAGCAAACATACAATGACTTCACAAGGAGTAACAGTAAGTAAAGTGAAGTGAATATGAAACCAGTGACTCGTTGAAGACAATGATTTGTTGAACCAGTTCCAGTTGCTATGACAACTGTACGTCTGGTTGGAGCGGCTAGGTATTTAAACCTTAGGACACAAAGTCCCGGACACCCAGTCCTGAACACGCAGCTCAGGACACCCAGTCCTCACCGTATTCTCCTTGAGCTAAGGTCACATAGACCTCGCCCAATCACTCTGGTAAGTCTTCAAGGTAGACTCCCAAACCTTCACAGACTTCGTTCACTGGCAATCCACAATGTCTCTTGGAAGCTCAGAACGCGACGCCTAACCGGCTGGAGGATGCACAGTCCTCAAGTGTAATAAGTCTTCAGATCACACAGACAAGAAGACTTAAGTGATGCCCAATTCTCTCTGGCTCTGGTGGTTAGGGCTTTATCGTCGCAAGGAATTCTCTCTCAAAGGCTTCGAGGTGGGTTGCTCTCAAATGACAAAAGCCGTTCTTTCAATCTGAGCAGCCAACCGTTTATGGTTGTAGGGGGTGGGCTATTTATAGCCACTTGGCAACCCGACCTGATTTGTCCGAAATGACCCTGGGTCACTAAGGAACTGACATGTGTTCCAACGGTCAGATTTCAAACTCACACGGCAACTTTACTTGGGCTACAAGCAAAGCTGACTTGTCCGACTCTGGACAAGATTCGCTCTCATAGTCTTCACTCGAAGACATAGGTTTTTGGTTTAGGCGTCACTTCAGTCATTCTGACTGGTTCTCTTGGACCCCACTTAACAGTACGGTGGTTCCTATGAATCAACACAAAAGAAAAAGAACTACGAAAGATCTAAGTCTTCGAGCTCCATAGGCTTCATATAGTGTCTTCTCTTGTCATAGTCTTCAATGTGAATATCTTCATATACCACCTTTGACTTCAATGTCTTCATACAGTTTTAGGGGTCATCTCTGGTAGTAAAACCGAATCAATGAGGGACTTCTACCTGTGTTACCCTGCAATTCTCACAAACACATTAGTCCCTCAACTAGGTTTGTCGTCAATACTCCAAAACCAACTAGGGGTGGCACTAGATGCACTTACAATCTCCCCCTTTTTGGTGATTGATGACAAACTAGTTGAAGTTTTCAACGGGGAATATAATATGTGAAATTGTAAAGGATAAGGAATTGTCTTCATAAGTTGCAAGGGCTCCCCCTGAAGATGTGCATATAAGTTAATTTGCTTTTGGAATGCAAATGCACATGGCAGGTTGTACTTGTGGAGATCCACTTCAACTTATGATGACAATCCACTATGCACGTGAAAGTATATGAAGATAATGACATGCATAATGGAAAATGGACGTCTGCAGAATGAGCTAAGTGCGGAATTTATCGTCGCGGAATTTATCTTCGCAAAACAAGGTGGCAAATAAGTAGCAGACGACCATCTAGTTTAAGTGTTACAACTCATAAGAACCAAATGTAGCAAAAACGAGAGTTGTAAGCACGAAGCAAAATATAAAGCACCCGCCCATATGGACCCGCTTGAAGACTATCAATATCATATGCTTCTCCCCCTTTTGTCGGTAATGACCAAAAAGGTTTGAAGACATAGAGTCTCTACTCGTTCCCATGAGGAGTAGGTGAAGTAGCAGGGTTGTTGGTGTTGTTTGGCGGTGTAGAAGTGTTTGGAGGTGCTGAAGGAGGTGGCGGTGAAGTAGCATCGTCTTCTTCCTCAATAATTCTGGCAGTCACTGTGGCAGTAGAGGAAGAGAACTCAGAGTCTTCAAGGGATGGAGTTCCTAGCAGCACAGCCCTTCGAGGAGGTGTGGAGTCAAACTTGAATCTCTCAGAGAAGCCATCCTCTTGAAGATCAGCTTTAGAACACATCATCGTGAGCCCTTTCCATGTGCGGCGACAGGTTTCATGGGCAACGAAAGCATTCTTGGTGGCAAGATTTCGAGTGCGATTAACATCCACCAAGAGGCTTTTCATCTGACGCTTCAGCCAGTGATGATGCCTATCGTGTTTCTGATGTAGAGCCACAAGAAGCTCTCGGTCGTTGAGAACACGAGTGCGCTTCTTGGGTCTTGGAGCAGTGGCACTGTCAGTGGCTTCAGTCGAAGCAGGGTGTGGTGCACGTGTAGTGCCACCCAAAGGATACACCCGAGAAACTGCTTCAACGCCTTCAACGTTCTGAGTAAAACTCTGATGGTCTGCATTCTGAAGACTTAGAGGTTGCTTGGCAGGCTCAAAATATATGGCTTCAGTAGACATGTCCACGTCAGGCAAGAAGATCCGATGGTTGCGGGCTGAGGGCTAATACGAGATGGCGGAGTGTAGCTTGATCAGCCGCATGACCCAAGGGGCGTAGAACTTCAAACCAAACAGATCAATGCCTGATGCAGCAAGTTGGCGTATGAAGAAGTCGTGTGCATTGAAGCATTTGCCATGAAGTATATAGAAGACCAAAGTCTTCATTGCACCCTGAAGCTTGGCATTTGGAGAGTGCCCTTTGATAGGCCAGAGAGTTTGCCTGATGATGTGATAGATGGTTCTGGGCAGGTACTCAAGGTCTTCAACGAAGAACTCTGTGGGATAAGCAGCATCTTGGGGCAATGGCTTCATCATGCTGAGCATTTGACTCATATCAGGTTCTGGCCGCTGAAACATGCTCTCAATAGCTTCAGCATGCAGCTGACATCCTTGCTCAAAGAGATCGCCAGGAGTGGGCAAGCCAGTGAGCTCAATGATGTCAAATGCATTGGCTTCGTGATGAACGTTGCCAGTCATCCACTCCAGGACCCAAGTCTTCGGATCTCTGCTGTACCCTTTGATGTGAAGTATGGCATAGAATTGTAGCAGCAGCTCTTCATTCCAATGCTCTTCATCGGTAACAAACTGCAGCAGACCCACTTGCTTGAGGCAATCCAACGCTTCTTCTAGACAGGGCAGACCAGCTATAGCTTCAACGTTAAGGCGCTTCTGTGGGAAGATGCGACCTGGTTGTAAAGAATGCAAGAGTAATAGCTTCGCTGAGGATAGCTCCAGAACCGATCAGATGATATCCTTTCCCTTGAGTAGGGGTTCCTGGAGCTATTGAAGAACGTGTTGTCTGCCCTGAAGCCATTAATGTTGAAGGAGCCAGGTGCTGATGCAGGACCTGGAAACCTTGGCAGTCTTGGAATTGTCTTCTGGACCTGAGGCCTGTGCTCAACATGATAGTTGAATTGGGGACCGGCAGCAGACTCAGGAACAGAAGTAGCGGGATCAGTGGCTTCGCTGTCTTCTGAAACTTTTGCTGGGGAGGGCTCCACATTAGCTTCATTGTTGGTTGTGGCAGCCTCAAGATTTTCATCCTCCACTTGACTAGCTGGAGGGTCGGTCACAGGCACGTTCTCCTGGAGAACTGCTTCTTGGTGGAACAGGGGAGTGGGATCTTGTGGTACTTCTTCTTCTGCGGCTGATGTAGCCGGAATGTCTTCAGCAGAGACTTGAGGCCTTGGACCTTTGCGAAGCCTGCGTAACGCAGACGACGCCTGTGGAGTTGGAGTGGGCTGGGCCTCATAGTCTTCTTCCTCTTGTGGGCGATCCCCCCATGAAGCATCCTGTGCAATTGGCGTTAGTGGACGACCAATGCTGATGAGTTCGCTGTTGTCAAACTGAGGAAGGACTGCATCATCTTCTACATTGTCATGATGACCAATGTCTTCAGCAGCGATGGGTCAGCTGCTGGAATGTCTTCAGCTTCAGGAGCCTCTGTGGAAGCAGGCTCATGAACTGTCAGTTGACGTTCTGCGTCAGGATGAACCATAGAAATGGGTTCAACTATCAAGGGCTCTGTGGGAGCAGCCCGAGCTTTCTTGGTCTTTCTCTTTTTCTTGGTGGGGGCAGTAGGAGAGGATTCAGAGTGTTTCCTCTTCCTGGCTTCAGCCTCAGCAGTTCTTGTCTTCTTGAGCTCTGAAGCTGTTGACCAGCTTTTTGGCTTTGAGCCAGTCAGTCTAGTTGGGAAGACAATCGGAACTGCTTCTTGCCTTGGTGCATCAGGTTCAGCCATAGCAGGTTTCTTCTTCTTCTTTGCGGCCATCCTGGGGTCGATGCCAGGACGCCCAAGTGCCTTGCGCTTCTCAGCCTCATTATAGGCTTGCACACATCTGTCAGCCAGAGTCTTCATGCGCTCATGCGAACCCTGAGCTTCTGCACGCTTCTTCACAAAGGCTTCCTTGAGCTTGTGCATCATTGTCTTGAAGTTCTTCACTTCTTGCACGCTGAGCTTGGCCATATGCTTCTTGAACTGAGCCTTTTCATAGTCAATCTTCTGCTTCAGTTCAACAATGCGCTGGGCAATAGCAAGTTCTGAAGCAATGGCGCCTTGGAAGGCAACATTGATGCCAATGGGTAGCTGCAGATCTTCAAAGCTGATGTTTGGCGTGTCAAACCACTCGTCAATGAAGTTGTGGATGATGGTGACATCAAAGAGAGGCAGATCATTGAAGATTTCTGCTTCTTCTTTGCTCTTGATGAGTTGCTCAAGAGCGTCATCTGCAAGATCTTCATCACTTGACAGATCAATGTCGTCGTTGCGCAAAATGGCAGCAGCTATTAGCTCTTTGCCAATGTGAGACAGAGGCATCTTGGCCTTCTGGGGCTTGGAGACGCGTGATAAGTCTTCAGACTGCACACTGTCTTCAGGAGGTGCAGTTGCCAATGGCTTCGCCCTTGAGATTTTTGGTGAAGGGGCCGGCTTTGAAGCTTTTGGCTTCTTCAACTGCTTTGGCTTCAGCACTGCAGGCGCGTCATCAGACTCAGTGTCAGCTGCAGGCTCATTCACTACAGTCCCTTGAACCAAGATGTAGGTGATGAGGCCTTCAAGGTTGGCGAAAGGACCGATGACATTTGGTTCTGCATGTCGTGTGCCATCTGCCCTTGGAGATGAGGGACCAGGGTTGAAGTCTAACCCAAAAGTCTTCTTGTTCTGCTTTGCTGAGTTCTGAGCAAACTGGAAGTTGCACTTGAACAGATTGTCATCACGACACCATAGCAGTGACGACGAGTGTGCATCAGCAGGCTATGGTCCACGAACCATGCATGGATAGAAGCCTTGAGCAATGGCTTCATCTCTGGACCTGGGTAGAAGATTCTTGAATAGGATGTCACCCCACGGTCTCTTAATGGCGTTTTTCTCAGCATACTCCTGGGTCACAAATCTGTATTTGAACCATTTTTCTGCCCAATATCTTCGAATCCATTGGATTCGGGTCTTGCGCTGACTGTAATCCTCTTCAGGATCTGTCTTGTACATTTCTGAGAGTTCATCTGGCAGATCTCTGGAGGTCTCACCACGACGCTTTCTGCCACCCTTCCTTGCTGCTTTCTTTGAAGCCATAAACTTTAACTTGAAAGGCTTCAAGACGTTCAAAGGCTTCAAAGGTTTTCGTTTGCTGGACCAATAGGAACTGGCTTCGGGAGAATTTATGTGATGCTGTAAGAATTCTGCAAATGAATGCAGACTATGAGAACCAAAGGATTCTCCCACGGACATGTACCTGTGACAACATTAAGGTGCGAGGGAAGGGGAAGAGGTCATATGCATTCTCAGAAGATTTTGAAGATAAATCTGTTTAGAAGACATTGACCTCATCGTGCGAAGACATTCACTCATAGATAAGAAGTTGGTTCCAGATTTGTACGAATCCACAGATCAGTACAAGTGAGGAATCTAACTACTTTGTGAAGCACAAGTGAATATACTAGGCATGTTATGAGATGCAGTATGAGAGAGATCTAGCTTGTGTAAATAGAAACTGCTTGTGGTAGAAAGTGACAGATCAATAGGATCAACGGTGCTGTAAAAAGGGAGTTTTATTTACCACACTGAGAACTGCTAGACGGAGTGGGAGATGAGGCCGAGCAGTTCACTCTTCCGTGCCCTAACTTGGCGACGGAGGACACCTACGGCGACGGCGGAGAGGACGATGTCCGCGGTCGGCGTGAAGACGGCGTCGGAGAGGTTGCGGCAGCGAAGCGCTTCATCGCTGGCGTCGTCGAGAGCTAGCGGTGGCGCTAGGGTTCGTGCGAGGGTGGAAGAAGAGATAATGACCGCTGTGAGTGTGTATTTATAGGCACAGGGGCGGCACTGTGCTATTACACAGGTGCCCCTGGCGATTCGCATCTGAGGAACACGTGGCCATTATGCGGAATTTTGGGGTTTGTTCCACGTCCCACGCACGCCTGGATTGTCGGGTGGTCGTTCCTACTTCTCCGGATTTCATGTGGAGGAATGAGCATTGAAAACGGACTTAATGGTTGTCTCTGTATCTTCTGCTGACAAGGACGCAGAGAAGACATTCGATAGTTTCAATAGAATGCATATGACTTGGAGAGATAGAGTTTGAGATAGAAAGCATAGAGAGGTTAGGGTCCGATCACATTCACTTAGTTCAAAAGATTCAACACGAAGACATAGCTATAAGTGAATGCTGTAGAGGACAGAACACTAGTATATATATATATCTATAATCAACATAGTGAAGATAATCATGAAAATATGTTGAGATCGAAGCCAAACCAAATGGGAAGACATTGCAAGGTAACGCCATGAGTGAAATACTTCAAAATAGAATGTTTGGTGGTGGCGTTACCCGCCGTATAGGAAGTATTAGACCCAGACACGGCGCACAATTATCGTGGCCCTCCGAAGTCAAATTCCACATTAATGTATTCACACTTAGAATGTATGTCTTCATTGATTAAAGATATACTTTACTGTGTGTGTTGCACATCTAAGTCATCAATATGCATAAGGGTTAGGATGTGTGCCTGATCACAGGACATTTGAGGATTCCAGGATATTTAGCTCACACCGTAACTTGCAAAACCTCTTCTCATCCAAGGGCTTGGTGAAGATATCTGCCAATTGCTCTTCAGTGTTGACGTGTATGATATCAATGTCTTCCTTCACAACATGATCTCTGAGAAAGTGATGACGAATTTCAATGTGCTTTGTCTTCGAGTGCTGAACTGGGTTGTTAGCAATCTTGATGGCGCTTTCGTTGTCGCAGTAAAGTGGCACTTGCTTCAGATGAATGCCATAGTCCTTGAGTGTTTGCTTCATCCACAGAAGCTAAGCGCAGCAAGATCCAGCAGCAATGTATTCAGATTCAGCAGTGGAGAGAGATACACAGTTCTGCTTCTTTGAAGACCAACATACAAGTGATCGTCCCAGAAAGTGACATGTGCCTGATGTAGACTTGCGATCAACTTTGTCACCAGCATAATCAACATCTGAGAATCCAACCAGATCAAACTCTGAGCCCTTTGGATACCATAATCCTAGAGTTGGGGTGTGAGCCAAATATCAAATAATTCGCTTCACAGCTAAGTGATGCGACTCCTTTGGTGCCGCTTGAAATCAAGCACACATGCAAACACTAAGCATAATATCTGGCCTAGATGCACATAGATAAAGTAAAGAACCAATCATGGAGCGGTATACCTTTTGATCGAACTCTTTACCATTGTCGTCAGGACCCAGATGATGTTTGGCTGGCATTGGTGTTGTGAAGCCTTTGCAGTCTTGCATACCGAACTTCTTCATGCAATCTTTGAGATACTTCTCTTGAGATATGAAGATGCCATTGTGTTGTTGTCGTATTTGAAGACCGAGGAAGAACTTCAGCTCCCCCATCATGGACATCTGATATTGCTCTTGCATCATATATCCAAACTCTTCACTGTACTTCTGATTGGTGCAGCCGAAGATAATGTCATCCACATATATTTGGCACACAAACAGTTCACCATCATATGTCTTCGTGAAAAGAGTGGGATCTAGGGAACCACGTATGAAGCCTTTGCTCTTTAGGAAGTATTTGAGTGTGTCATACCAGGCCCGAGGGGCTTGTTTGAGGCCATACAGTGCCTTGTTGAGCTTGTATACCATGTCAGGATGTTTTGGATCTTCAAAGCCAGGCGGTTGTGCAACATAAACTTCTTCTTCAATCTTGCAATTGAGAAAGGCACTGTCGGAGTAAATAGCCATGGGTAGCCTAGCCGGCTTCCCCTGGCCCATCTGAAAAAATTACGAGCCCGTCCGGCTCTCAAGAATCCAAGACATGGGGCCGCCTTCCCCTTGCTGGCTGTCACCCAGGCCGGCTTTCGGAGGCGGCCCGACTTTAGCCCTCATGAAGAAAGCCATGGGAGGGCCGACTTCGAGAAGCCGGCCGCAAGAAGGCCGACTCCAAGAAGCCGGCTCCCATAAAGCGGTCGAGACCGTACCCTCAAAGTTTGCATCCACCTAGCCGCAATGAGACGGGGCGTAGCTACAGTAAAGCCTGCCGCCCCCGAATCCCGGAGCACGCCTGGCACAGGGCGCCGTACGGGGTGGCCATGACCCGTCCGGCGCGGCACTGTTGCCATGTTGACCCTGATGTCATCCACGATGGGCTGCCAGTGCGGCCCACGGGCGGTGGGCCCCTTCGGGCAGAGAGACACCCGAAGGCGGCTACGCCTCCCCCAGTCGGCCCAAGACAGAGCCGGCTCCTCGCAGCCGGCTTGCCGCCTCCCCCGAAGGAGACGCCCCATTAAGGAGACAAGACGCGGTGAGGTTACAGCGATCGCCCGCTGGGCGGCGGCACTATAGCCACGCCTACCACGACGAAGCCCACGTCACCAAGATGGAGCAACAGTAACCAGCCGCCGACCAGATCCTGGACAGTGGGGCTTGCCTGTCGACCAAGGGGCCGGCAGCCGACGGGACCCACCAGTCGGCGGGCCCCGGCAGCCGGCGCAGAAGCCGGCGAGCACAGTCACAGACGGCTGGGCCCCGCGCCCAGTCGGATTACCATTGTACCCCCGGGGGGTAGGCCTATATAAACCCCTCAGGGCACCCATGCAAAGGGTTGGAACCCCCAGCTAGTTTTAGAGACCACACAAGGAGAAGAAGCAGGCTAGCCGTGCCCTTCTTCCTCCTCCCACCGAACAGCTCAAGGAGCGTTGTGTAGTTACTTGTCCATCTAGTGATCATGCGGAGACCCCGCAGAGCAGCAGTAGGGGTGTTATCTCCACGGAGAGCCCCGAAGCTGGGTAAGATTCGCCGGCGTGCATGTCTTCGCCTCATCCCGTTTCTAGGCACCGGCGACGTCTTACTGGCTCCCACAATGATAAGCCACCCGTTGGCATATGTCACACCTACCACCCGACATTTGGCGCCCACCATGGGGCCAGGTGCACTGTCGTCCAGAGACCTGTTCTGGACGGGAACCCTCTTCCTCTCCAGCGAGCGTAGCCAGCCCGGCACGCCCGATGGCGCTTGCCACGACGCGCTGCAAGGCGTCACCAGCGTCTGCGCGGCGAGCAGCCTCGCCAATCTCCTCGACGAAACCCTCATCTCCGACGAGCTCGCCTCCGATGCGGGCACTGACCACCTCGCCAACCTCCTCGGCCAGCTCCATGTCTCCAGCGAGCCCGCTGTGGATCTGGAGTCGGTTGGCTCCACCGACCCGATGCCTGTCAACTCCGACACGGCCTCCTTCGACACCTTCCCCACCAACGTCACGATCTACAACGACCCGCTTCCTCGGACCGACGGCCGCGATACTGTCACCACCGAAGTGATGGTCGTCGGCCACGGCGGCCCGGCCGACGAAAGCGCCCACGACGCCCCGCACGCGGCGGCCCACGACTTGTCCACCCCCCTCCCGGCTGATGCCGACGATGAAGCACTGGAGGCGCGCCGCCTCGCCCTCCTCGCAGAGGGCCAGAGGCTGGCTTCCGTGAGACGCCTCACTGAGGCCTACCAGCGCGAAGCTGACCGCGCCGCCTTCGGCACGCCGGCCCCGGGCGGGCCAAGCCGGGCCGGCATTGTCAAGCAACGCGGCGCCGTCATCGCCGACACGCTGGGAGTTGACCACCCAGTCTATGCCACTCCGGTCCAGAACTTGCGGCCGCCCAGGCGGCCGTGGACGAGTTGGATGGCTTGGAGGCCGAAGAACTCCCCCACATGACCCGGCGCATCCAGCAACTGATTGACGCGGCCGCACGGCGGCACGAAGCCGACGCCCGCGCGGGAAGCCCTCCCCCGCGCCGAGATCACGGCGCGATGTCCCGGACACCGACTACGAGCAACGCCCGCGCGCGGCGCGAGAAAGAGCCGGCGGCCAGCCGAAGCCGGACCCGAATCTCCATCGAGCGAGACGCGGACGGCCATCCCCGAGCCATGGAATGGCGGGGCAACCTGCCTCCGCCTCAACCCCGTGGAGAGAGATATCCCACCCCGCCGCCAGTGGCGCACCCGACTCTCAGCGACCGACTAGGTCGCCGCGAGGGAGTCGGCGAGAACGACGCCCGCCATCGGATCGACCGCCTGGCGCGATCCCTGGCGCTGGAAGAAGAAGACGATGTCGGCCCGCCTTGTTTCGGCCCCCGCATCGGCGACGAGCCTTTCCCCAAAGGGTTCTCGCTCCCAAGAGACACGCCCAAGTACAACGGCTCCGTGAAGCCGGAAGATTGGTTGATCGACTACTCCACGGCGGTCAGCATAGCCAACGGCAACCGGCGCATTGCCGTGAAGTACGTGCCCCTCATGCTGCAAGGCACGGCGCGGACCTGGCTCAACAGCCTCAAGCCTCTCAGCATCAACAGCTGGCTAGATTTCACCGAAGCTTTCATCCGCAACTTCACCAGCACCTACAAGCGGGCCCCCAAGCCCAGGCAGCTCTCCCTGTGCGTACAGGGCCCAGCCGAGTCCACTCGCGACTACCTCACGCGTTGGGCCGAGCTCCGCAATTCTTGCGAGGGGGTGCACGAGGTGCAAGCCATCGAATACTTCACTGCCGGGTGTCGAGAAGGTACCCTCCTCAAGCACAAGCTCCTCTGCGACGAGCCGACTACCCTCGACGAGCTTCTGGACATAGCAGACAAATACGCCACTGCCGACTCTTCGATGAAGACCAAGCTCCGGGTAGACGCGTTCGGGAAAGTACAAAACCCGGCGCCCAAGACGTCGGCAGGGGATTCCGGCCGACGCCCACACCTGAACGACCACAAGCGCAAGGGCCCTCCGCCGCCTCCCGCCAGTCGGCAGGTGGCCACGGTCGAAGACACGCTGCCTGAAGGACGACCCGCGCCCAAGAAGCCCAAGGGCGGCAGGCCGGCTTGGCAGCCAGCCTTCTCCTATGAGCAAACTCTCGACGCCCCGTGCAAATTCCATAGCGGCGCGAAGCCATCCAACCACACAACCCGGAAGTGTCATTGGCTCACCCGAATCTCTAAAGGCGAGGGGCTCGCGCCGCCTCCACCTGCCGGCCCGCCGCCTCCGGCTCCGCCGCCTCCGGCCGCTCGGCCCGCAGTCGGAGCCGTGCACGACGAATTCCCCGACGAGCAAGAAACCTACATCGTCTTTACAAGCCAGCTTGAAGACCGGCGCGGCAAACGCTGAGAGCACCAGGAAGTCAGCGTGGTCGCTGCCAACCCCGCTGGACATATGCATTGGTCAGAAAAACCCATCAGCTGGAGCCGGGCCGACCATCCAGAGGTGATGTCGTCCCCCGACTCTTATGCATTGGTCCTGGAAGCCACCCTCACGACGGACAGACGCTCTGCCCGCTTCTCCCACGTGCTGATAGACGGCGGGAGCAGCATCAACATCCTGTACCATGACACCCTGGAGAAGCTAAATGTCAAGATGAAGCAGCTCATGCCTACTCGGACAGTGTTTCATGGCATCGTACCCGGCTTGTCCTGCGCCCCCATTGGCAAGATCAAGATTGATGTACTCTTTGGGGACAAGGAGCATTTCCGCCGGGAAGCAATCTGGTTTGAAGTGGTGGACCTGGAGAGCCCCTACCACGCGTTGCTTGGCCGACCCGCCTTGGCCAGGTTCATGGCAGTTCCCCACTATGCATACCTCAAGATGAAGATACCAAGTTCCAAGGGCGTTATCACCGTAGCCGACGATTACAAGAAGTCTTCCGAGTGCGCTGCCGCCGGCAGCCGGCTGGCTGAGTCCCTTGTGATTGCTGAAGAGAAGAAGATGTTGGACCGGGTCGTGGCCATGGCCGGCAAGCAGCCGAACCAGTCCCCCGACCCCAAGGAGTATGATGCCCAAGGATCTTTCCAGCCAGCCAAAGAAACCAAGAAGATACCCCTTGACCCCGAGCACCCCGAGAGGTTTGCCGTCATCGGGGCAAGCCTGAACAGCAAATAGGAAGGCGAGCTCGCCGAATTCCTCCGTGAGAATCGGGACATCTTTGCATGGTCCCCCAAGGACATGCCGGGTGTTCCGAAGGGATTCGCCGAGCACAAACTACACATCCGAAAAGACGTGAAACCAGTCAAGCAGCCCCTCCGCCGACTATCAGAAGAAAAGAGAAGGATTGTAGGGGAGGAGATAGCCCGGCTTCTCGCAGCCGGCTTCATTATGGAAGTCTTCTTTCCAGAGTGGCTTGCCAACCCGGTCCTCGTGTTAAAGAAGAACAACAAGTGGCGCATGTGCATAGACTACACAAGCCTCAACAAGGCCTGCCCTAAAGATCCCTTTGCCCTGCCGAGGATTAACCAAGTGATAGACTCCACGGCCGGATGCGAGCTGTTGAGTTTCTTGGATGCTTACTCAGGATATCACCAGATAAAGCTAGATCCGGACGACCGCCTAAAGACCGCCTTCATCACGCCATTTGGAGCCTTCTGCTACCTGACTATGAAATTCGGCTTAAGAAATGCCGGTGCCACTTTTCAGCGTTGCATGCAGAAGTGCCTCCTCAAGCAACTCGGCAGAAACGCTCACGTCTACGTGGACGACATTTTGGTGAAGACGGAGAAGCGCGGCACCTTGCTCGAAGACCTCAAAGAAACGTTTGAGAACCTACGCCGGTTCCAAATCAAGCTCAACCCCGAGAAATGCGTGTTCGGAGTGCCAGCCGGCCAGCTCCTAGGCTTCCTGGTCACCGAACGCGGCATCGAATGCAACCCGGTGAAGATCAAGGCCATCGAGAGAATGGCGATCCCCACCAAGCTTCGAGACATCCAAAAGTTCACCGGATGCTTGGCCTCCTTAAACCGCTTCATCAGCCGGCTCGGAGAGAAAGCTCTCCCCCTCTACCACCTCATGAAGAAGAGCACTCACTTCGAGTGGAACGACCAGGCCGACCAAGCTTTTCACGAGCTGAAGAAGATGCTGGCCACGCCGCCCGTCCTAGCAGCGCCGACTGAGAAAGAGCCCATGCTCCTTTACATTGCCGCAACCAGCTGGGTGATCAGCACCGTCATCGTAGTCCAACACCCAGAAGAAGGCCGAGCCCAGCCGGTCCAGAGGCCGGTGTATTATTTGAGCGAGGTGCTGTCCGCTTCAAAGCAGAATTACCCGCACTACCAGAAGATGTGTTACGGCGTGTACTTCACCGCCAAGATGCTGAAGCCCTACTTTCAAGAGCATCCTGTCACGGTTGTATGCACCGCCCCGCTGGCCGAGATCATAGGCAGCCGGGACGCATCCGGCCGGGTGGCGAAATGGGCCATCGAGCTGGCCCCTTACACAATCTTCAACCAGCCCCGCACCGCCATCAAGTCCCAAGCACTAGCCGACTTCCTCATCGACTGGGCCGAGACCCAGTACCTGCCGCCGACTCCCGACTCCACCCATTGGCGCATGCACTTTGACGGATCCAAGATGCGCACCGGCTTGGGAGCCGGCGTCGTCCTTACCTCTCCCAGAGGCGACAAGCTTAGATACACGCTGCAGATTCACTTTGCCGCCTCCAACAATGTAGCCGAGTATGAGGCACTCATACACGGGCTCCGGCTTGCCAAGGAACTCGGCATCCGCCGGATCCTATGTTATGGCGACTCAGACTTGGTGGTTCAGCAATCATCCGGTGACTGGGACGCCAAGGATGCAAATATGGCAAGCTACCGCTTCCTGGTTCAACAACTCAGCAGATACTTTGAAGGATGCGAGTTCCTCCACGTACTGCGAGCCGACAACGAGCCAGCCGATGCCCTGGCTCGAAAAGGCTCCACTCGGCAAGCAATACCAACCGGCGTCGCTCTACAACGCCTCCTCAAGCCGTCCATCAAGCCATCTCCAGAGTCCGATTCCATCTTCGTACCGCCTGACCCCGGCGCGGCCGGGTCCGGCTCGAAGAACCAAGCAGGCGACCCCGGGACTTCAGTAGTCGGCCCAGGGACTTCGGCAACCGGCTCGGGGACTGCCACACCCGGCTCGGGGACCGCAGTAGCCGGCCCGGGGACTGCACCAACACAACAGCTGGCGGCCGACTCCAGCATTTCACCACCTAGCCCGCCCACCCTGGTGGCAGTAGCCACATTGGCAGTAGGAGAAGTCGCAGCTCCGTCATGGGCTCAGTCCATCCTCAACTTCCTAGTAAACCAAGACCTGCCGGCTGACGAAACAGAGGCAAGACAAGTCCAACGTCGAGCCGGAGCATACACAATCGTCAACAGAGAACTCGTCAAGCGCAGTGTCACTGGAGTCCTCCAACGGTGCGTCGAGCAAGAGAAGGGCATTGCAATCCTCAGAGATATTCACCAAGGAGAATGCGGCCACCATGCGGCTTCAAGATCACTCGTCGCCAAAGCTTTCCGTCATGGTTTCTTCTGGCCGACTGCTTTGGATGACGCCAAGGAATTAGTTAAAAATTGCAAAGGGTGCCAACTCTTCAGCTCCAAGCAACACATGCCGGCCTCGGCACTCAAGACCATTCCCCTCACCTGGCCCTTCGCCATTTGGGGAGTGGACATGGTGGGCCCATTCAAGACGGCATGCGGCGGCATGACGCATTTGCTCGTCGCCGTGGACAAATTCACCAAGTGGATTGAGGCAAAGCCGATCAAGAAGCTGAATGGGCCGACTGCTGTGACATTCATCGCAGACATAACAACTCGGTACGGCGTGCCACACAGCATCATCACCGACAATGGCACGAATTTTGCCAAAGGAGCCTTGGCACGTTTCTGCGCGGCCCAAGGTATCCGGCTGGACTTAGCGTCCGTCGCCCACCCGCAGTCAAACGACCAGGTCGAGCGAGCCAATGGCCTCATCCTCTCTGGCATCAAGCCCCAACTGGTCGTACCACTGGAGCGTTCAGCCGGCTGTTGGCTCGATGAGCTGCCGGCTGTCCTCTGGAGTCTGCGCACTACCCCAAACAAGTCAACCGGCTTCACTCCTTTCTTCCTTGTGTACGGTGCCGAGGCGGTCATCCCAACCGACATCGAGTTCGACTCGCCCCGGGTAACCATGTACACGGAGGCGGAGGCCAAGGAAGCACGAGAAGACGGCGTCGACCTGTTGGAAGAAGGCCGGTTGTTAGCCCTCAGCCGGTCTGCCATCTATCAGCAGGGTTTGCGCCGCTACCACAGTCGAAAGGTCAGGCCAAGATCTTTCCAAGAGGGCGATCTTGTGCTCCGGCTGATCCAGCGAACAGCCGGCCAGCACAAGCTCTCGGCCCCTTGGGAGGGCCCTTTCGTCATCAGCAGAGCTCTAGGCAACGACTCCTACTACCTAATCAACGCGCAGAAGCCGAAGGCACGAAAGAGAGACGACTCCGGCAAGGAGTCGCAACGACCATGGAACGCCAACCTCCTTCGAAGATTTTACAGTTGAAATGCAGTATGTATCACGCTAACTTTTGTACTAAGTACGAGACAATAGGCCCCCCGAGGAGGGCTCGGGGACTGCCACCTTTTATCTATGAATGAAAAGTACCATGCTTATGACCTTGTCATTTCATTTACTTGTTCCATCCAGCACCGGGTTCGACTAGTCGGCCCGGGGACTGGCCGACTGGAGTTATATTAGAAGTCCTACCCGCGGTCAGACAAGTAGTGTGCCGACACCTAGGCTTAGCTCTTGCCAAAGTCGCAGTTCGAAGAACCGGCTGTCCGGCTGGCAAGAGTCAAAAGCAGGAAAGGATGCCCACACGAAAAATGGCCAGGGACCAACGGACTAATATAACGAAAGCCGGTTTGCCGCCTACCACCGACCGACTACCAGAGTAGCCGGCTGGCCGGTTTCCATTCACTTCACTTCAATCCAAGAAAGCTCGAGTACTTGCCTCCCCAAAGAGGGAAGGCGGCAAAGGAAAAAGGCTAAGGATAAAAAGCATACGCGAATGGAAACCAAACATGCACATAATAATATTTACATAAAAGACCTCCAAGAGGCCAGCATTCAACATAGTTTGGATACACCCCCAGTGGGTGGAACTGCGAAAGCTTAATAAAGATTGTTCAAAAGGCAACAAGCAGGAAAAATAAGGACGGCAGGTCAAGCTGGCGGAGCGACCGACGAGCCGGGCTGGTCGGTGGAGACGGTTGTGCCGGCTGAAGGAGTGGCCGGCTGGCGAACCTCGGCTTGATCACCGCCTCCCGCAGAGGGCGCGCTTCCACGCGCCTCGTTGCTGGAGGCACGGTCAGCCTGAGGCCGGCTGGTTGTTCCACTAGCCGGCTCGACGTCTTCACCATCCTCTTCTTCGTCATCCTCGCCCTCGTCGCTGGAGGCGATCTCCTCTGCCGAGTCCTCGCCCACCGCCGGGTTCAGCCCGAACCACTCCTCCGTCTGGGCAACGCCGTCATCATTGATTTTAGGTGCAAAAACGCTGATGTCGGTGCACTCGGTGATCGTCGAAGCACGCTGGGCAATAGCCGGCCGGACCTCCTCCAGCTCCGCGTCAGCCTCCAGCCGCCAAGTGCGCAGTTGGTCCAGGTTCAGCCCTGGGTACCAAGCTCGAACGAACTCCAACGCCCGCCCGGCTCCAAGACGCGTCGCCGACGCCTTCCAAGCTTCAAAGCGACCGACTGCGACCTCCAGCCAGTCGGCTGTCCGGCTTGGGGTGCGGGGGATCGTCTCGCCGGGCCAGAGGGCGGCCAACACCTGCGCCCCGGCACGTTGGAGCCGGCGAAGCATCCGGTGAGCCGGCTGTAGCCACGCTTGGACAGCCAAGAGCTGCTCCTCAAGCGTCCGATTCGCGTCCGGCGCGATGTTGACCCCCGCCTGACGGCGCGCCTCGCAATGGGCCTCGATGGTTTGGGCGGCGAAGGCGGAGTAGCTGGGAAAGTAGTCTGCACAAGAAAATAGGCAGCAGCACAAGTCAAGCCAAAAACCAGGCGGCAAGGGGCAGGAGAGGAGCGAGGAAGGCGGCTTACCGTCGATCAAGTCCTCGATGCGGCCGAAGCCTTCATCCAGCGCTCGCCGGGTCTCAGCCCAGCTCGCCGCCTCGGTCTCAAACTCTGCCTTCAGGGCGGCCTCGCCATCCTGCGCTTTCTGCAGGGCCGCCTTGTGGCTCTCCTCCTGGTCAGCCAGCTTCTTGGCCAGGCGGTCGCGCTCCTGGACCAAGGCAGCATGCTCAGCATCCTTGGTACGAAGGGCGGCTTGCGCTTCGCTGAGCTCCCTCCTCAAGTCGGCGTTGGCCCCTGAAAGCACGAAAAACCAATAAGGAAAAAGTCGTCAAGGAAGATCCGACCCGACTGCTCAGCAGTCGGCCCGAATCTCGGGGACTACACCTAGTGGGTGCGCTGACGCGCCCCCACAGGAGACAGACAAGATCAAGCACTTACTTCGGCTGTTGACCAGGTCGTCGGTCTTCCGACCCAACTCCTGAGCCTGGGAGTTGAAGGCGGCAGCACGGGAGTTATGATATTCCTGGAAGTTCAGACAGGAAGCAAAAATAAGGTAGTCGTCAAGAAAGATCCGACCCGATTGCTCAGAAGTCGGCCCAAATCTCGGGGACTATACCCAGTGGGTGCGCTGATGCGTCCCCACAGAAGAAATCAAGAGACCAAAGCGGCCAAGAATGAAAGACTCACCCGGATGGCGGCCCGCGTCGACAGGAACTCCTGGGTGTACTGCTGCAGCAGGGCGGCCTGAGCTTGAAGCCGGCTCCGGACCTCTTGAGCCGCCACATTCAGCTCGCCAGTCCCCCCGCTGGGAGTCCAGTCGGACGTGGCAGTGCTGGCCGCCTCCAGAGCCTCCCCCGACTGGCTGGCGCCCGCAACTCGGCGCGACTCCGGCGGAGCAGCGCCTCCCCCTGCGCACCGACGCGTCACCGGCTGCACCACGAAGCCGGCTCCGTCCTCCGGCTCACCCCCGGCCGGCTCCTCTGGCGCCGCTGACGATTGGCCGCCTTGGCCCGCTCCGGTTGGCGCTGCCGACGGCGCTCTCACCGCGATGACCACGAGGTCCTCCCTCCTCTCCATCAGCGGCGGGTCTTGGACGATTTCCTCCGCCAGGGGCAATGGGGTGTCAGGGGCCACGGCTCGAAGGGGAATGGCGAGCAGCGGAGGCTGGTTGCGCGAACCCTCCGCCTCCGTTTCCTCGATTGCCGCCTCCGCCTGGGCCTTGGCAGCCGCGTCGGCCTGCTCCCTCGCCGCCTGGGCGGCCGCTTTTTCCGCCGCCTCACGCTCCTCCCGCACCTCACGGGCGTTCCGCTCTGTGGCCTCCCTGAGGTCGGCGCGGGGGTCCACGCGGCGGGAGCCCGAAGACCCTCCAGTCGGCCCAACCACGGAGCCGCCCGGACCCCGCTCAAGGGAAAGCGGCACCCTGTCCAGCAAGCGGGAAAAGGTTAGGAAGAATATTCGAACAAGAGAGAACGATGAAAAGCATGCGCCCAGGCAATCGACGACTTACGCTGAGACCGCCTGAGGCTGCTTCACCGCCTTGCGGAAGCAGGCCGCTTTCACGGCCGCTCATCTCGTTTGGTCGCCGCGGTGGAGGCTTTGGACTTCTTCGGCCGACTGCCGAAGAGGATTGACGCGGCCCGGCGCTTCTGTGCGCCGCCGCTGGTAGCCGGCGCGGTGGACAAGCCCGCGCCCTGATGGTCGGCCGCCGGCTAGCGACGCGGGGTGACTTCGGCTTCGGCGTCATCCGGCCAGTCCTCGAAGCTGGCGGTAAGCCCTGTGCCTCCAGGCTCGGCGTCGTCCCCCACGACGGCATCTTCCATGGCGGCCGCCCCCAAATCCGAGTCGTCGACGTCGTCCACCGTGCGGTCGGGGGCATACTGGCGTTCTATCCCTGCTGCCCCGGTCGTCGGCGGAAGAAGGGGGTTCTGCCAAGAAGAACCGACCAATCAGAAGCCGGCCATCATAAAGCCGGCTACCAACAAAAAGAAGAAAGAGAGGAAAGCTTACCACGGGCGGAGGGTTGGCGCGAGAATACGGCACCTTGCCGTATCGCCAGTCATCGGCAAGCTTGCAATTGGAGATATAATTTACCATGTACGACACCTCCGCATGAGGCATCTCCCTGGTGCTCAGCCGGCTTGGGTCGAAGCGGCCGCTCATCTGACACATCATGTGGGGCCGGCTTTGGAGAGGAACTATCCGGCGCTCCACGAAGGCAGCCACCAAGTCGGCCCCGCACAGGCCTTCCGACTGGATCATCACCCGAAGCCGGGAGACGGCAGCGTTCCCGGCCTGAGATAGTGCCATGGACCGGGAACTCCATGAGGGCTGCCTCCCAGCCGGCAGGCCGGCTACGTAAGCCGGCAGGTTGACGTGGTCTCCTTGCTGGGTGACGTTCTTCACGTAGAAGTACGACTTCAGCCAGATCTTCACCGACTGGATCAGGTGGATGGGCGGGAACGGGTTGTTCTCGCCCGACCTCCTCATGGCGATGAAGGCCCAGTAGGGGGTGGGCACGCCTGCGACGACGGTGCCGAGTTTGCTCTGGAAGAATTCCCCCCAGAGCTCCAGCGTGGGGAGCAGCCCCAAGAAACCTTCGCAGAGAGAGACGAAGGCCAACAGCAGCATCACCGCGTTGGGCGTAAGGTGATGTGGCTGAAGATTGTAGAACTCGAGGAAGGAGCGCAGGAATCCGCTCGCCGAAAGGCCGAAGCCGCGCAGGAAGTGCGAGCGGAAGACGACCCGCTCGCCCTCCTCCGGTGCCGGCGAGATCTCCATCTCTGGCGCCAGGCGGACCCTCACAAGGTTGGCGTCGGGCAGGCGCCGAGTCTGGCGGAGGAACTCAACATGGTCTTCATGGACGTTGGAGCCATCCCACAAGCTCGACAGCGCCATGGAAGCAAGACGATGTGGCGGCGCGGCGGCGCTGAGACGGGAGGCTGCGGCGGCGACGAGAGGAGGAAAGGAGGACGAGAAGGGGCGGAGCGAGAGAGAGCGTGCGAACCTCTGTCTCTCCCCCTTTTCCCCCTACTTATAGGCTCGCGTGGCGGAGCTGAGGAGGCGCGGCATGGGGAAACGTGGGGATCGATCATGCCCACTCCCCCACGTCCCGCGTTTATTGCGCCCTAACGGCGAAATAAAATCGCTACGGGAAGGCGAGCGGTCCACCTGGGCCGCAGAAGATCAGCGTTCGGGCCGAGGCCTAGGAGTGGCGGGCCCGGGCCTGCGGCGGTGTCCCGTCGCGCGCGTGCGCCGGCAGGGTCTCGCTGCCATGTGGCCCGCGGTCAGCACGCGGGTCGACCACTTTCCCGCCTGCAAGACGCAGGGCTCCCCGAAATCGGCGTACACCAGCAAAGCCGGCTCTTCAGGGTAGGAAGCTGACCAAGCTTCTCGTCCCTTTGTCCGCCTCGAAGCTCGATCAGCTTCAGGGACTACTGTCGGAGTAAATAGCCATGGGTAGCCTAGCCGGCTTCTCCTGGCCCATCTGAAAAAATTACGAGCCCGTCCGGCTCTCAAGAATCCAAGACATGGGGCCGCCTTCCCCTTGCTGGTTGTCACCCAGGCCGGCTTTCGGAGGCGGCCCGACTTTAGCCCTCATGAAGAAAGCCATGGGAGGGCCGACTTCAAGAAGCCGGCCGCAAGAAGGCCGACTCCAAGAAGCCGGCTCCCATAAAGCGGTCGAGACCGTACCCTCAAAGTTTGCATCCACCTAGCCGCGATGAGACGAGGCGTGGCTACAGTAAAGCCTGCCGCCCCCGAATCCCGGAGCACGCCTGGCACAGGGCGCCGTACGGGGTGGCCATGACCCGTCCGGCGCGGCACTGTTGCCATGTTGACCCTGATGTCATCCACGATGGGCTGCCAGTGCGGCCCACGGGCGGTGGGCCCCTTCGGGCAGAGAGACACCCGAAGGCGGCTACGTCTCCCCCAGTCGGCCCAAGACAGAGCCGGCTCCCCGTAGCCGGCTTGCTGCCTCCCCCGAAGGAGACGCCCCATTAAGGAGACAAGACGCGGTGAGGCTACAGCGATCGCCCGCTGGGCGGCGGCACTATAGCCACGCCTACCACGACGAAGCCCACGTCACCAAGATGGAGCAACAGTAACCAGCCGCCGACCAGGTCCTGGACAGTGGGGCCTGCCTGTCGACCAAGGGGCCGGCAGCCGGTGGGACCCACCAGTCGGCGGGCCCCGGCAGCCGGCGCAGAAGCCGGCGAGCGCAGTCACAGATGGCTGGGGCCCGCGCCCAGTCGTATTACCATTGTACCCCCGGGGGGTAGGCAAACCCCCCGGGGCACCCATGCAAAGGGTTGGAACCCCCAGCTAGTTTTAGACACCACACAAGGAGAAGAAGCAGGCTAGCCGTGCCCTTCTTCCTCCTCCCACCGAACAGCTCAAGGAGCATTGTGTAGTTACTTGTCCATCTAGTGATCATGCGGAGACCCTGCAGAGCAGCAGTAGGGGTGTTATCTCCACGGAGAGCCCCGAAGCTGGGTAAGGTTCGCCGGCGTGCATGTCTTCGCCTCAACCCATTTCCAGGCACCGGCGACGTCTTACTGGCTCCCACAATGATAAGCCACCCATTGGCATATGTCGCACCTACCACCCGATAGGCACTCTTCACATCCATTTGATATAGAAGTATGTTATGATGATTTGCATAGGCCAGCAGTATGCGTATGGCTTCAAGTCTAGCCACAGGAGCAAATGTTTCATCGAAGTGAATGCCTTCCACTTGAGTATATCCTTGAGCAACGAGACGAGCTTTGTTTCTGACAACTTGACCATGCTCATCTTGCTTGTTGCGGTATATCCATTTGGTGCCTATTATATTATGCTTCTGTGGATTAGGACGCTTAACCAGTTCCCATACATTATTCAGCTCAAACTGTTGAAGCTCTTCTTGCATAGCTTGAATCCATTCAGGTTCCATGAAGGCTTCTTCAACTTTCTTGGGTTCTGCTATTGAGACGAATGCGATGTGCCCATAGAAATTTGCTAGCTGAGTTGCCCTTGAACGAGTGAGTGGACCAGGTGCATTGATGCTATCAATTATTCTTTCAATCTGCACTTCATTGGCAACGCGAGGATGTACTGGGCGAAGACTTTGCTCTTGCTGTTCATTGTCGTTGTTGGAAGGAATGTCTTCAGGCTGAGCATTGTCTTCATGTTGATCAGGTGCTGAAATGATAAGTTCTTCTTCAGGATGAGCTTCAGAAGGTATAATTTCTCCAGTTCCCATTAGCTTGATTGATTCACTAGATGGAACTTCATCTAACACATTTGGCAGCTGCTCTCTTTGTGAACCGTTGGTCTCATCGAACCGCACATCCACTGTTTCAACCACTTTGTAATGAAAGAGATTGAAGACTCTGTAGGAGTGTGAATCCTTTCCATATCCAAGCATAAAACCCTCATGTGCTTTTGGTGCAAATTTTGAGGTGTGATGTGGGTCCTTGATCCAGCACCTTGCGCCAAATACTCTGAAGTAACTGACATTTGGCTTCTTCCCAGTAAGGAGCTCATAAGATGTCTTGTTCAGTAGCTTGTGAAGATAAACACGATTGATTGTATGGCATGCAGTATCAATGGCTTCGGGCCAGAATTTTCTTGGGGTCTTGTATTCATCTAGCATCGTTCTGGCCATCTCAATTAGTGTTCTGTTCTTGCGTTCGACGATGCCATTCTGCTGTGGCGTGTACGGGGCTGAGAATTCATGTGTGATGCCCAAGGTATCAAGATATGTATCAAGGCCAATGTTCTTGAATTCAGTGCCATTGTCACTTCTGATGTGCTTTATCTTGGCGCCAAAGTTGTTCATAGCTCGATTGGCGAAGCGTCTGAAGACATCCTGCACTTCAGTCTTGTAAAGGATTATGTGCACCCAAGTATATCTAGAATAATCATCAACAATAATGAAGCCATAGAGGCAAGCAGTAGTAGTTAGAGTTGAGTAATGAGTGGGACCGAAAAGATCCATGTGAAGCAGTTCGAAGGGTCAAGTAGTGGTCACGATTGTCTTCGAGGGATGTTTGGCCCTCGTCATCTTCCCTGCTTCACAGGCACCGCATAAGTGGTCTTTCTTGAACTTGACGCCCTCGATGCCTATGACATGCTTCTTCTTCGCAAGGGTGTGGAGGTTCCTCATGCCAGCATGTCCAAGCCTCCGATGCCAGAGCCAGCATTCTGAAGCCTTTGCTAGAAGACATACTGCAAGTTGTGGCCCTGCTGAGAAATCTACCACGTACAAATCATCTTTTCGATACCCTTCAAACACTAGAGACTTGTCAGATTCCATTAGTACAAGGCAACGATATTTTCCAAACATTACGATCATGTTCAAATCGCAAAGCATTGAGACAGACATTAAGTTGAAGCCAAGGGATTCAACAAGCATGACTTTATCCATGTGTTGATCCCTTGAGATTGCAACTCTACCTAGACCCAATACCTTACTTTTACCAGTGTCAGCAAATGTGATGTGGCTCTTGTCGGATGGACGTAAGGTTGAGTCCATAAGAAGACTTCTTTTGCCAGTCATGTGATTTGTACACCCACTGTCAATAATCCATTCTGAAGACGCTGGTGTCGTACCCTACAGTGCAGTTAGGGGCATAGGCTTCACCAAGAGCATTGTGAAGCAAAAACATTTGACGAACCAGTGGGTTATGAAAGCTTAGATCCAGGTTAGGACTAATAGGGAGAGTAGCAAGCGATTCAGGTACGAAGTACATAGTAAGACCATTTGGGCATTTGATCTTGCACCCTACAAGATGTTTAAGGTCCCCAGCAATAGCGTCAGACGATTTTGGTTTTCTGCTGGAGACCTTTCCCTGCAAAAGAGAGTTAAGCTTTCTTAGCCACCCACATCTTCACGGGTGGCTTAGAAGCAATAAGTCTAAGTGCAGCATCTGAGAATTTTGGCTTTGAAGCCCTAGCAAATAGTCTTGCAGGCGGACAATAGTACTCATAAGAATAAGCAGAATAGTTCTTGGTCTTATGAACATGGCGGTTTGATGAATCGCTCTCATATTCATATGCCTGAGTATGGTTTCCCTGCAAAACATTTGCGTTAGTGCGACTCAGATGAGTCCTCTGTTTGTATGAAGCCTTTGGACCGTATGAAGCCTTTGGTCTGAGGTTTGTCTTCTTCACGTGAGGTGTCTTGAAGACATTCACAGGAAGATTTTCCAGACACTTTTTTGGAACCCAGGTCTTCTTCATAGGCGGTCCATTCTTGTAATTAGTACCAATGTACCTGGCAAACACTTCACCATTCTGATTCTTAAACAGTATATAGTTTGCATCAAAGGATTCATCAATGATAATGGGGTTAGCACAAGTGAAGCCAGTTAGATTGGATGGATCTGCTGAAGGTTCCTTTGCAGCAACCCACATGGTTTTGGGGTACTGCTCAGGTTTCCAGTAAGAGCCATCTGCATTCATTTTCCTTACGAACCCAGCACCCTCTTTCCTAGGGTTTCGGTTCAGAATCTGCTTTTTGAGGACATCACATAGTGTCTGATGCCCTTGAAGACTTCTGTACATCCCTGTTTCAAGCAATGTCTTCAACCTAGCATTCTCATCAGCAATAGCGGTGGTATCCTCAGCAGAGGGGTTAGTTACCACATCAACAGTTGAAGATATTGCAACAGCAGTAGCAGTAGAACATTCTGCAACAGAAGTAGCATTATCACACTCAATGCATTTAAGACATGGTTGTTCAAATCCTTCCTGAGCGGGACTGATCTGTTTGGCGCGAAGTGACTCGTTTTCCGTTTGAAGATCTTCATGAACCGCTCTCAGTTTCTCAAGATCCTGCTTCCTTTGAAGATAATCATAGGAAAGCTTTTCATGAGTTGTTGAGAGAGTTTCATGACGACTTTCAAGTTCCTGATACTTAACGTGAAGATTTTTTATGTCTTCAATTAAGGATTCCGATCGAGTCATTTCAGCACCTAACAGATCATCGCTTCTGTCTAACGGTTTTTGAATATGTTCCATAGCTTTCTGTTGTTCAGTTGCAATTTTAGCAAGTGTTTTGTAGCTAGGTTTTGAACCACACTCAGAGTCATCGTCACTAGATGTTTGATAGTGAGTAGTGCGTGTGTTTACCTTGGCACCGCGTGCCATGAAGCAGTAGGTAGAAGCGGAGTAGTCCTTGTCATTTGCATCGGTGTCGGTGATGAAGTCATTGTCTTCAGTGTTGAAGATGGACTTGGCAACGTATGCTGTAGCCAGACTTGCGACGCCTGAGTCAGATTCCTCCTCAGACTCCACCTCCGCCTCCTCAGAAGCAGACTCCTCCTCTGAATCCATTTCCTTGCCAACAAACGCACGTGCCTTGCCAGATGAGCTCTTCTTGTGTGATGAAGACTTTGAGGAAGACTTGGAAGAAGACTTTGAGTATTTCTTCTTCTTCTTGTCGTCAGAGTCATATTCCTTGCTCTTCTTCTTCTTTTTGTTCTCACTGTCCCACTGTGGACACTCAGAGATGAAGTGGCCAAATTTCTTGCACTGGTGACATGTTTTCCTCTTGTAGTCATGAGCAGGAGCTTCATCATTCCTTGAACTTGATCGAAAAGACTTTCTGAAGCCTTTCTTCTTGGTGAATTTTTGGAACTTCTTGACAAGCATAGCAAGTTCCCTTCCAATGTCTTCAGGATCATCAGAACTGCTGTCAGATTCTTCTTCAGATGAGGAGATAGCTTTTTCCTTCAAGGCACGAGTTCGCCCATAGTTTGGACCGTAGATATCTCTTTTCTCCGAAAGCTGAAACTCATGTGTGTTGAGCCTCTCAAGTATGTCAGACGGTTCGAGTGTCTTGAAATCAGGACGTTATTGAATCATCAGGGCCAGGATGTCAAACGAACTATCAAGTGATCTCAGCAGCGTCTTGACGACTTCATGTTTGGTAATATCAGTGGCGCCGAGGGCTTGAAGCTCATTTGTGATGTCAGTGAGTCGGTCAAATGTGTGCTGGACATTCTCATTGTCATTTCGCTTGAAGTGGTTGAAGAGGTTGCGAAGGACACTGATTCTCTGATCTCTCTGGGTTGAGATGCCTTCATTGACCTTGGAGAGCCAGTCCCAGACCAGCTTGGATGTCTTCAAAGCACTCACACGGCCATACTGTCCTTTGGTCAGATGACCACAGATGATATTCTTGGCAGTAGAGTCCAGTTGAACGAATTTCTTGACATCAGCAGCAGTGACACCTTCTCCAGCCTTGGGAACGCCGTTCTCGACGACATACCATAGGTCGACGTCAGTGGCTTCAAGATGCATGCGCATCTTATTCTTCCAGTAGGGATATTCAGTTCCATCGAAGACGGGGCATGCAGCGGAGACTTTAATTATCCCTGCAGTCGACATAGCTAAAACTCCAGGTGGTTAAACCGAATCACACAGAACAAGGGAGCACCTTGCTCTGATACCAATTGAAAGTGCGTTATATCGACTAGAGGGGGGTGAATAGGCGATTTTTATGAAAGTCTTCAGAACATAGAAGTTTTGAAGACAAACGATAAAATTAAACCTATTACCATGCAGCGGAAGGTAGACTACACTAGGCAAACCATAGTCAAGTATTCAATGAAGTGAAAGCACAAAGACTAATAGCAGCTAGGTAGTAAGGATCAGGTAGGAAGATATTGTGAAGCCAAACAAAACACGCAGTCACTCAGTGAAGACAAATGATAGAGCAAACATACAATGACTTCACAAGGAGTAACAGTAAGTAAAGTGAAGTGAAGATGAAACTAGTGACTCGTTGAAGACAATGATTTGTCGAACCAGTTCCAGTTGCTGTGACAACTGTACGTCTGGTTGGAGCGGCTAAGTATTTAAAACTTAGGACACACAGTCCCGGACACCCAGTCCTGAACACGCAGCTCAGGACACCCAGTCCTCACCGTATTCTCCTTGAGCTAAGGTCACATAGACCTCGCCCAATCACTCTGGTAAGTCTTCAAGGTAGACTCCCAAACCTTCACAGACTTCGTTCACTGGCAATCCACAATGTCTCTTGGAAGCTCAGAACGCGACGCCTAACCGGCTGGAGGATGCACAGTCCTCAAGTGTAATAAGTCTTCAGATCACACAGACAAGAAGACTTAAGTGATGCCAAATTCTCTCTGGCTCTGGTGGTTAGGGCTTTATCCTCGCAAGGAATTCTCTCTCAAAGGCTTCGAGGTGGGTTGCTCTCAAATGACAAAAGCCGTGCTTTCAATCTGAGCAGCCAACCAATTATGGTTGCAGGGGGTGGGCTATTTATAGCCACTTGGCAACCCGACCTGATTTGTCCGAAATGACCCTGGGTCACTAAGGAACTGACACGTGTTCCAACGATCAGATTTCAAACTCACACGGCAACTTTACTTGGGCTACAAGCAAAGCTGACTTGTCCGACTCTGGACAAGATTCGCTCTCATAGTCTTCACTCGAAGACATAGGTTTTTGGTTTAGGCATCACTTCAGTCATTCTGACTAGTTCTCTTGGACCCCACTTAACAGTGCGGTGGTTCCTATGACTCAACACAAAAGAAAAAGAACTATGAAAGATCTAAGTCTTCGAGCTCCATAGGCTTCATATAGTGTCTTCTCTTGTCATAGTCTTCAATGTGAATATCTTCATATACCACCTTTGACTTCAATGTCTTCATACAGTTTTAGGGGTCATCTCTGGTAGTAAAACCGAATCAATGAGGGACTTCTACCTGTGTTATCCTGCAATTCTCACAAACACATTAGTCCCTCAACTAGGTTTGTCGTCAATACTCCAAAACCAACTAGGGGTGGCACTAGATGCACTTACAGTCTCACCGGGTTTGTGTAATCGATCTCACCGAGATTACGTTATGCCCTAACCCTAATCATATCGGTCCTACCGAGTTGCATGTCGGTCCCACCGAAAACCCTAACGGTCACTAGCTTTGCTGAATCGGTCCGACCAAGTTTAATCATTTGGTCCCACCAAGTTTGGAAAGTTATGTGTAACGGTTAGATTTTGTGTGGAGGCTATATATACCCCTCCACCTCCTCTTCATTCATGGAGAGAGCCATCAGAACAAACCTACACTTCCAACATATATTTTCTGAGAGAGAACCACCTACACTTGTGTTGAGACCAAGATATTCCATTCCTACCATATGAATCTTGATCTCTAGCCTTCCCAAGTTGCTTTCCACTCAATCTTCTTTCCACCAAATCCATATCCTGTGAGAGAGAGTTGAGTGTTGGGGAGACTATCATTTGAAGCACAAGAGAAAGGAGTTCATCATCAACACACCATTTGTTACTTCTTGGAGAGTGGTGTCTCCTAGATTGGCTAGGTTTCACTTGGGAGCCTCCGACAAGATTGTGGAGTTGAACCAAGGAGTTTGTAAGGGCAAGGGGATCACCTACTTCGTGAAGATCTACCGCTAGTGAGGCAAGTCCTTCGTGGGCGATCGCCATGGTGGGATAGACAAGGTTGCTTCTTCGTGGACCCTTCGTGGGTGGAGCCCTCCGTGGACTCGAGCTACCGTTACCCTTCGTTGGTTGAAGTCTCCATCAACGTGGATGTACGATAGCACCACCTATCGGAACCACGACAAAAACATCCTTGTCTCCAATTGCGTTTGAATCTTCCAAACCCTTCTCTTTACATTCTTGCAAGTTGCATGCTTTACTTTCCGCTGCTCATATACTCTTTGCATGCTTGCTTGATATGTATTGTGTTTGTTAAACTTGTGCCAAAAATCCACTTCAACCTAAAGAATTTAAAAACTGCAACTTTTAGCACCTAGTGTCTAATCACCCCCCCCCCTCTAGACACCTCATCTCGATCCTTTCAATTATATTCGCCAGGTTCCTTATTCTCAGAGCAAGGGTGCTGAAGGAAATGAGGTTTGCCCTACATTTATTTCGCAAAGATGAATGGTTTGTTGATCAGTGCCGGCTCCTGCGGCAGAATGGAATAGGCTCCAAAAATGCTGAATTTCATTTTGGAACTTCAGATGACAGAGTAATCGGAAGTCATCGTGTCAACCCCATACATGACTTCTCAGTGGCTGACCCCTTTGCAAAAATTGTGAGGTTTTGAAACCAGACTTAGAAGTGGTAACATTAGTTTGAACCTCTCTGATATCCATGTTCGGCGGATTGGCGCGAGCGTTTGTAGCTGATGAGCTGAATTTCATTTCTACTATCAGTTTGAACCTTGTAATCTTCGAATTTAAGCCATATAACTCTAGAATTTGAACCTTGTAATATTTCGAGCTTTTGTGGTACAATTGTTGAAATGGCATCGTATGAGACTCGTATATTGGTAGCACTATTTTGACCTTAATATGCAATGGTCTTAGATTTTATTAACCATTCTCGAATTTGTTTACCTTATCGATCTCATGGCACACAATCTGTATAGCTAACTCGACTGCGATCTTCGACATTATTGCACACAGTTGGTTTCTTCCACCGTGTGCCATGTAGAGCGCAGAATTAAGTATCGCACTCGAGTGTCCATCATCACCCTTCTATGTATCTTTGACCTCATCACCCACGGGTAAACTTATGACCGAAGTCATTCCACAAACTTTGTTTTTACAAAGCTTTTTGCCAATAAACGCCCACGATTTGTCCCTCTTCTAGTCAATGCGTGGCCAAACTAGCCGGGTGGGAAGCTTGCGCGGTAGCGCGGGAACAAGCTCATCGGCGATAAATTTGGCACCTTTTTTAGCCCAAGCGTGTGGTGCGGTGTTGTCAAGCGTGCACTAGAATCCTCCGCTATGAACATCGTGACAAGACGTGACGATTACTGGTCGGCCGGCCCCCATTTATTACAGCGGCCATTTAACCCTTGTGTCTCTTCAACCTTTCGATCGTGCCCCACCATTGCAAGAAGCACACCCACTATGAGAATTCTTAGAGGGTATCTTGCGCGGCTCCAATGGCGCTCCGAGCGGCTGCCGACAACGAGCAGCAGTTCACCATGCGTGCCGTGGTGGACACCCGTAGAAGGTTCATGGACCTCTCGGTGGTGTACACCAACGACCCGGTCTGGGTGGAGCACTCCATCCACATCATGGAGTTGTTGCTTGCCGAGGAGAAGTAAAAGGTGGCCTGGTTCGACCTCGAGTACACCCGCACTCGTGCCGGGTCTCGTCCCAAGGTTGTCGTCACCCAATTGTGTGTGTGCCACCACGTCCACATCTACCACTACTGCTTGGGCACAAGGCCTTGCGAGCGTTTTGCCAGGTTTGTCAACAGCCCCCACTACATGTTCGCTACAGTGTACATCACCAACGATGTAAAGGCGCTCAAGAATTCAGGCATCGCCTGCCAGAATCTTGTCGACATCTGGGGCCAATACAAGATCTGGGGAAGCAAGGAGCATGAGAAGGACTCACTGATTCACCTCGCCGAGGCCATCATCGACCCCTACTACAGAGACATCAAGGATTTGTGCAACAAGGACAAGCATGCCTGGCACTCGGCCTGGATGGAGAAACTCAACAAAGCTCACGTCGTGTACGCGGCCAATGAGGCGTACATGAGCTATGACATGTACAGGCGGATCGTTGACATGAGGAAGTGCCTCCTTCCCCAAAACGGCCAGGGATCCAGCCGGAAGCAGAGCAATGGCACAATAAGTAGATGATTAGATCCTTGTTTCTCCTAGTTTAGTATGCATGTAATTGCTTACTTTGGTGTGTGGAAATGTTATGTGTGTAGTCACTTGTGTAATTGTATGCTTAATTTGGTTATGCAATGATGTCTTTTTAAGTATATATGTTGATGCTCTGTAGACACAGCGTAGATGTTGTGCGGACAAAGAAAATCACATCGCACACGGACTAAATAATGGAACCCGTTGGTGATGTTTTCATCAATCACTCACAATTGTATACCAGCAATCGTTTGCTCACAACACACACGGCTTGTTAGCAGCAATCGTCTATGTTGTTATCGGTCTTCGCAGACGTTTTCGATTACAGACATGGCGTATCACACACATCTTGTTAAGTTGGAGCGTTTCCGTTCTCTTGTCTCAATGCAAACAGTTCATCCGAGTGAACGCATGTCGTATATCGCACACACCTTGATCTGGCTAACCGTTTCTTTTGTGTTTCCTAATCACAAACAGTTCATCAAAGTGAGTCGTATGTTGTACATCGCACACACCTTCATCTGGCTGCCTGTTTCTTTTGTTCCTCCTCATCGCAAACAGTTAATTGAACTGAACCGTATGCCTTGCATCGCACACGCAACTAAAATATGAATCATTTTTATGCATCCTCCGTCACAAACGATTTGCACCTTTTTTGACGGTTTTTTTACACCACCGTTTGCGATTATTGCATCACACACAGTTTCGTCGAATGGTCTCTGATCGTAGTGGCGCGTTAGCAGCATCCTGCAGTAGTGTATGATCACCCAGTTACATTGTGACATTTGATAGCACACAAGGCATTCCTTCGGTATCCGGGAGTTGCATAATCTCATAGTTGAAGGAATATGTATTTGACATGAAGAAAGCAATAGCAATAAAACTGAACAATCATTATGCTAAGCTAACGGATGGGTCTTGTCCATCACATCATTATCCTAATGATGTGATCCCGTTATCAAATGACAACTCATGTCCATGGTTAGGAAACCTTAACCATCTTTGATCAACGAGCTAGTCTAGTAGAGGCTCACTAGGGACATGGTGCTTGTTTATGTATTCACACATGTATTAAGGTTTCTGATCAATACAATTCTAGCATGAATAATAAACCTTTATCATGAATAAGGAAATATAAAATAACAACTTTATTATTGCCTCTAGGGCATATTTCCTTCAAGGGTATAATGTTAACAATTGTGTTGCCGGGTTCATCTTCATCCCATTGCGACATACTTTTGTAGTGTTGATGTTGGTCTCAGTTTTACCACCCTCGTGTTTCTACGGCAAATGAGTGTAATTGACAATTTCAAGAACTATGGCGTGCAATATTCTCGAAGGTGATATGAACAAAGTCAAGGTTTGGGATTTACTGAATTTTGTCTTCTGCAAACAGAAACTGTGGTCATGGCAGATTAAAGAGATGAGTGGCAAAACCTTCCTGGATAGACTTATTCATTGGAAGAATGTTGAAGACCTTATTGCTATGTGATTTTGATCTAAAGTCTGATATCAATGTGGATTGGAATGGAATAGAGCGTGCAAAACCTACATGCTTTTGGAATTCTGACAGATGTGGATTGGAATGGAATGTTCCAAAGCTTTTTATGAAAAATGATAGTCACGAATGCAGGTTGAAACACTACTAACCCCTCATCACTGACCAACCACTGACCAAACGTCAGTGATGAGCTTCATCACTGCCTGGCCAGTGTAGACACGTCAATCATGAATTTTGAGGGACTAACCTAGCAACATGTCATAAACCAGCAAATTACAGGCCGGTCAAAGATAACTAATTGATGGGTTATATTGACCTTAACTTATCACTTACTGGTTGTTATGTAGTGGTTGTCTTTCAGTGGTCGGTCTGATGTATGTTATTTACTGCCTACCGCTTTGTGACTTAGAGGCGTTCCAAATTCATTTCATCACCATTTCAGTTCCTCTCCCACGAAAAGTGGCTCATCGGCCTAGACGACACCGAATCACCTCCACATTATTATGAATTCCCACAACAGCCTCCACAAACCCGAGCTCTTTCCCGCCACTCATTCTTCCCAAAGCGCGTCGAAGTCAAGCCCGAATTTTTCATGGTGTGGCTGCTCCTGACCCAACATTCCGCCTAATCATTTCAGCACCTCCCGGCAGTCATCGTGCCGGAGGATTCCTCGAGCTTGGACGACAAAGACAACGGTTGGTGCAATGATTGGCCCCTTATGTTTTGGAGTTTGTTGACATAAACAGTATGGGACTTATGTGTTTGCTAGTGCACACAGAGTAACAAGTCCCTAAAGTCACAAGGAATTTGATCTAAACGACGAAGGTAATCTCCCTACGTTGTAGTGAAGGTTATCACCAAAGGTTATGATAACAAGAGTAACCCCTCAAAAATTGTTGACATGAAACAATTGGTTTGGTGCCTGTCCGAAGAAAGTGACTGCGTCCGAGGATATTTAAGACGAAGTGAAGACGTAGCATTTATTTCGTTATTCTTCTTCTCTTTATTGAGTCATAGGACCATCGTACTATTAAGAGGGGTGTAGCGTTCGTAGCTTTGATTCTCTGATGCTAAACCCAAATCATATGGAAGTTCCAAGAGAAATCTCTTTGTGTCCCGAGCAAATACTTACCAGCGAGAGACTGTGATCTTCTTCACTGTGAGAGATTTGTCTCTGACCGAGGAGTTATCATTACTTGTTCCTCAAATAATGTTACCATTGCTCCAAAATCCGACCGTTTTGAACGTGTCGGTTGGCCATTGGTTTGACCGCGTGTCCAAAATGGTCATTTCCCACCAGGGAAGGCTGTGGCTATAAATAGCCACCCAGCACCGGCGTTGTCCGATGGCTGCTCCATTTATTTCTGAGAAGATTCTTGAGCAACCACCTCTCCGAGTGATTTGAGTTTAAAATCCACCAAGAGAAAACTCCTAGAGCCGAAAAAATAGATGGTGGTTCAGCATCACTTGAATCTAAGTCCAGTACGCTCTGCCTATTACTCTTGAGAGTTGCAAACTCTCTAGACGGTTAGGTGCCAATTTCTTCAGAGACCAAGAGTGATTGTGGTTCTCGAAGAAGAAGTCCGTAAAGGTTCGGAGATTGCCTCAAGTATCTACCATGAGTGATCGGCATTGGTTGATGAACCAATTGTCGAGGAGAATATGGCGAAGAGAGTTTATCTTCCGTGTTAAGTCACAACCCCTCCAACCAGACGTAGTCTTTGTGCAGAAGGACAAACTGGTCGAACAAATACCTTGTCGACATCGAGTATCACTGGTTACCCCTGCTACTCCTATTTACTTTCGATCTATTTCAATCATGTGATTTGTCTTGATGCATGTTTTAGTTTCCTTTCGGTAGTTTGTTTTAGCTCGTTGTACTTAGTTTTTCATTCGCTCCACTGCTGGGTTTCGAGAGTTTTGAGATTTCCGAAGAAAGTTTAGAACTCCCATTCACCACCCTCTGGTAGACATACTTCATTCCTACAATTGGTATCAGAGCAAGGTACTCCTTGGCTCTGCTCATTTTGGTCTAACCACCTTAGAGTTTAAGTATGTCTTCAGTGAGCTACAAGTCGCATCTCAAGGTTCCCATCTTTGATGGGACGTACTATCCCTTTTGGAAAGAGAAGATAAAGATCTGTCTCCGAGCAATTGATGATGATATGTGGAATGTGGTGCAGTTTGGATTCACGGTTGAAATACCTCAGGCCCCCACTGACCAAGACAAGAAACTCATTCGGATGGATGCTCAAGGCAAAGATGAAATTGGTGGCCATCTCTCTCGTGCTCAATTTCTTCGTTATCGTCAGTGTGAAACTGCAAAGGATTTGTGGGACATTCTCGAGAAGATAAATGAAGGTGTTTCAACTCAAAAATAAGCTCGCGTTGATACTCTTCGAGCGAAATTCAATCAGTTCAAGCGCATTGGAAATGAAAGCTATCAACAAATTTTCGATTGTCTGAGTGACATAGAAAATGAGCTTCAAGGTCTTGGCGCCAAAGACATCACTGATCACGAAGTTGTGAAGAAGCTGCTCCGATAACTTGAGAGTTCATTCGACACACTAGTTCTGATGATTAGGGAACGAGCTGATTTCAAAGTTCTCGACTCTGCTGATATCATGGAAAGGCTGAACACCCACGAAGAACAAGAAGAAGAGAAGAGAGATCTCTATGGCTCAAGTCACCAAAAAAATCATGCTCTCAAGGTTGTGGCTGATTCTTCCTCCAAAAGAAATACCGAAGAAGATTCAGGTGACCCGGAAAGGATCACCAAAGATCTCGCAATAATCATGAAAAAATTCTAGCGCCTTCATAGGGAGAGCCAGTTCCAGAAGAAAGGTTCAAGCAACTCTGGCAGATCAAAATCTTCATCAAAACCAACTAGAGAGTACACCTATTTCAAGTGCAAAAAGCCAGGACATTTCATTTTGGATTGCCCTCTCTGGGAAGCTGAAATCCGTGCTAGTGGAAGATATGATTCAAGCAACTATCGAGGCAAAAGTAAGAGCAAGGACTACAACTCCGATGATGAGAAGAAAAGGAAGAAGTTCCTCAAGAAGAAGGACAGCACCAATTCTTCGTCAAGATCATCCTCAAGGAATCCTTCCAAGTCCTCCCCCAACCGAAAGAATATTTCTTGCAAGGCCAAGGCATACATCGGCAATGAAATGGACTCCGATGAAGAATAATCATCCGACTCTGTAGAAGCTGATGATCCAATGAGGGTTCCGACTCCATCATGGATGGCATGGCTTATGCCTCCTCTCCTGCGTCAAACTTCTTCGAGAATCACTCAAGCGATGATGAATCTCCTGCCTACTGCTTCATGGCCAAGGCTTCAAAATAAAAGGTATCCTCCAAACATCACAAGGTTCACTCCAGTGATCAATATTCTTCTGATGAGGATGACCATGCTATATTTATTAAAATTGCTAATATACAACAAAATTCTCTTGAGAAAATTGAGAAACCCCTCAGGAAATCTAAAGGATTGTTGGTTGAGGAGATGGGGGAAAATCAGTCATTGACCAAAGAGTATTCTGCTCTCAAATCATGAATGGAAGAACTATCAAATCGTCATGAATTTCTCTCGGCGGACCACAAAAAATTGACCTATGATTACCTGAAAAAGAAATAGGAACTCGAGGCGCTGAGAGAGGCTCATGAGGATTTGATCAGAGAAAATTCTTTTCTCACCCAACAACTTAAAGAGAAACCTGAAGTGTTTGTACAACCTTGCTTAAAATGCCTGGAACGAACCAATGCTGAATCAAATGTTGAATCGTCTGTGAATGCTAACCCCTCTGTCGAACAAAATGTTTCTATGACTGATGAAACTACTAGGTTGGAGGATCTTCTTCAGACAGGAATGTTCAAATCTCTCAAAGGGCATCAAACCCTTTGTGACGTTTTGAAGAAATCCATTCTTCACAAAAATCCCAAGAAGGAAGGTATTTGTTTCAAAAGGAAACTGAATGATAATGGCTCCTACTAGGAACCTGAGCAATATCCTCGTACTATGTGGGTGCCTGCCAAGAGCAAAATGTTCAATCCAGCTTTGCTTTCAGGATATAACTCCCCCATCCCTGAATATCCTAATGATGATTCTTTGGATGACTATAAACTGTTCAAAAACCAACGTGGTGACGTTGTTTCTCGCTATGTTGGACCCAACTACAAAAATGGTCCCCCAAAGAAAGCTATTTGGGTGCCTAAGAAAACTATCGATGCATTGCCTGTTACCACTCGACTAACCATGCATGCAGAAAAAACTCATTACTTTCCTAAAGAAGTTCGACAGAATGAGTACATGCATATCTCATTAAGCCACTATAACCATTCGTTTGGAAAGAACTTTAATGCCTACTCTTTCGATTATGCTCATACTTCCTCGAGTAATAATAATGGTTATCGAAGGAAATCATATCTTGATTGCTCATTTGTTTCAAAACCACCTGCAAATATGTGGGTTGTTAAGAAAGCCTAATTCCTCTGCAGGACTATGTCTCTGGGTGTACCGAATGGATAATGGATAGTGGATGCACTAGTCATATGCCCGGAGGCAAGTCGTTGTTTGTTGACCCCAATTTAACTACTTCATCTCTGAAGTATATCACTTTCGGTGACAACAACAAAGGAAAGGTAACTGGGTTGGCTAAAATTGATATATCCAAAGACAAGTCCATTGATGATGGTTTACTTGTTCAGTCTCTTGGATTCAATCTCATGTTAGTTGGCAAGCTTTGTGAATTAGGCATGCTAGTTCTATTTTCCATATCCAAATGCATTGTCTTTATGGCCTTTGACAATTCCTTCGACTTCGAGGGAATTAGAAAAGGTGATTATATAATGTGGATTTCTCTAAGGGTCCCTCAGTCCAAACTTGTTTGCTTACAAAAGCAACCGAAGGCTGGCTATGGCACCGAAGGCTTGGTCATGCAGGTATGAGAAATTTGCAGACTCTAGTGAAGAAAAATCATCTCCGTGGCATTCCTGATGTAAAATTCGACAAGGATCATCTTTGTGCTGCATGTGAGGCTGGTTAATTGGCCAAGGAGCATCATTCATCAAAGACTGTCATGACCACAACAAGACCTCTTGAAATTCTTCATATGGATTTATTCGGTCCTCCAAACTATGCAAGTTTCGGTGGCAGTCATTATGGTCTGGTTACTGTTGATGATTTCTCTCGTTATACTTGGGTATTCTTTCTCGAAAACAAAACCTGCACTCAAGATATCTTCAAAAGATTCGCCAAGAAGTCCCAGAATGAATATTATGTGCGAATTAAGCATGTCAGAAGCGACAATGGCACTGAGTTCAAAAATACTCATATCGATGATTTTCTCGATGAAAATGGTATTACTCATGAGTTCTCAGTCGCATACACTCCCCAACCGAATGCAGTTGTTGAACGAAAGAATAGAACTCTCATTGAAATGGCGTGAACAATGCTCAGTGAGTATAAAACTCCTATTCCCTTCTGGGTTGATGCTATTAACACTGCTTGTCATGTTATTGTTGGGGAACGTAGCAGAAATTCAAAATTTTCCTACGTGTCACCAAGATCTATCTATGGAGAAACCAGCAACGAGGGGAAGGAGAGTGCATCTACATACCCTTGTAGATCACTACGCGGAAGCGTTCAAGAGAACGGGGTTGATGGAGTCGTACTCGTCGTGATCCAAATCACCGACGATCCTAGTGCCGAACGGACGGCACCTCCGTGTTCAACACACGTACAGCCCGGTGACGTCTCCCATGCCTTGATCCAGCAAGGAGAGAGGGAGAGGTTGAGGAAGACTCCATCCAGCAGCAGCACAACGGCGTGGTGGTGGTGGAGGAGCGTGGTACTCCAGCAGGGCTTCGCCAAGCACCGCAAGAGACAAGGAGGAAGAGGGGTAGGGCTGCGCCAAGAAGGAGAGGAACTCGTGTATGATGGGCAGCCCAAACCTCAAGTATATATATAGGGGAAGGGGAGGGGCTGTGCCCCACCTAGGTTTTCCACCCCTAGGGGTGGTGGCCAGCCTAGATCCCATCTAAGGGGAGCGGCCAAGGGGGGAGAGGGGGGAGGCGCACCTGGGGTGGGCCTTAGGGCCCATCTGCCCTAGGGTTTGCCCCCCTTCCCTCTCCCTTGTGCCTTGGGCCTTGGTGGGGGGCGCACCAGCCCACCTGGGGCTGGTCCCCTCCCACACTTGGCCTATGCAGCCCTCCGGGGCTGGTGCCCCACTTGGTGGACCCCCGGACCCCTCCGGTGGTCCCGGTACACTACTGGTAAAACCCGAAACTTTTCCGATGACCAAAATAGGACTTCCCATATATAAATCTTTACCTCCGGACCATTCCGGAACTCCTCGTGACGTCCGGGATCTCATCCGGGACTCCGAACAACATTCGGTAATCACGTATATCTATTCCTTATAACCCTAGCGTCATCGAACCTTAAGTGTGTAGACTCTATGGGTTCGGGAACCATGCAGACATGACCGAGACGTTCTCCGGTCAATAACCAACAGCGGGATCTGGATACCCATGTTGGTTCCCACATGTTCCACGATGATCTCATCGGATGAACCACGATGTCGATGATTCGATCAATCCCGTATACAATTCCCTTTGTCTAGCGGTACGATACTTGCCCGAGATTCGATCGTCGGTATCCCGATACCTTGTTCAATCTCATTACTGGCAAGTCTCTTTACTCATTCCGTAACACATCATCCCGTGATCAACTCCTTGGTCACATTGTGCACATTATGATGATGTCCTACCGAGTGAGCCCAGAGATACCTCTCCGTCACACGGAGTGACAAATCCCAGTCTCAATACGTGCCAACCCAACAGACACTTTTGGAGATACCCGTAGTGCACCTTTACAGCCACCCAGTTACGTTGTGACGTTTGGCACACCCAAAGTATTCCTACGGTATCTGGGAGTTGCACAATCTCATGGTCTAAGGAAATGATACTTGACATTACAAAAGCTTTAGCATACGAACTACACGATCTTTGTGCTAGGCTTAGGATTGGGTCCTGTCCATCACATCATTCTCCTAATGATGTGATCCCGTTATCAACGACATCCAATGTCCATGGTCAGGAAATCGTAACCATCTATTGATCAACGAGCTAGTCAACTAGAGGCTTACTAGGGACATGGTGTTGTCTATGTATCCACACATGTATCTGAGTTTCCTATCAATACAATTCTAGCATGGATAATAAACGATTATCATGAACAAGGAAATATAATAATAATCAATTTATTATTGCCTCTAGGGCATATTTCCAACAGTCTCCCACTTGCACTAGAGTCAATAATCTAGTTCACATCGCCATGTGATTAACACTCACAGGTCACATCGCCATGTGACCAACATCCAAAGAGTTTACTAGTGTCACTAAACTAGTTCACATCATCATGTGATTAAGACTCAATGAGTTCTGGGTTTGATCATGTTTTTCTTGTGAGAGAGGTTTTAGTCAACGGGTCTGCAACATTCAGATCCGTATGTACTTCGCAAATCTCTAGGTCATATTATAAATGCTGCTTCCACGCTCCACTTGGAGCTATTCCAAATGGTTGCTCCACTATACGTATCCGGTTTGCTACTCAGAGTCATTCGGATAGGTGTTAAAGCTTGCATCGATGTAACCCTTTACGCCGAACTCTTTATCACCTCCATAATCGAGAAACAAGTCCTTATTACTCCAAGGACAATTTTGACCGCTATCTAGTGATCCACTCCTGGATCACCTTTGTACCCTCTTGCCAGACATGTGGCAAGGCACACATCAGGTGCAGTACTCAGCATGGCATACCGTATAGAGCCTATGACAAAAGCATAGGGGACAACATTCGTCCTTTCTCTTTCTTCTGCTGTGGTCGAGCTTTAAGTCTTAACTTCATACCTTACAACTCAGGCAAGAACTCCTTCTTTGACTGATCCATCTTGAACACCTTCAAGATCATGTCAGGGTATGTGCTCATTTGAAAGTACCATTTAGCGTTTTGATCTATCCTCATAGATCTAGATGCTCAATGTTCAAGTAGCCTTATCCAGGTTTTCTATTGAAAAACACTTTTTAAATAACCCTATATGCTTTCCAGAAATTCTACATCATTTCTGATCCACAATATGTCAACAACATATACTCATCAGAAATTCTATAGTGCTCCCACTCACTTCTTTGGAAATACAAGTTTCTCATAAACTTTGTATACACCCAAAATCTTTGATCATCTCATCAAAGCATACATTCCAACTCCGAGATGCTTACTCCAATCCTTAGAAGGATTGCTGGAGCTTTGCATACTTATTAGCATCTTTCAGGATTGACAAAACCTTTCGGTTGTATCACATACAACCTTTCCTCAAGAAAATCGTCGAGGAAACAATGTTTTGACATCCTATCTGCAAGATTTCATAAATAATGCAGTAATCGCTAATATAATTCCAACAGACTCTTAGCATTGCTACGAGTGAGGAAGTCTCATCATAGTCAACTCCTTGAACTTGTCGGAAAAAATCTTAACGACAAGTCGAGCTTTCTTAATGGTGATACTTACCATCATTGTTCGTCTTCTTTTAAAAAAAATCCATCTATACTCAACAGCCTTACGACCATCGAGTCGTTCTGCCAAAGTCTACACTTTGTTTTCATACATGGATCCTCTCTCGGATTTTATGGCCTCGAGCCATTTATCGGAATCCGGGCCCACCATCGCTTCTCCATAGCTCGTAGGTTCATTGTTGTCTAGCAACATGTCTTCCAAGACAGGATTACGTACCACTCTGAAGTAGTACGCATCCTTGTTGTCCTACGAGGTTTGGGAGTGACTTGATCCGAAGTCTCATGATCAATATCATAAGCTTCCACTTCAATTGGTGTGGGTGCCACAGGAACAACTTCCTGTGCCCTGCCACACACTAGTTGAAGAGACGGTTCAATAACCTCATCAAGTCTCCACCATCCTCCCACTCAATTCTTTCGAGAGAAACTTTTCCTCGAGAAAGGACCTGATTCTAGAAACAATCCCTTATTGCTTTCGGATCTGAGACAGGAGGTATACCCAACTGTTTTGGGTGTCCTATGAAGATGCATTTATCCGCTTTGGGTTCAAGCTTATCAGCCTGAAACTTTTTCACATAAGCGTCGCAGCCCCAAACTTTTAAGAAATGACAGCTTAGGTTTCTCTAAACCATAGTTCATACGGTGTCATCTCATCAGAATTACGTGGTGCCCTATTTAAAGTGAATGCGGTTGTCTCTAATGCCTAACCCATAAACTATCATGGTAATTCGATAAGAGACATCATGGTATGCATCATATCCAATAGGGTGCAGTTATGATGTTCGGACACACCATCACACTATGGTGTTCCAGGCTGTATTTGTTGTGAAACAATTTCCACAATGTCTTAATTCTGTGCCAAACTCGTAATTCAGATATTCATCTCTATGATCATATCATAGATCTTTTATCCTCTTGTCACGACGATCTTTCAACTTCACCCTGAAATTACCTGAACCTTTCAATAATTCAGACTCATGATTCATCAAGTAAATATACTCAACATCTACTCAAATCATCTGTGAAGTAAGAACATAACAATATCCACTACATGCCTCAGCACTCATTGGACTGCACACATCAAAATGTATTACTTCCAACAAGTTGCTTTCTAGTTCCATTTTACTGAAAACGAGGCTTTCAGTCATCTTGCCCATGTGGTATGATTTGCATGTCTCAAGTGATTCAAAATCAAGTGAGTCCAAACGGTCCATTTGCATGGAATTTCTTCATGCACATACACCAATAGACATGGTTCGCGTGTCTCAAACTTTTCAAAAATGAGTGAGCCCAAAGATCCATCAACATGGAGCTTCTTCATGCGTTTTATACCGATATGACTTACGTGGCAGTGCCACAAGTAGGTGGTACTATCATTACTATCTTATATCTTTTGGCATGAACATGTGTATCACTACGATCGAGATTCAATAAACCATTCATTTTAGGTGCAAGACCATTGAAGGTATTATTCAAATAACCAGAGTAACCATTATTCTCCTTAAATGAATAACCGTATTGCGATAGACATAATCCAATCATGTCTATGCTCAATGCAAGCACCAATCTCGATGGTAGAGGGAGCGTACGATATTTGATCAACCTTGGAAATACTTCCAACACATATCGTCATCTCACCTTTCAGCTAGTCTCCGTTTATTCCGTAGCCTTTTGTTTTGAGTTACTAACACTTAGCAACCGAATCGGTATCTAATACCCTGGTGCTACTAGGAGTACTAGTAAAGTACACATCAACACAATGTATATCCAATATACTTCTATCGATCTTGCCAGCCTTCTTATCTACCAAGTATCTAGGGTAATTCTGCTCTAGTGGCTGTTCCCCTTATTACAGAAGCACTTAGTCTCGGGTTTGGGTTCAACCTTGGGTTTCTTCACTAGAGCAGCAGCTGATTTGCCGTTTCATGAAGTATCCCCTTTTGCCCTTGCCCTTCTTGAAACTAGTGGTTTCACCAACCATCAACAATTGATGCTCCTTCTTGATTTCTACTTTTGTGGTGTCAAACATCGCGAATATCTCAAGGATCATCATATATGTCCCTGATATATTATAGTTCATCACAAAGCTCTAGTAGCTTGGTGGTAATGCGTTCGGAGAAACATCACTGTCTCATCTGGAAGATCAACTCCCACTCGATTCAAATGATTGTTGTACTCAGACAATCTGAGCACAAGCTCAACAATTGAGCTTTTCTCCCTTAGTTTGCAGGCTAAGAAAATCGTCGGAGGTCTTATACCTCTTGACGTGGGCACGAGCCTGAAATCCCAATTTCAGCCCTTGAAACATCTCATATGTTTCACGACATTTAAAAACGTCTTCGGTGCCTCAACTCTAAACCATTTAACTGAACTATCACGTAGTTATCAAAATGTGTATGTCAGATGTTCGCAACATCCACAGACGACGTTCGAGGTTCAGCACACTGAGCGGTGCATTAAGGACATAAGCCTTCTATGAAGCAATGAGGACAATCCTCAGTTTAGGGACCTAGTCCGCATAATTGCTACTATCAACTTTCAACTAAATTTTCTCTAGGAATATATCTAAACAGTAGAACTGAAGCGCGAGCTACGACATAATTTGCGAAGACCTTTTGACTATGTTCAGGATAATTAAGTTCATCTTATGAACTCCCACTCAGATAGACATCCCTCTAGTCATCTAAGTGATTACATGATCCGAGTCAACTAGGCCGTGTCCGATCATCACGTGAGACGGACTAGTCAACATCGGTGAACATCTTCATGTTGATCGTATCTACCATACGACTCATGCTCGACCTTTTGGTCTCTTGTGTTCCGAGGCCATGTCTGTACATGCTAGGCTCGTCAAGTCAACCTAAGTGTTTCACGTGTGTAAATCTGTCTTACACCCGTTGTATGTGAACGTTAGAATCTATCACACCCGATCATCACGTGGTGCTTCGAAACAACGAACTGTCGCAACGGTGCATAGTTAGGGGGAATACTTTCTTGAAATTATTATGAGGGATCATCTTATTTACTACCGTCGTTCTAAGTAAACAAGATGCAAAAACATGATAAACATCACATGCAATCAAATAATAGTGACATGATATGGCCAATATCATATAGCTCCTTTGATCTCCATCTTGGGGCTCCATGATCATCTTGTCACCGGCATGACACCATGATCTCCATCATCATGATCTCCATCATCGTGTCTCCATGAAGTTGCTCACCAACTATTACTTCTACTACTATGGCTACCGGTTAGCAATAAAGTAAAGTAATTACATGGCGTTGTTCAATGACACGCAGGTCATACAATAAATAAAGACAACTCCTATGGCTCCTGCCGGTTGTCATACTCATCGACATGCAAGTCGTGATTCCTATTACAAGAACATGATCAATCTCATACATCCCATATCATTCATCACATTCCTTTTTGCCATATCACATCACATAGCATACCCTCCAAAAACAAGTTAGACGTCCTCTAATTGTTGTTTGCATGTTTTACGTGGCTGCTATGGGTTTCTAGCAAGAACATCTCTTACCTACGCAAAAACCACAACGTGATATGCCAATTGCTATTTACCCTTCATAAGGACCCTTTTCATCGAATCCGATCCGACTAAAGTGGGAGAGACAGACACCCGCTAGCCACCTTATGCAACTAGTGCATGTCAGTCGGCGGAACCAGTCTCATGTAAGAGTACGTGTAAGGTCGGTCCGGGCCGCTTCATCCCACAATGCCGCCGAATCAAGATTGGACTAGTAACGGTAAGCATATTGAACAAAATCAACGCCCACAACTACTTTGTGTTCTACTCGTGCATAGAAACTACGCATACACCTAGCTCATGATGCCACTGTTGGGGAACGTAGCAGAAATTCAAAATTTTCCTACGTGTCACCAAGATCTATCTATGGAGAAACCAGCAACGAGGGGAAGGAGAGTGCATCTACATACCCTTGTAGATCGCTACGCGGAAGCGTTCAAGAGAACGGGGTTGATGGAGTCGTACTCGTCGTGATCCAAATCACTGATGATCCTAGTGCCGAACGGACGACACCTCCGTGTTCAACACACGTACAGCCCGGTGACGTCTCCCATGCCTTGATCCAGCAATGAGAGAGGGAGAGGTTGAGGAAGACTCCATCCAGCAGCAGCACAACGGCGTGGTGGTGGTGGAGGAGCGTGGTACTCTAGCAGGGCTTCGCCAAGCACCGCAAGAGACGAGGAGGGAGAGGGGTAGGGCTGCGCCAAGAAGGAGAGGAACTCGTGTATGATGGGCAGCCCAAACCTCAAGTATATATATAGGGGAAGAGGAGGGGCTGTGCCCCACCTAGGGTTTCCACCCCTAGGGGTGGCGGCCAGCCTAGATCCCATCTAAGGGGGGCGGCCAAGGGGGGAGAGAGGGGAGGCGCACCTGGGGTGGGCCTTAGGGCCCATTTTCCCTAGGGTTTGCCCCCCTTCCCTCTCCCTTGCGCCTTGGGCCTTGGTGGGGGGCGCACCAGCCCACCTGGGGCTGGTCCCCTCCCACACTTGGCCCATGCAGCCCTCCGGGGCTGGTGGCCCCACTTGGTGGACCCCCGGATCCCTCCGGTGGTCCGTACACTACCGGTAAAACCCGAAACTTTTCCGGTGACCAAAACAGGACTTCCCATATATAAATCTTTACCTCCGGACCATTCTGGAACTCCTCGTGACGTCCGGGATCTCATCCAGGACTCCTAACAACATTCGGTAACCACGTATATCTATTCCTTATAACCCTAGCGTCATCGAACCTTAAGTGTGTAGACCCTACGGGTTCGGGAACCATGCAGACATGACCGAGACGTTCTCCGGTCAATAACCAACAGCGGGATCTGGATACCCATGTTGGTTCCCACATGTTCCACGATGATCTCATAGGATGAACCACGATGTCGAGGATTCGATCAATCCCGTATACAATTCCCTTTGTCTAGCGGTACGATACTTGCCCGAGATTCGATCGTCGGTATCCCGATACCTTGTTCAATCTCGTTACTGGCAAGTCTCTTTACTCGTTCCGTAACACATCATCCCGTGATCAACTCCTTGGTCACATTGTGCACATTATGATGATGTCCTACCGAGTGGGCCCAGAGATACCTCTCCGTCACACGGAGTGACAAATCCCAGTCTCGGTTCGTGCCAACCCAACAGACACTTTCGGAGATACCCATAGTGCACCTTTATAGCCACCCAGTTACGTTGTGACGTTTGGCACACCCAAAGTATTCCTACGGTATCTGGGAGTTGCACAATCTCATGGTCTAAGGAAATGATACTTGACACTAGAAAAGCTTTAGCATACGAACTACACGATCTTTGTGCTAGGCTTAGGATCGGGTCCTATCCATCACATCATTCTCCTAATGATGTGATCCCGTTATCAACGACATCCAATGTCCATGGTCAGGAAACCGTAACCATCTATTGATCAACGAGCTAGTCAACTAGAGGCTTACTAGGGACATGGTGTTGTCTATGTATCCACACATGTATCTGGGTTTCCTATCAATACAATTCTAGCATGGATAATAAACGATTATCATGAACAAGGAAATATAATAATAATCAATTTATTATTTCCTCTAGGGCATATTTCCAATAGTTATCAATTGTGTTTATCTTCACAAATTCCTTAAGAAAACTTCATATGAACTTAACACTGGCAAGAAACCAAATGTTTCTTATTTGCGTGTTTTTTGTGCACCTTGTTGCATTCGTGACATGAATCATTCTTCCAAGTTGGCACCTAAGGCACATGAAGGTTTTCTTCTTGGTTATGGCTCGAACTCGCATACTTATCGTGTCTATATCTCTCACCACGGGAAAGTTATGGAAACGGTAAATGTACGGTTTGAGGAGTCTAACGGCTCCCAAAAGGAGCACCTGCCAAATGTGATAGATGAACCATCGATTTCGGATGCTATTCAGCAAATGGCCATTGGGAGCGCCAAGCCAGTTGAAAGAAATGTACTTGAGTCTTCCGATGATGATGCCCCCATGACTCGAAGCAGAACTCGTCAAGCCACTCTGAAGAAAATGCCACTCCGAATACAAATGGCAACCCGAATCCAAATGCTGATCAAAATGGCAATCCCAAAGGGAATGGCGATACAAATGCTGATGCTGATGAAAATGACAATGATCGCCAAGATGAAAATCCTGAGCCATGAGTGGCTAATCGAGTTGGTCCTTCATCATTCTCGATGAACTCGATAATCGAGGTTATCAACCCACAACTCGTTCACGCACTCGTGTGGCTAACTACTGTGGCAGTTTCTACTTTGTTTCATTGGCAGAACCTACCAAGTATGAGGAAGCCATGAATGATCCAGATTGGATGAATGCTACGCAAGAGGAGTTGGTGCAATTCGAACTGAATGATGTTTGGGAATTGGTAGACAAACCGAATCCTAAGAAGCACAATATCATCGGCACTAAGTGGATATTTCGGAATAAGCAAGATGAAAATGGCATTGTTGTGAGAAACAAAGCACGTCTTGTCGCTCAAGGGTATACACATGTAGAAGGTATCAATTTCGGTGAAACATACGCTCCTGTTGCACGCCTTGATGCAATTTATATTCTTCTCGCTTATGCAAATTACAATGATATCCTGCTTTATCAAATGGATGTGAAAGTGCTTTCCTCAATGGTGAAATTGATGAGGAAGTATATGTTAGACAGCCACCTGGCTTTGAACACCCTAGTTTCCTAACAAAGTTTTTAGGTTGAAAAAGGCTCTATATGGGCTGAAGCAAGCCCCTCGAGCATGGTATGACACCTTGAAGAAGTTTTTGCTTAGTAAAGGGTTCAAGCCAGGATCCATTGATCCCACACATGATCCCACACTTTTCACTCGTGCTGTTGATGATGATACTTTCGTGTGTCAAATTTATGTGGATGATATTATCTTTGGATTGTACTAACAATGCTTGCAGCCTGGAGTTCGGGGAAATGATGTCCGAGAAATATCAAATGTCAATGATGGGTGAACTTAAGTTCTTTCTCGGACTGCAAATACGTCAATAGGACAATGGAATTTTCATATCTCGGGAGAAATATTTGAGAGAATGTCTGAATAAGTTCAAAATGCAAGACTCCAAAATGAAGGGCTACAAAACTCCAAAGCCCACGAATGGTAAGCTGGACGCATATGTGTACGGTAAGGATTACGATCAGAAGGCTTATCGTTCGATGATTGGTTCTCTTCTTTACCTATGTGCTTACAGACCTGATATTATGTTGAGTGTTTGCATGTGTGCCCGCTATCAAGCTGCGCCGAAAGAATCGCATCACCAAGCAGTCAAGCGTATTCTGAGATATTTGGCTCACGCCCCTATATTAGGTTTATGGTATCCTAAGGGAGCACAGTTTGATCTCATTAGATATTCAGACTCAGATTACGCAGGTGAGTTGGTTGACAAAAAATTTACTTCGCGGACATGTCATTTCCTCGGCAGATCATTGGTATGTTGGTCATCAAGGAAACATAATTGTGTATCTCTCTCTACGGATGAGTCCGAATATATTGTTGATGGCGCTTGTTGCACTCAATTATTATGGATGAAGCAAACTCTGAAGGATTATGACATCAAGGTCAAGAAGATTCCTCCATATTGTGACAATGAGAGTGCGATCAAAATTGCACATAATCCAGTGCAGCATTCTCGCACCAAGCATATTTCCATCAAACATCATTTCATTCGCGATCATGTTGCTCGAGAGGATATTGTCATCAATAACGTCAATACCGAAAACAATCTCGCTGATATTTTGACCAAGCCTCTCGATGAGAAAAGATTTTGTGCATTATGTTGTGAGCTAAATATCCTGGACTTCGCAAAGATGTAGTAAGCTGGACTTGGCACCCGTACCAACACTTCCACATCTTAGAAGGAATGGGTGCATAACACTCGAAGAGTTTAAAAATTTCGACAAAGTGAAATTTTCTTTCTAAGAGTGAATACATTAACGAAGAACTAGACTAACCGGGTGCCACGATAACTGTGCGATGCTCGGGATCATACAGTTCTTATACGGTGGGTCACACCACCACAATTTTCTTTTGTTGAGTTTCTTTTCGATTGAAAGAGTTTGTGTTAGTCCGAATGTATTTCACTCATAGATTTTCATTCGAGTGTTTGTGTTAGTCCGAATGCATTTCACTCATAGCTTTTCATTCGAGTGTTTGTGTTTCTTGTTTGAGTAAAATGCCTAGGACCCTGTTTTCCCTCTATTCTATCTCTTCCATTCTATGATGTTATGTTATGAATGCTCAATTTCATCTGGAAAGGAAACTTTATCTGGTGTCCTTGACCACGGTAAAGTCCGAACTTTAATCTGTTTTGGCGAAAGCCGTCCAAATTTGGGGGTTTGCGCCCAAGTCAGGACCACGATCTTTTATGACAGTTGCTACGTGCTATCCATTAACTGCCACCATATCATGTCCGTTGAACCGCGATAGCCATTCGATTATGGCCGTTCGATCGGATTCACTCGGTATGGTTAATTCCCCTCGCATATATATACCACATCGCCACCTCTCCCTTATTCACTTCTTCTCCTCTTCGCCTATGTCTTCTCTGAAGCCCTACCGCACTGCTCCTCCTAGAGCTCGACGCCCATGGTCCCTTCGCCGCTTTACTGCCGGAAAGTGGTCGCCGGAGTCCTTCCTCGCCGACGCGGAACATCTGTCTCCCCGTGCCGCCATAGCTGCTCCACATCACCAGGCTAGGTTATGTGCAGTGCACACTCGGTATTCCGTTCTTCTCGTTCGAGTTCGTCCGCGGTTAAAAATCCATTTTTACCGCATTTCTTAGATCTTTACTGATTAGGTAACTTGTGCGGATGTGGTTTGTAGTTGTCCCTCACATCCAAAAAAATTCAGATCTAGGGTTTGTGTTATGCCTCGTGTGAATGGAATGCTTAGCATGCTGACTAGTGTATTCTTCGAACCTACTAGTTTGTTATATACATTTCTTTCATTCGAAACATTTCTCAAAGTCTGCATCTAATTCCTCTTCAAAACATTTTTGTTCAAAAATCTTCTCGTGAGCATTCGTAACCCTGTCCCCATTTTCCCTCGCATCTATTCTTATTCACAGGTATATGCAATCTGTTGAGGATTCTGCTCGACCAATGAGCATGGCTGATGGAGAAGATATTCTATTGGGTAGAGAAGATGAGTCCAAAGCTCCGAATGAAAAGGGCCCAACGGTAGGCCCATCAACTAGCAAGATAAAAAAAGGAACGAGCAAAATGCTGACGAGCAAGAAGAAGATGATCCGAAAAAGAAGAAGGGCGGCAGACAACCTTTTACAAATACAGCTGAATATATATATCATTACATGTATAACACTATTCCGGAGAAACAAAGCATGATAGGGATAAGCGTCTGCAATGGATTCGACGTCACTGGGTACACAAGTGGTTCAACTATGAAATGCTTCATCCTCGGTTTGCGAAGAACTTTGCCTTTCATCCACCATGGGGTGACTATCGTGAAATTGGCCTCATCAAACCAAGAAATCCCCAGGAGAGACCTCCGCCACCACCAAATGCTCATGAGTCCTCCCTTCGTACTCCCACATCTTATCCTGATGAGTTTGCTAAGTGTCAGAAGAATGCCCTCAAGAGAGCCAAGAAGGCTGAAAAGGAAAGGGCTCATGAAGAAGAAAATTGTGGCCTTCTCAAAGCTGATGTCGAGAAGAAAAAGGCTGAAGGAAAATCTGAAGGTCGCTCCAAACACAAACATGATCCCAGTGCAAAGCGAAAGAGTGCATCGAAGCAGAGGCCGGCTGAACAAACCGATAAAAATGCCGAAAGCAATTCTTCCGACAAAGATGATCCTCCGCTCACTAAGGATGAGGTTGAAGCTACTCTCAGCGAGCAAGTGAACATCACAACCTCTACGGTGCTGCCTGATATTCAGGTTCGAAAGGTTCTAATTGCACCACCAAAGAAAATTGTTGCTAGAAAAACTCCACCGACCACAGTCACCATGAAAGATTTTGTGGATACAACTCCTCATCCTGAGGCTATCAACTTGAAGGATTTGGTAGTTGATGCTCCTGTCGGCACTGCCAAGCCAGGCGAACCAATTCCAAAGCCGAAAATGAAGAAAGTCAAGGCTCCAGCCATCGAGCAAATTGCTCCTCAAGATTCTGCGCCGAAGGAAAAGGCTGCCAATTTTGCCCCGACACCGATGCAGTCGTTGGCTTCTATGCCTGCATCCAAGCAAGTTCAAGTGCAACCTGCTCCAACTGCCCTGTCTGGTGCATCTCACTATTATAATCATGTGTTCTTCATGGAGCAGCTTGATAAGTTTGTAGACAATCCATTCGATGGTGAAGCGGCATCTTTGCCAATCCATCCTAAAGTTGTTTCACAGGCAACTGAAGTTGTTCAAGAAATGAGAGAAGATTCCGTTGAAATCAACAACCTCATTGTCGAACTGAATGACCTGGATGGTCGAATGAAAACTACTTCTTCCAAGTTGTCATTAGACAACTTGAAGACTCCTATAAGGATACAAACCGTGCACTCACTCTGCTTCACAACAGAAGACTCCACCTCTCGGCATTTGTCGTGCCGGACGATTCCTCGAGCTTGGACGACAAAGACGACGACGAGGCTTCCGGTTGTACCTCATCTAAGGAGGAGGAAGAGGGGGAGCAACCCCATGCTAGTGTGGCGGTACATGGTGGCGGCGTCATGGTGCCCCTCGTTCGTTGGAGGTGGAGCAACACCGCAGCGCTGAGGATGCCGATGCTACGGCCATCGTTGGCCTTCTTGCCAACCGACACGTGGTGGCGGAACACCTCGCCGACAAGGCGCAACTCTCCGCCAAGCGTCGGGCCTCACGAGTAACACTAGGGATCGTGACTCCGGTTGTCACAAACCTCGGTGACATAGAGGACGACGCCGAAGAGCAAGTGTCGAAGAAGCCTAGGAGCACCCACGACGGCGAGTCATCTGGCAACGGAGCCGCGCCGGTTGTGTATGACATCTCCTCCGATGAGGAGGACCGCCGGTGTGGGGAGCTTCTTCATGTTGCCTGCAACTAGCACTGCCGGCGAGTGCGACAGACAATGAACGTTGCCAATCCCTGATCTCCAACTTCTACGTAGATTGAGCAATGTGTGTGGTGTTTGTCGGTTTTATGTATGTTGTCGTCAGTAATAATAAGCCTCAATTGGTTGTTAGACTTGATGTTGTCTGGTTTGCCACCCTCCGTTCCTAAATATAAGACATTTTAAATATTTCAATACGGACTACATACTACAAAGCTAATTTTAATACACACTAGAGCAAAATGAATAAATTTACACTCTAAAATATGTCTATATACATTTGTATGTAGTTCATATTGAAATCTCTAAAAAGATTTATATTTAGAGGTTTTTAGCCTTAATGCCCGAACTTGGTTTGTTTGGTTTCATCAATGGAAAAGATGAAACCATCCATCAATGGAAAAGATGAAACCAAGGGGGTACTCCTTTCATTCAAAAAAAATAAATACAATTTGTTATATACTGTCTCCGCCTTAAAAAATAAGTGTCGCTGATTTGACAGTGTAGAAGGCAGGGAGGATCAAAATGCAGAGAAACAAACTGATGAGTGGTCGCAAACGTACCCATGTTTTGGGAATTCCCTTTGTTTCGTCAAAAAGTATGTAGCATCTTAAACCACAAATCAAACAAATAAAGAAGAAAAAAATGCTATACGCTGATGTCGATCTGATCTCCCGTATAAACAAATTTCCATCCACCTTTTTTTCTCCTAATTTCCTGACGGCCCAACAAGCAAAACCACCAGGTCTCCCTTCCTCGCTAGCCCTATTAACCAAAACTCAGCATGATACTAGTACTTGGGTTCATGTTCATCTTTGAGCCTCAGGAGGCAAGCAAAGCAGCTAGGGAGACATCCGTGGTCGCCATCATCGGCCATGATCTACTGGCAGCTCTTGAAGTGTGATCGCCCACCGAAGACAGCCGCGACATGGCACGCCCCTTCCAACAACTTCCCTGTAACACCGACAAAGAGAAGAAAAGATGGTAAGATGAGAGAGTCCATAATTGGAAGGTAAAGAAAAGAAAAAAGGAGTGCCACCGACAATTGAGTTCTTTTGGCAAAAAGAAATAGATTAAATGAGTTGCAAAGTTATGTCTATGTTCACTGCCCAAAAAAAGTTATGTCTATGTTTTTTCTTTCATTTTCAGGCCTCGGTGTTGGGTGGTGCGTCCCATTTACAGGTGCACTGTCACTTCAGCATTGGTTACTGATGTGGTGCTGGTTGGTGACAAGGAGAGGACACCAATGCTCCATCTCGACGCCATGCAACCTTTGTTGGCGCATTACTCTTCTTCGAAAAGAAAAAACATGTCGTGTCATGCACCAAACAAGCAATCAAAGCGGAGAGTCTAGCCCACGGGTGAGCCAGCACGGACAGCTGTATGTAGTGGTGATAATGGCCCTCCCTGGATCCATCCCGTGACACTGACAACGCGGGGCCAGCTCACCACCACTTGAGGTTGAGGTTGAGACATCGATGTCAATGCACAGCTCATCGCTCGCTGTCTCCCCGTACAATGCGGTGCGCGCACACGCGGTTTCTTCCGCGCCTCCGTTGGATTCTTTATTATTATTACTCCCCTCCCCACCCAGAACCAGAACCAGAACGTGCCACCAACCATTTTCACCGAATCGAATGACGTGCTTCAACGAATTCTACCCCTGCGGCATTTACTCCTACTAGTAGTAAGTACCCCTTAAATAATTTCACCCTTACACGCGGGCCCGACTACCCAACTCGCCGGGCCCACTGAAAGCTTCTGTCTCTCTGTCCTGCGTGAGGTGACACATCTAACCTAGACCTATAAAGCCAATTATTAATTTGTTAATTAACACCACAAATTTAGTTGGTGAGGTGCGCATATTGCTTTGCTTGGGTGCCCGGCAAGGCAATGGCGAATGTGACTAGTAGAACCAACAGCCATGCGACGGCGACCCACCACCGACACGCCCGCACAACCCTCTTCTTTCTTTCTACTGACCATCGACACGACCATTCTTGCTCAATCTCTACATCTACTCATGTTAATACTATTACCAAAAAAAGAAGTACTAGTGTGAATAATACAAGTTACTGTGCTGACCTCGTCGGAGCTTGGGCTTGGCCGTGCCGGTGACGACGAGGGCCTTCCTCACGGGCGAGGCGCCGGCGCTCTTGGCCGTGTCCTCCACCGGCGGGAAGAGCACCGCGTCGATGCCCTGCACAGAGATCCTCCCGTCGGTGTAGATATCCGGATCGAAGAGGTAGGCGGACCCCTCGCCGTGCCCGAACTTAACCGACCCGTCCGCCTCCCTCGCCGTCACCTTCTGCGGCAGCCGCAGCGTGTCGTACCTCACCGTCCCGAACCTCCGCACGGCGTTGTACATGCTCTCCTCCGTCTGGTACTCGGGGACCATGTGGTAGTAGAGGATGTTCTCCGGCGACCCGGGCTCGCTCAGCTGGTCCGTGGTCAGCCGTGCCATGGCCTCGTCATTGGGGGCCAGCACTGTGAGCACATACCCCTCCGAGACCAGCCGCCCCATCTCCGTCGCCAGCGACGTCAGGTTCACCAGGATATCCGCGAGCTCGTTGTACCCGCCGTACAGGACCAGCGTCTGGATGAAGTCCTTGACCTGGCTGTGCCCGTCGAAGTGGTGCTTCCCGGATCCGGGGCCGGGGGCCGGCGCCGGCGCGATGGAAGGGCCGGGGGCCATGGCGTCCCAGACCGGCAGCACGGGCGGCGCGCCGAGGGGCACGGGCGGCGCGGGCTTTTTCAGCCTGTGCGTCCTGGGGTCCACCTCGGGGGCGCCCGTGGGGAGCACGGCCGAGATGGCAGCCAGGCTGCGGCGGCGGTTGAAATCCTCCTGAACTGAGCGCGGCACCAGCAGCCGCTCGATGCCGTGGATGACCCCGTCGGGCCTCACCACCGCGTCCGGCCGCGTGACCTCCGCGGTGCCGACTAGCATCTTGTGGCCGTCGGCTGACAGCTGGAGGTGCTCGCCGGAGAGCGTCATCCGCGCGGTGGAGGCGGGCCAGGCGGAGTGCGAGTGCAGGCGGGAGGGGAGGACGTGGAAGAGGAGCAGGCGCTGGAGGGAGCGCAGGTTGCGGGGCTCAAGGAGGAAGGCGCGGAACTCCGGGTCGAGGTCCCGCTCGAGGGCCTCGTTCCGGGGCGCGAAGATGGTGACGTTGCCCCGCCCCACGGCGTCCTCCAGCGACTGCAGCAGCAGCGCCTTCTCCACGAGCTCCGCCAGCTCCGTGTAGTGCGAGTCCAGCAGCGCCACCAGCACCGAGTTGGAGTTCACCCCCGTGGAGCTGTTGGCCGCTGAAGAGGAGGGCAATGTGGGCTGCTGCTCCGGCACCGCCGCCGCGGCGAGTACCAGGCAGAGGAGGACGGCGCCGAAGAGCGGCGCGCCCATGGCGGCGGGTTCTAGCTGGCTCTGGATTTGGTGCGGTTGCTGCTTGCGTTTGCGGTGGTAGTGCGTTCTTTTCTTTGGGAAGAAGGCGGAGGAGTGTGAAACATGAGTGGGGTTCACTGCTACTTGAAGAGAGAGAGAGAACGCGTCGTGGGTGTCAGGCTGGTAAGGTCAACTCCATCGCGCGACCCTGTCATGTCCACCTCCGTCTGTTTGGGGTAAAACGAACGAATAGCGCAGCCTAGCGCATGGTCATAAACGTACAAATGTCCGGATTCCGTCCATTTTTGACCCATCCTCGACCCAAACTTGCGCTCGATTTGGGGTGAAACGGACGCGCGCGAACGGCTTGGACGCACGCCCTTGTCCCCACCGTGGCCCGTCTATCGGAGACACTAGCAGTCCCTCCGCTTCCAACGCTTCTACCCTCTCTCTTTCGCCCCGCCTCGCCGCCGGCGCCGCCGCTATTCTCCGGCCGCCTCCTCACCGCGCAGCCTCCGGCCGTCCCTACCAAACCACTTCTCGACATGGCCGCCACCACGCCCGTGTTGTGGCCGTAGTTTTGGCCGTCGATCGGAGGTTTGGTCGTCGACGTCTTTGCCGGCCGCAGAGGGGACAGGACCGCCGGCGACGCAGCACGGCGTCCTCGACAGCTCCCGACGAGAGCTCCACAGCGGCCAGTAGCCGGCCGACAACCCCCCCTCCCCCTGCTGCGTCGAGGTGATCATCGCGGCCTCTTCGCCACCACGCCCGCAAGGGGCATTTTGCCCACAGAGGTATGGACAGTGGAGACGCGTTTTTCTTCCATCACTTTCTTTGTTCATTGGACGATTCGTCGTCGGATGATGAAGATATTGTGGTGGCTGCACTGGTCGTTCACGACCACATTCAACGGCAGCTTCCTCGGTACAGGGGGTCACTCCCTGGCCGCTCTCCCAGCCTGAACCGCAACAGGGAGAGAGGCCACGCCCTGTTCTATGCTGATTACTTTGCCAACACCCCCCTCTTCAAGCTGGATAAATTCCGTCGCCGTTTTCGAATGGCTAGGCATGTGTTCAATCGTATCCGAGAGGGAGTGCTCATGACCCATACTTCGAGTGCAAGACGGATGCCCTTGGCAAGCTTGGATTCTCCTCTTACCAGAAATGCACCGCGGCCATCCGCATGCTTGCATATGGAATTCCAGGCGATCTGGTGGATGAGTATGTGCGTATGAATGAGACAACATGTCTGATGTCAATGTACAAGTTTGGCCAGGCTGTGATCGAGGTGTTTGGCCCAGAGTACTTGAGGCAGCCAACTGCCGCTGATACAGAGAGATTGTTGGCGACCAACGCAGCTAGAGGCTTTCCAGGCATGCTTGGCAGCATAGATTGTATGCACTGGGAGTGGAAGAACTGTCCATTTGCTTGGCAGGGCCAGTACAAAGGGCATGTCAAGGTGTGCACTGCCATATTAGAAGCGGTGGCATCACAGGATCTTTGGATATGGCATTCTTTCTTCGGCATGGCAGGTTCTCACAATGATATCAACGTGCTGCAGCGTTCTCCAGTCTTCGCGAGGCTTGCAGAAGGCCACTCCCCACCTGTCAACTTTGAGATCAACGGCCACCATTACAACAAGGGATACTATCTAGCAGATGGTATATATCCTCAGTGGTCAACTTTTGTGAAGACAATCTCGAAACGCCAAGGTGAGAAGAGAAAGAGATTTGCCCAAATGCAAGAGTGTTAGAAAGGATGGAACGTGCTTTTGGTGTGCTTCAATCCCGGTGGGGTACCGTTCGAAACCTTGCACTGTCATGGGATGAAAGGAAGCTTTGGGAGGTGATGACTAGTTGTGTGATCATGCACAACATGATCGTCGAGGACGAGCGTGATGAGAGTATCTTCGACCAAGGATTTGACTATCAAGGTGAAAATATTGAGCCCCTGCACCAAGACCCGGCCACATTTGAACAGTTTGCTCAATTCCACCGTGAGATGCGTGATTGGCACACTCATTTGAATCTTCAAAATGACTTGATTGAGCACGTGTGGGATCACATTGGCAACCAATAGATGTATTGGTCCATTTTATGTTTAGTCAAGACAATTTCGATTTGGTTGTAAAAATATTTTATTAAAGACAATTTCAATTGGGTTGTAAAACTATTTTAATTTTCAGACAAATATTTGGGTTGGAAACTAGTTTTGATGAAAATTTGGGCATTTTTGGCCCTAACGGACAGGATAGGGCAAAAGGATGCGTCCGCGCGCTGGGCGCACGGCCATCGCATCCCAGGACACGCCCGGACACGACCCCAAATCGCTACCCAAACAGACATAATCCGGACAAAACGGACGTCCGTTTGGGGTCGTGCGATGGAGTTGGCCTAAGAGCATGGTTAAGAAAAGCCTGCTGCTGGCGGACAAAATTACTGTTATGACCTAAAGAGTTAACAAAATCATGATTTGACCTCGTTTCCAAAAAAATCGATTATGACCTCTTTGGGAGACGCCAACATCCCTGGCGTCTGGGTTGCGAAGCAGACTCCAGGCACCCTGGCCCCTGGCCCGCACTGTCCACCTGCCGGTTGACCTGCTGACGTGGCAAAGGGGCCAGACTCCAGGGGTTCCTGGCGTCTGGCCCTGGTAACTGGATAACCCACGAGAGAGTGTGTGGGACCCACCCCACACACTTTCCCCAATCCACAACCCGAGCTTGAAGAACACTTGGAGCTCTCACACTCTCTCCCACCCCTCAAGCTCCCCCTCAAATCCTCTCCAAAAGGTGCATCCCTTAGGTGGATCTTTCCATCACTTTGTTGCTCTTGGCAATCTCCCCCAAATCATCCAATTATTTTTGGTTAAATCTTGTTATTTTGGTTGCATTTTATACATGTTGGTGGAACCCTAGTTCATGTTTTCTCCCTTATATTAGTGTGAATAGCTTGGTTAACTTTGATAATATAGTGATATGCATGGTGTGCAGTAGGAATATATGCTTGTTGAGTAGAAAGATTGGGGGTTAGGGTTAGTTAGTGATTAGGGTTAACTTTGCTTAGTGTGTGTTAATTAGTGATACTTTTATGGACATCACCAATAATTTAGTGTTGATATGATTTGGATATAATGAGATGTATTTGGATAAACACCAATTCTCATTGAAATCTTAAATGCATTCATATTATTTTTAGATGGAGAGACTTGTTAATGTTCATTACATGGACAAGGAGGCATTCTTGAGTAACAATGCCGAACGGGTGAGGAACCATTGATTTTTGATACAAGCCCTAGCTATGAGGATGTTGTTGCAAAAGTGAGACAAATCTTAAAGTGGATGGACACCAATGTTGATGTTAAATTAATAGTAAGGTATGATGTTGGAGTTGGAGTCAAATCTCGCTTGAAAAGTATGCCTATCACCTCGGATTTGCATTGGGATGTATACAAGGAAAAAGTTTCCCAATCGGAAGACAAGTCACTTGAATTGTTTGCCACCAAGGTTGAATCTCCTCGGTTTACCTTTGATTTGAACCGGCATGTCTCTTCCCCAATGGATGACATGAGCGAGAGGACAATGGTGCCACTTGTTGAGCATAGGGTTGTGGTTGATGCCCCCAATGCTTATCGCCAACCACGTCCCCGTGTACCATCTATTATAGCAGATGAGGTTGAGTTGTATGCCCCCAATGCTTCTAGCCAACCACCAACTAGCCAAAACAAATGAAGTTGAGGTGATTGCTAGTGACGAAGTAATTCAAGAGGATGAAGATGCTTATGATGATGACGAAGAGCAAGAGGAAGGGTTTCATGGTAATGATGTTGGTGGCTTGGATGCGTACATAGCGCAAAAGGACATGGATCGTGACTTGCCTTTTAGGCGTCAATATGAGTATGACTCGGATGACGAGGGTCCAGTTGAACAATTGGACGAGGATGGATTCACAAAGGAGGAAAACCAAATCCACTTTGAGCTGACGGGCTTAGAAAAAAGAACTCACTTGTTTAAAGATCTCAGCCTTGCCCATAAAGTTGATGTTGACGGTGGAATGAGAATGACGGCGATTGAGCCAACACCATGCCCGGATCCAGGAGAACCAAGGGTGGAGAATGAGGACAAGAATGCTTATTTGGAGAAAGGAGTGAAGTTTCTGAGCTTGCCTATGCTGAAGTTTTGACTGACTGACTATGCCATTCGGAACCATAGGCCAATTTATGTTGAGCACTCCGACATGAAGTTGCGTTACACCATGAAGTGTGAGCAAGAAGGATGCCCATGGAAGGTTCGTTCAAGAAAGCTTAAAGAAACCGAAGAATGGGTGTTAAGAAGTTGTGTTGCCACTCATACGTGCAAACCGCCATCTAAACGACTTCGAACGACACACCGTCAACTCACATCTGAGTATGTCGAGTACAAATGGATGAAAGACATAGGCTTTGATCCCACTGTGAAAGTGAGGTTTCTCATGCGGACGGTGAAAAAACAATTTGGTTATGAAGTCAAGTATGGGAAGGCATGGAAGGCAAAGGCAAATGCTATTAGAATGTTGTATGGTGGTTATGAAGAAGCATACAACCAGCTCCCAAGGTTGTTGGCCGCGATTGCACATAAGAACCCGGGCATGTTTCATGTGGTCGAGGATCACGAGGGAGTGTTCCACCGTGCCTTCTGCAGTTATGGACAATTTGTGGAGGCGTTTCAGCATTGTCGTCCGGTCTTGTCTATAGATGGCACGTTCTTGACCGTTAGATACAAGGGCACACTAATGGTAGCAATGGCGCACTCATCAAACGACAACGTGTTGCCGTGTGCATTTGCTTTGGTGCCTTCCGAGCACCAAGACAACTGGGAGTGGTTCATGGGTCATGTTAGGCACAATGTGATTGGGGCTAGGGAGGTATGCATCATATTGGACCGGCACCATGGCATACTCAAGGCAATGGACATTGTTATTCCAGGATTTCCAAAGCTTCACCATAGATGGTGCATGAGGCATTTCGTGGCCAACTTTTACCGGGCATGTAAGAGCAAGGAGCTCAGCAAAGACCTTACCCATGTATGTGTGGCCTTCACCACCGAAGGTTTCGATGCTCGGTACAACAAACTATTTGCAGCGGTGAACGAAGGGGGAAAAGAGTTCTTAACTAGGAATTTAAGCGAGAAGCACAAGTGGGAACGCGCTCATGACGATGGTGGTAGGCGATATGGCGACATGATGAGCAATCTGATAGAATGTTTCAACAATGTGCTGAAGGGTGCTCGTGCATTGCCGGTGACTACAATAGTGGAGTACACTTTCTTCAAGCTTAATGAGTACTTTCAGAGGCATTCTGAAGAGACTGCAAAATGGATAGGTTAAAAAAAGGATTATCTGGAAAAGGTTGATGAATGGTTGCAGTTACAAGCAAGCAAGTCTTCACGACAACAAGTTATCATATTCGACAAAATTGAAATGATCTATCAAATTGATGAGCCAGGTGGCACAACACGAGACAGTTTTCAATATGGTGGTGCTGCATTTGAGGTGCGTCTGAAGACTCGGTGGTGCCAGTGCGAGAGGCCTAGATGCTCGCATTTGATAACGGTGGCGAAAGCGAGAAACATACATGTTTGTGATGGAAAAATCGTGCAGATGCAAGAGTTCCATGTGGAAGCTACTAGGTTGACATGGGCACCAAGATTTCACCCTTTCTTGGACCAATCACAGTGGCCTGAGTACCATGGCCCTCATATTAGGCCAGACCCTCTTCTGAAGGTGGAGACCAAGGGTAGAAGGAGAACTAAGAGGTTTAGGGGTGATATGGATGACTTGGCTGGATACACTGGCATGAAACAATTTGATAGCGGTCATTTCATGGAGGCTCCTGACACTATCAACTGTGGGGTGTGCGGTGAAGGGGGACACAATGAGCGGACATGCAAGAAAAGGAAAACCAAAAAAAGAAAAACAAGTCGTGGAGGTGGCACCGATGGTGAACGAGGTGGAAGAGGTGACGATGGTGGTGGTCGAGGAAGCACAAGTGTCAGGTGGTAGTGGTGGTCGTAGAGGGAGCACAAGTGCTAGAGGTGCTAGTGTTCATAGAGGGAGTACAAGTGCTAGAGGTGGTGATCGAGTAGGCACAAGTGCTAGAGGTGGTGGTCGAGCAAGCACAAGTGCTAGAGGTGCTAGTGTTCGTAGAGGAAGCACAAGTGCTAGAGGTGGTGGTGGTCGTAGAGGAATGGTTGATAATGGATCGGCCTTCGGTTATTTGCTTAATACAGATGGTTGATCTAATAATATTGGTATATTATTTGTTCATACAATTCCTAGCATTTATTGATTTACTGTATTTACACATGTACTCTCTTTGTGTCTTGTGCTAACAATTGTTCTTTTTGTAGGCATGGCTTCATCCGATTCCAGGACGAGGCCGGCGTGCGCGGACCAAGAGGACATGCCGAAGACGTGGATGGAGGCCAGGTTGGAGAAGGAGAAGGATGTGCCCACACCACCATGTTGGTGTGGTGATGTTTGTAAGATGAAGGTGTCCACGGACCGTAAGAAGTCATGGACAGAAGGTAGAAGGTTTTTCGTGTGTCCCAACTATGCACATGATCATCGAATGCCAACTAACGCATATGACATACCACCGGTATGTTAGGTGTACATACAAAAAACCTCATCAAGTTTGAACTCATATTACTAACAAAAACATGATTTTTATGTAGTCGCCTCCTCCACTTTGCAAGTACTTCACTTGGATAGATCACGAGGTACCAAAAGATGTCCAAGAGGACCAACATCGAGATTGCTTACGGAGGCAGCGCCTGTTCGAGGAGTCCTTTGCATGGGGATTGGAGCATGAGCGTCGTGAGAAGGAGAAAAACGAGCGCAAGAAGCGTGAGCAAGAGAGGGCACGAAAAGAGAAAGAGGCTCGTCAAGAAGAGAGGGCAAGAAAACTTGCAAGGGCTCGCGATGCACGAGAGGAGGACAAGGCACGTGACAAGAAGGGAAAGTGGCCCCGTACTACTCAGTAGACAAATGGAAAGGCACCGGCATCGATGATGGACTATTGAGACTTTGTTTAATGTATGAACTTGTCATTCGAGACCTTGTGTGGTCATGAACTACTTATGTCATTCGAGACATCGTGTGTGAACTTGTTATTCGAGACCTTATGTGGTCATGAACTACTTATGTCATTTGAGACATCGTGTGCGAACTTGTTATTCGAGACCTTGTGTGGTCATGAACTACTTATGTGCAACCTATTTGACATTATGTGCAAACTATGCTTTGTTCATATTTTTGTTTGATTTCCAATGTTTAAAAGTGTGTGCAACAAGTTGCCAAGCAAAAACTCTGGGCCAGACGCCATAGACCCTGGCGTCTGGGTCCCCATCCAGAGAGCAAGATTCCAGTTTGCAAATGTGCACAGCCAGACGCCACGGTCCCTGGCGTCTGGGTCCCTATCCAGATAGCAAAATTCCAGTTTGTAAATGTGCACACCCAGATGCCACGGTACCTGGCGTCTGGGTCGTTTTGGTCAGCAGGAGACCAGACACCTGTCTATTGTGGCTGATGCCTCGCGGCGACCCAGACGCCACAGACCGTGGCGTCTGGATCGTTTTGGTCTTTCGGCGACCCAGACACCACAAACCATGGCGTCTGGGTCATTTTGGTCGCGCAGGAGACCAGACACCTGTCTGATGCCTCTGGGGTTCCTATACAGAGAGCATTTTTATGTTTGCAATTGTGCACACCCAGACGCCAAGGTCCTTGGCGTCTGGGTCCCTGTCTAGAGAGCTTTTTTGATGTTTGCAATTGTGCACACCCAGACGCCAAGGTCCCTGGCGTCTGGGTCCCTATCCAGAGAGCTTTTTCGATGTTGCAATTGTGCACACCCAGAAGCCAAGGTCCCTGGCGTCTGGGTCCCTATCCAGAGAGCATCTTTCGAGTGGATAAGATCCTTTGGGCCCACCTCTAGCCCTCTCATCCATTCATCTCCACCTATACCCTCTCATTCCATTCATCTCCACTCACTCTCACCTCTAGCCTCTGCCAACGTCACTCCTCTCAACCACCCTAACCCCCCTCAAATCTCTCACGAATCGGTCCGGTTTCACTGTTGGATCTTCAGGATTTCCAAACAAGAAGGTAAATCAACTCCACCCCGATTTTTTGGTTGGTTCAATGTATCATAGTTTTGTGCAAACCCTAGTTTGTTTTCCTTGTGGTTTTATGTATCATAGGTTAGGTACTAAGAGATTTGTGTGTTGTAGATGGCTAAGGGTACTCAGTGGTTGCTTAGCCATGTTGTTCATGTCCAAGGCTTGTCTCCATGTGTTGTGCAAGTTAGTGAAGTGGACCTCACTTTCGATTGGTTGAAGACTAAATTTATGTTGAAGCAAGGGTTGAAGGAAGAGGATTTTGTGTACTACGTCAACAGGATGCAGTCAGATGGCCCCGGGGAAAGAAAATTGATTGACATAACTGATGATGTCAAGATTCAAGAAATGCTGCAAGAATGGGAATGGAAAAGGGTTGTTGACTTGCATTGCTACAGGAAACCGAGTTATATGTGATGTTCATGTCGTTTCAACTATCATGGACCATCGTGGTCATGAACTAGTTATGTCATTCGAGACATTGTATGTGATGAACTTCTCATTTGAGACTATTTGTGTAATTTGAGATTATGTGATAACTATGTTTGTCATTTTCTATTATGTGAACACTAATGTTTGTCATTCGATACTATTGGTGTTTGCTAGAACAAAATATCTATGTCATTTGATACTATGGTTTGACAAAATATGAACGAAATGAAAAAAGTACTACACCAGGGCCAGACGCCATGGACCCTGGCGTCTGGCGGCCCTGTTTCTGCTGTCCAGGACCCTGCTTTTGCTTCTAGTCGACCACCATACGCCAGGGACCGTGGCGTCTGGTCCCCTGACTTGAAACCAGACGCCAAGGACCCTGGCATCTGGGACCCTATACATTATTTTGAACTTGCTGTTTGACACAAGAAGATATCACATATATATTCATATGACAGGTTCATACAACACAGAAGATAGCACATTTCACAGAACTTTCACCACGACAAATTCTTGCATACAAACGACAACAAGTTCACAGATTTTTCATCACGACAAAATCATGCATACATAAGACACCAAGTGCATACATAAGACACCAAATTCAAGACAACCATAAAAGTTTTTACCACGACACCAAGTTCATGCATACAAACGCCACCTAGTTCATGCACTTCCAAACAAGAAGCTCACTTCCTCCTTCCTCTCTTCATGAGGGTTGCAAGTGTAGGCTCCTCCTCTTCGCTAGCCTCCTCCTCCTCTTCGTTGTATGCCTCCTCCTCCGCCTCAATGTTGGCCTTATATCTTTGCATTCCTGTTGGGATAAGCTGATGAGGATACTCCAGACTATGGAATTGTGTGTTCCATGTCTTCTTTCTACCTTTCTTGCCTGGTGTCTTAGCTATGGCTTTGCCTTTCCTAGAGCGAGCATTGCCTTGTGTCGATTGTGTAACCTGTGATGGTTGTGGAGAATCAACATCATACTCATGATCCTCTTGATGTGTTGCATCATACTCATGCTCCTCATGATGTGTTGGCTCCTCTTGATGTGTTGGCTCCTCTTCATGGACCTTCTCCTCCATGTCCTCATCGTTCTGGAGATAACGCCGTCTATTAGCTCTGGCAGAGCGGCTACCAGGTGCATACACGTCACTGGACTGAGCACCATGGCAAGAAAGCATTGCTGCCATCTTATGAAACCGCTTCTTGAACTTCTGCAACAACACAAATTATGCTATGATATGAGATGCAAATAAATAATCCGCGAAAAGAAACTTTTATAATATATTGGTCACACCTCCATCGTGCTCCTAAGAGTCCTCTCAGATAATACACCACCAGGTGGATGACTCAGTGCAACATTGGCATCGTTGACACACATAAGCAACTCTCTGCCCTGCAATTCATGAACACACCAAACTTATGTATTTGAAAGAAGACAACATGATGCAAGTATGTTAGAATAGGTCAAACAGACTACCATTTCGTCATGGATCGGTGCATAGTCAACGTGAGCCCCTCTGGTGTCTCTCATAGCCGTGTTGAAGGTATGATAACCTTCTGCGGTCTCCGGCTCTTCAGACACCAACTCCGACCACTCCTCGCGAGTCCAACCAGGCTTTAGCTTTAACCGGTAGCGATCCGCATACCACACTTGATACTTCTGATATGCTGACTGATTATGAGGTCTATTCTCTGATTGCACTAACGTGTCTCTTTGATTCCAAATTTCTATCCACGCACGGTATTTGTTTGCCCAATCCGATATATCCTAATTGTTCCTTCGATCGAACCTACAAATGATGCACGGGACAAAGCATTAGCAAACATAGACTTATTCAATGCTCTACTACATACTCAAGGCATGCTTGCTCACCGATGCAGAGATAGCGTTTCCTCGTTGCTCTCCTCAATTGGAATACCTTGTCTTCTTCCAAATTGTCTTGCCACACGGTCTACAAAGTGTCACTCGACTGCGAAGAAGCATATCATTGGGCACCTCGCCCGTCAAAGATGGCTATCACGCGTGCACATCTCATTAAGATCAAAGTCACGACCTTCCATATAAGGCAACCAATGTACCTGCAAAACAAAGAGATACATTGTTAGATACAAGTTTCATTCTTGACTAAATTTGGTCTTATCGAACTTCTCTATACCTGCTCAGCAGTCAAGGTGTCCAGATCATTCATATATCACTTATATCGCACATGCGAGCTTCCTGTGTACACAGTCACTTGTTCCCAATAGTAGGCAAGCGTAGGGCGCCGATATGGATCATCATCATGCAGCCCGTCATGATTCCCTCGTGGGTTTGGCATGTTGGGGTTCTTGAAATCGGGCCGTCCAACCGGGATCCGCTCCCACATCCACACGGATAGGCTCCAAACAAACCCAGCCAATGAGGATGTATCTCCCTTCCCGCGACACGCCAAGTCAAGCTGCAATCAAACAAACATGTTAGATATGGAGGCGCATGACAAATGCAAGATAAATGGTTGCAAATATATCTTACCTGACGATATAAATATGCTAGTGCGGCCGAACCCCAGCTATACTGGGTATCCCAGTTATTGAGTAGCTCCAGGAACATCGAGAGGGCTGAATTCCCAGTTGCATTTGAGAAGACTACCTTGGTTAGTACATACCAAAGATAGGCTCGCGCGTACTGCTGCACAACCACGTCATTGGAACCCTGAGGGCACGGATTGGTGTTTCCTCTGACCAGTTTTAGCCGAGAATGCCTCACTCTCGCGGTATCGGCCTTGTCTTCCTGAGGGCCGTCGGGCTGAACACCAATTAAATTGCCAGTCCGTTCTCGCCAATTAACGATGCTGACACGACCGGTAACAGCTTGTCTGTTGATAGGAAGGCCGCTTATCATAGCCATGTCCTCTAGGGTCATCATCATCTCCCTACATGGAAGGTGGAACGAGTGAGTCTCCAGCCTCCAACGATCCACAAGTGCGGTCAGCGCCGCGTGGTTCACCGGCGGAGCGCGTCGCTTAAACTGCAACACGAATGGGAGAAGACCCAATCTTTGAATGTAAGGCTTGTACCGCGGGTCGTAAGTAAAGTCATCAGCGGAATGACCCCTCATGCGCATAGCAACTACAAGCTGCAAATAAAGTGACGTTTTAATCAATACAAGAACACAAATGAGAAACAACGAAAATTGATAAGTCTTGCTTCTTACCTCTCCCTTCTCAATGGCACGAGCACGATGCTCCTTATCCCACTCATCAATTAATCCGCCATACCAAGGTCCATCATCATCCGCCATCTTAAAAAAATCACAAACATCTATGAATACATGAACAATATCAAACAATAATATTTCCTTCCTCAAGTTATGCCATATGAACACACCATTCTTCTCACACATAACCACATCATTTCTTTCTTCTACATATGCACACATATCATCTAGAGTACCAAATTTCACCATCAAATAAATTTCATAATCATCATCCGCCATTCTATTGAACAAATCATGTCACACACAATCATCAAATTTCATCATCTCTTTTGCAAATAAAATTATGCCATCTATATATTCAACTATATTGTCATACCACTTCACACATATAATATTTTTTCTAAATATATTTGCTTGCCAAAGTAGCCTTCTCAGATTCAAACAAATATTATGCCATCTATATATATTCAACATATAGCTAATTTACTAGCACATGCATACATCATCTATAATTCAAAAAAATTTCACAAACTATGTCTATTGGTGGACAACTACAAACATCTACCAACTACACTACCTACCAAATCATCCATCAACTACAAACTATTTCCTAAAACAAAGAAACCATCTACTAATCTAACATCACCTAATGTGAAATAATGCATCCAACAAAAGAGGGGAAAACCAAAACAAATTGGAGGGAATGGGGGAGAATACCTCAAAGAAGCTTTGGGGGGGGGGGGGTCAGATCTACGAGTTTGAGCGGAGGATGGAGTAGATCAGGGGGGTGTGAGGGAGAGGAGGGGCGACGAACAAAGCCCCTCTGTTCGTGAGGTGCACCCAGGAGAAGTTGAGATGGCGATGGGTGGGCTGGCCCGCGCGGTTATCCAGTTACCAGGGCCAAACGCCAAACCCTGGCGTCTGGCCCCGTTGCCATGTCAGCAGGTCAACCGGCAGGCGGGCAGTGCGGGCCAGGGGCCAGACGCCAGGGCGTCTGGCGTCTGCTTCGCAACCCAGACGCCAGGGATGTTGACGTCTTCCAAAGAGGTCAAAATCGATATTTTTTTTTTGAAATGAGGTCAAATCAAGATTTTGTTAACCTTTTAGGTCATAACAGTAATTTTGTCCGCTGCTGGCTATATATGAGTGCCATGTCACATCAAGCCTTCACAAAAGCCCACTAGTACAACAAATTGGCTATAGTCTAGCTATTGGTATTTAATGTTTGCAAGTGGGGAAAGGCAAAGAGAGACATGTGATTGGTGAAAAGAGAAGAACACCGGCTCAAAAGACTGCATGCAGATTTCTTTTTCTTGTTTTTTGTGCTGGAGCCGGCGCTAGCTCAATCGCCCGCCTCCTTCTCTTTCCCCCATTCTCTCTCCTCAAGCAATAACTTTAATGACGTGGAACAGCATATAGCCAGCTGACTAGGACCTATTGTACCTGCTCTAAGTGGGGGCAGGGGGTGTCGGTGTGCGGCGCGGCTTTCCTTGATTCCTTGGCGTCCCGTGAGCTCCATTTGTTTTTCAGTTTTGTATTTGCGCGCGTGGAGGATGAGGAACTCCTTTTATTTGGGTCATTGGGTGGTGCTTTTCTTTTCTTTACGGGTAGTTGTTGCGCTCGCGTGGCCTTTGGCCTTTGACTTTAGTTTTGGCTCACTTTTGTCATACGCATACGCAGGCAACTTTGCCCTTCTCTACACGGCACTCCACTCCGTGTAACTTTCTTGCACCATGACCAGAGACGCGGTGAAAAGCCTGGACGCGTACTCCTTCCTTTTGCATTTCTTGCTCTCAGAATAAAACAATTGCATTGCATTTCTTCAGAAAGTGTTTCGCGACGTATCCGACACTCTCAACCACTGTTTAAAAATTTACCCGATTAATTAGTTAACGGGCCAGTTAATGGATACTCATAGCATGGCTGAATCCCCTATTCGTCGTGTTAACTTGTCAGGCCGATTAATTAGCCAATTAAACCAATTAATAAGTTTTCATGCTGATTAATCCCTATTGGTGCATTAATGGGTGGGCAAACCAAGCCTAAAATTTTGGCCCATAACCCCTTTCGGCCACATGCCGCTCCTTAATAGATAGGATTAATAATTTTACCTCCTCTATATGATTTTTATATGTGTATGACAGCATATTTTAGTATACTACATAGCTGGGAGCATGAGAGTATGGTATAATACATTAAAAAATCTAAATATATATTGGCAAGTTTTTATTCAATCTATCGATTAATGGCCGACCGATTAATTCAGTTAATAGATCACTTCACCGATTAATTGCTACTTCTAAACTAACCGAGCAGCTACCAGATAACAAATTTTTGAACATTGCTCTTAACTTGACTTTTGGGTCATCTGAGCGCCCCCGTCCCATAAAAACAGTAGGTGAAGGGTGGAATATATGCTTGCTTGTCATTTTCATACCGGAACCATGTTGGATGGATGTGCATTTGCGAACTGCCGAGTGCCAGGCCAAGATGTCGACAGCCGAGCGGATCTTGCTACAGCCTAGGGGCATCCGCATAAGTCAAAGTAGAAGGCAGCCACATGCGCGCTCACTGGGCGTCGGTGTACATCGGCGCATCATTAACACGCGAACCTGCTGTATATTGAATTTCCCTCATCAAATCCATGATCAACAAGCGAATATTTAGTAGCAGGGTGGTTGGTCTCGTGCACCTGTGTTGGAGTACTAAGAGCAACTTCAACGGCCGACCCAAATAGATGGTGTTTTTATCAGTTTTTTGTCTGTTTGGGTCGGCAGCCCGCTCGTCATTCGCCCTCTTTTAGTTTTGGGTCGGCAGTGCGTCCAACGGGCTGACCCATTTCATGATCGTGCGCGTTTAACATCATTGCCGTCGCCCTGATTTTGGCGTTCCAGCGCACGGGAAAGGTTCGCGTGCGCGCCGCGGCCAGCGCTCGCTACAAAGAAGACGCTCCCTCCACACTCTGTTGGCCGCCCACTCTCGCCGCCTCTGCGCCATCATGTCGATCCACCGCCTGGGCGCTTCGGATTTTCGCGGAGTCCGCGAGCGCCGCTGCGGTGCCTTCTCCGCCGAGATCTGGTTTCGCGAGAAATGTCTCGTCCTCGACACCTTCGACACCGCAGAGGAGGCGGCCCGCGCGCACGACGCGGCGGCGTGGCGCCTCCTGAGGCCTCGTCGGGATATGAATTTTCCCAACGTGTCGAGCCAGCGGGCGCAGGATCTGACGCCTCTCCCGCGGCTTTTCACCGACGAGGATCGTCGTGTCCACCGAAGGCGGCAGCGCCGCCTTGCCATCATAGAGAAGGACGTGGAAGCCTTGGTGGTGTGGCGCGGAGGCTTCCCGCAGGGCATCGTCGACGAGCGCCAGTTCTACAAGCAATTGAGATCGGAGAGGGACGCGAGGAGGAGGGAGCGAGCCGCCTATCGGGAGGACAAGCGTTCGCGGAAGCAGACAGCTCAATTCAAACTGAAGCTACGAGAAACGGCGGGTTGAGACTTTGAAGACGAGGCGTATGCTGACACCTACATTCAGACATCCGAGGAGGACATTACCGAGTCGGAGTCAGAAATCAACGAGTAGTGGTCTTTTCTTTTTATCTGTGTATGCTAGAATTATCCATGTATCCATTTTATCTGAAAAATGGCCGGCGGTGTCAGCGACGTAGCAGGCGGGCGAATGTATGAATTCAATGTGCCACCGACCAGTGGGCCTGGTGAGGAAAGAGGGCGAGCGCGCGCCCGTCCGTCTTGTGTCCGCGCCGACGCAAATCAGGCTAAAAAATGGACCGGGAATGGGTCGGCAAACGGACGAAAGCGGACGCCTGTCCGTTTGGGTCGGCGCGTTGGGCTGGCTTTTTTGTCCGGCCGACCCAAACGGACGGCCGCGGACGAAATGGGTCGCCCCATTGGAGTTGCTCTAACAAATGCGCCAATTATATCATCATTAGGTACCTGTGTTTCTAAATTTTTGCCAATTAGAGCAACTCCAACGCGCCGATCCGAACGAACGGCGCTTTTGTCCGCCTTTTGTTCGTTTGTGTCGGTCACCGCCCGCTTGGCGTCCGCCCTCTTTAAGATTTCGATCGACAGTATGTCCAATGGCTGCGACCTATTTCATGTCCGCACGCAAATTTTGATAAAGGCTCGCGGCCATAGATCATGTCAGTGGCCATGTCGTCGCCCGAAGTTCATGCCGGCATATGTCAGCGCTGGCATACAATGCCAGGTTCGGAAAAACACCGTTCAGCTGGCGCACTTGCCAGCGGCCGGCACACATGCCAGCACACAAAAGGGGGCGGGAGTTCGACCACACCATCGCGGCCGTGGTCATGCCGACACACTTGCCGGCATACAAAAAAGAATTGTGCTCGCCACCATAGGTCACTCTTCGTCGAACTTGAGCATGTCGGCCTGCATCTTCTCGAACCACGGCCTCTTCCTTGACGACACGGTGTTGAGATCCACCTTCATGATCTCCACCCCGTCATCATGCTAGTGAGAGCCACTTCTTTCGCCTTGGTCTTGGCATTGGCGGCCTCGTTCTCTAGTATCTTGGCTTGCTTCTCCGCCTCCATCTCAAGCATCTTGGCTTGCTTGTCCGCCTCCATCTCAAGCCTAAACCTTTGGATCTCCGTGAAGGCATTCATTTGCTCTTCCTTGTCTCGTCGGCGCTTCTCCTCCCTTGAGTCCTTCTTGGTCATCATGTCCTCCACGCTTGCGATCAAGGCGATCAATGCCGCATCCCGCTTGTCCTCCTTCTTGGAGTCAGTCTTGCCACGCAGTCGTGCCTTCTCGGCCTCGTCAACCTCCTCCACGGCCTTCTTCCCCCACGCGACATGATGGTGGTATATTGCGCCTTGAACTTCTCCTCGTCTTTGATGACCCTCCAACAATGCGAGAGGTTGAAGGACTTGCCATCATGTTGGACCTTGAATGCCCAAAGCTTGGAATGCCTACAAATGAATTGCATGCAAGCATATGGCAAATGGAAATGGACATGGAAGAATAAATTGAATGACACAAAGAGGGGCACTTGCTAGCATACCATGTCTTGCATGCCGATGCCGCTCACGGGGTGTGCCTTGATGCTCTTAAGAGTGGCACAAAACTTGTTACACTCTTGTTGGATCACCTTCCAACGCTTCAAAATGGACACCCACCCACACACGCTTTGCATTTGGTACGGTGAAAACTCCTTCCGCTCATGGAACTCACGATGCACACGAGTCCAAAATGTTGATGCCTTTTGTTCGGCGACGGTCTTGGGGTCTTGCCCAATGTCCCTCCAACACTCACAAAGGAGTTTGTCCTCGGCCGCCGTGTATGCCTTGGTCCGCCTGTTCTTGCGCTTAGGCTCCCCCCGGCGGCTTGGTTAGCGAGCTCGTCCTCGAACAAAGGCTCCCCTTCGATGTACAACTCATCCTCTTCCTCGAGTCCGTAGTCCTCCGGAAACTCGTGGTCGAGCGGGCAGCTATCTAGGTCCAGGCCGACCCGATCATGCATGAAGGCGACCCGGTCTTTATCAAAGGTGGACTGCGTGAACGGCCCTCGGCCGTCCTGGCTTTGTGTCTCTTCGGGGGCGTAGGCAGCCCCGGCGGCACCGCCAGCGGCCGCCACACCACTCTCGAAGATGATGTTCTTGTTGGGGAACGTAGCACACAATTTCAAAAAAAAAATCCTACGATCACACAAGATCTATCTAGGAGATTCATAGCAACGAGAGGGGGGGAGTGTGTCCACGTACCCTCGTAGATCGAAAGCGGAGGCGTTAGGTTAATGCGGCTGATGTAGTCGAGCGTCTTCGCGATCCAACTGATCAAGTATCGAATGTACGACACCTCCGAGTTCAGCAAACGTTCAGCTTGATGACGTCCCTCGAACTCTTGATCTAGCAGAGGGTCGAGGGAGAGTTTCGTCAGCACGACAGCGTGGTGACGGTGATGGTGATGTGATCTGCGCAGGGCTTCGCCTAAGCACTACGACGCTATGACCAGAGGAGTAAATTGTGGAGGGGGCACCTCACACGGCTAAGAGAACAATTGATGTGCCTTTGGGATGCCCCCACCCCCATATATAAAGGAGGGGAGGGGGTGGCCGGCCAAGAGGGGCGCGCCATGGGGGGGGGGTCCTATTAGGACTCCTAGTCCTAGTAGGATTCGCCCCCCTTTCCTTTCTTCACCGGAGGGAAAAAGGAAGGAGAGGGAGTAGGAGAAGGAAAGGGGGTAGCGCCCCCTTCCCTAAACCAATTCGGCGTCCTCCCTTTTGGGGGGCGCACCAGCCCCTTGTGGGCTGGTTAGCCTCCCTCCTATGGTCCATATGGCCCATATCTTCCACAGGGGGGTTCCAGTAACCCCTCTGGTACTCCGGTATGTACTCGATACACTTCGGAACCCTTTCGGTGTCCGAATACTACCTTCCGATATATCAATATTTACCTCTCAACCATTTCGAGACTCCTCGACATTACTGTGATCTCATCCAGGACTCCAAACAAACTTCGGTCACCAAAACACATAACTCATAATACAAATCGTCATCGAACGTTAAGCGTGCGGACCCTACGGATTCGAGAACTATGTAGACATGATCGAGACACATCCCCGGTCAATAACCAATAGTGAAACCTGGATGCTCATATTGGTTCCTACATATTCTACGAAGATCTTTATCGGTCAAACCGTAATAACAACATATGTTATTCCCTTTGTTATCGGTATGTTACCTGCCCGAGATTCGATCGTCGGTATCATCATACCTAGTTCAATCTCGTTTTCGGCAAGTCTCTTTACTCGTTCCGCAATGCATCATCCCATAAATAACTCATTAGTCACATTGCTTGCAAGGCTTATAGTGATGTGCATCACCGAGAGGGCCCAGAGATACCTCCCCGATACTCGGAGTGACAAATCCTAATCTTGATCTATGCCAACCCAACAAACACCTTTGGAGACACCTGGAGAGCATCTTTATAATCACCTAGTTATGTTGTGATGTTTGATAGCACACAAGGTGTTCCTCCGGTATTCGGGAGTTGCATAATCTCGTAGTCAAAGGAATATGTATAAGTCATGAAGAAAGTAATAGCAATAAAACTTAACGATCATTATGCTAAGCTAACGGATGGGTCTTGTCCATCACATCATTCTCCTAATGATGTGATCCCGTTCATCAAATGACAACACATGTCTATGGTCAGGAAACTTAACCATCTTTGATTAACGAGCTAGTCAAGTAGAGGCATACTAGGGACAATTTGTTTTGTCTATGTATTCACACATGTATCAAGTTTCCGGTTAATATAATTCTAGCATGAATAATAAAAATTTATCATGATATAAGGAAATATAAATAACAACTTTATTATTGCCTCTAGGGCATATTTCCTTCAGTCTCCCACTTGCACTAGAGTCAATAATCTAGCTCACATCGTCATGTGATTTAATACCAATAGTTCACATCTTTATGTGATTAGTTCACATCGCCATGTGACTAACACCCAAAGAGCTTACTAGAGTCAATAATCTAGTTCACATTGCTATGTGATTAACACCCAACGAGTACTAAGGTGTGATCATGTTTTGCTTATGAGAGAAGTTTAGTCAATGGGTCTGCCACATTCAAATCCGTATGTATTTTGCAAATTTTCTATGTCTACAATGCTCTGCATGGAGCTACTCTAGCTAATTGCTCCCACTTTCAATATGTATCCAAATCAAGACTCGGAGTCATCTGGATTAGTGTCAATGCTTGCATCGACGTAACTCTTTACGACGAAATCTTTATCTTTATCACCTCCATAACCGAGAAATATTTCCTTAGTCCTCTTAGGTAAATAAGGATAACTTCGACCGCTGTCCAGTGATCCACTCCTGGATCACTATTGTACCCCCTTGCCAAACTCATGGTAAGGAACACAATAGGTCTGGTACACAACATAGCATAATTTATAGAACCTATGGCCGAGGCATAGGGAATGACTTTCATTCTCTATCTATATTCTGCCGTGGTCGGGAGTCTTACTCGACTTCACACCTTGTAACACAGGTAAGAACCCTTTCTTTGACTGATCCATTTTGAACTCCTTCAAAATCTTGTCAAGGTATGTTCTTTGTGACAGTCTTATCAAGCGTCTTGATCTATCTCTATAGATCTTGATGCTCAATATATAAGCAGCTTCACCGGGGTATTTTATTGAAAAAAATCTTATTCAAGTATCCTTTTATGCTATCCGGAAATTCTATATCATTCCCGATCAACAATATGTCATCCACATGTAATATTAGAAATGCTACAAAGCTCCCACTCACTTTCTTGTAAATACAGGCTTCTCTGAAAGTCTGTATAAAACCATATGCTTTGATCACCTCATCAAAGCGTATATTCCAACTCCGAGATGCTTGCACTAGTCCATAAATGGACCACTGGAGCTTGCACACTTTGTTAGCACCTTTAGGATCGACAAAACCTTCTGGTTGCATCATATACAACTCTTCTTTAGGATATTCATTAAGGAATGCAGTTTTGACATCCATTTGCCAAATTTCATAAAATGCGGCAATTGCTAACATGATTCAGATAGACTTAAGCATCGCTACGAGTGAGAAAATCTCATCGTAGTCAACACCTTGAACTTGTTGAAAACATTTTTTGCGACAAGTCGATCTTTCTAGATAGTAACACTATCATCAACGTCTATCTTCCTCTTGAAGATCCATTTATTCTCAATGGCTTGCCGATCATCGGGCAAGTCGACCAAAGTCCACACTTTGTTCTCATACATGGATCCTATCTCAGATTTCATGGCCTCAAGCCATTTATCGGAATCTGGGCTCATCATCGCTTCCTCATAGTTCGTAGGTCATGGTCTAGTAACATGACTTCCAGAACAGGATTACTGTACCACTCTAGTGCAGAACGTACTCTGGTTGACCTACGAGGTTCAGTAGTAACTTGATCTGAAGTTTCATGATCTTTATCATTAGCTTCCTCTCTAGTTGGTGTAGGCATCACTGGAACTGTTTTCTGTGATAAGCTACTTTCCAATTCGAGAGAAGGTACAATTACCTCATCAAGTTATACTTTCCTCCCACTCACTTCTTTCGAGAGAAACTCCTTCTCTAGAAAGGATCCATTCTTAGCAACAAATATCTTGCCTTCGGATCTGTGATAGAAGGTCTACCCAACAGTTTCTTTTGGGTATCCTATGAAGATGCACTTCTCCGATTTGGGTTCAAGCTTTTTCACATAAGCATCGCAACCCCAAATTTTAAGAAATGACAGCTTAGGTTTCTTGCCAAACCATAGTTCATACGGTGTCATCTCAACGGATTTAGATGGTGCCCTATTTAACATGAATGCAGCTGTCTCTAATGCATAACCCCAAAATGATAGTGGTAAATCGGTAAGAGACATCATAGATCGCACCATATCCAATAAAGTACGGTTACAATGTTCGGACACACCATTACTCTGTGGTGTTCCAGGTGGCGTGAGTTGTGAAACTATTCCACATTGTTTTAAATGAAGGCCAAACTCGTAACTCAAATATTCGCCTCCGCGATCAGATTATAGAAACTTTATTTGCTTGTTATGATGATTCTCCACTTCACTCTGAAATTCTTTGAACTTTTCAAATGTTTCAGACTTGTGTTTCGATAAGTAGATATACCTATATCTGCTCAAATCATTTGTGAAGGTTAGAAAATAACCATACCCATCGTGAGCCTCAACACTCATCGGACCGCATACATCGGTATGTATTATTTCCAATAAGTCAGTGGCTCGCTCCATTGTTCCGGAGAACGGAGTTTTAGTCATCTTCCCATGAGGCTTGGTTCACAAGTATCAAATGATTCATAATCAAGTGATTCCAAATATCCATCCATATAGAGTTTCTTCATGCGCTTTACACCAATATGACCTAAACGGCAGTGCCACAAATATGTTGCACTATCATTATCAACTTTGCATCTTTTGGCATCAATATTATGAATATGTGTATCACTACGATTGAGATTCAATAAACCATTTACATTGGGTGTATGACCATAGAAGGTTTTATTCATGTAAACAGAACAACAATTATTCTCTGGCTTAAATGAATAATCGTATCGCAATAAACATGATCCAATCATATTCATGCTCAACGCAAACACCAAATACCATTTGTTTTGGTCCAACACTAATCTCAGGTAGAGGGAGTGTGCGATGGTTATCTTATCAACCTTGGAATCACTTCCAACACACATCGTCACCTCGCCCTTAACTAGTCTCTGTTCATTTTGCAATTCTTGTTTCGAGTTACTAATCTTAGCAACTGAACCGGTATCAAATAACCTGGGGTTACTATGAACACTAGTAAAGTACACATCAATAACATGTATATCAAATATACCTTTGTTCACTTTGCCATCCTTCTTATCCGCCAAGTATTTGGGGTAGTTCTGCTTACAGTGACCATTCCCTTTGCAGTAGAAGCACTCAGTTTCAAGCTTAGGTCTAGCTTTGGGCTTCTTCATGGGAGCGGCAACTTGTTTGTCATTCTTCTTGAAGTTCCCTTTTCTTTTCCTTTGCCCTTTTTCTCGAAACTAGTGGTCTTGTTAACCATCAACACTTGATGCTATTTCTTGATTTCTACCTTCGCTGATTTCAGCATCGCGAAGAGCTTGGGAATTGTTTTTCGTTATCCCTTGCATATTATAGTTCATCACGAAGTTCTAGTAACTTGGTGACAGTGACTAGAGAACTCTGTCAATCACTATCTTATCTGGAAGATTAACTCCCACTTGATTCAAGCGATTGTAGTACCTAGACATTCTGAGCATATGCTCACTAGTTGAGCTATTCTCCTCCATCTTGTAGGCAAAGTATTTGTCAGAGGTCTCATACCTCTCGACTCGGGCATGAGTATGAAATACCAATTTCAGCTCTTGGAACATCTTATATACTCTATGGCGTTCGAAACGTTTTTGAAGTCCTGGTTCTAAGTCGTAAAGCATGGCACACTAAACTATCAAGTAGTCATCATACCGAGCTTGCCAAACGTTCAATACATCTGCATCTGCTCCTGCAATAGGTCCGTCACCTAGGGATGCATCAAGGACATAATTCTTCTGTGCAACAATGACGATAATCCTCAGATCACAGACCCAGTCTGCATCATTGCTACTATCATATTTCAACTTATTTTTCTCTAGGAACATATAAAAATAAATGGGGAGCTACATCACAAGCTATTGATCTACAACATAGATATGCAAATACTATCAGGACTAAGTTCATGATAAATTAAGTTCAGTTAATCATATTACTTAAGAACTCCCACTTAGATAGACATCCCTCATGTCATCTAAATGATCACGCGATCTATATCAACTAAACCATGTTCGATCATCACGTGAGATGGAGTAGTTTTCAATGGTGAACATCTCTATGTTGATCATATCTACTATATGATTCACATTCGACCTTTTGGTCTCAGTGTTCCGAGGCCATATCTGCATATGCTAGGCTCTTCAAGTTTAACCCGAGTATTCTGCATGTGCAAAACTTGCTTGCACCCATTGTATGTGAACGTACAACTTATCACACCCGATCATCACGTGGTGTCTCGGCACGACGAACTGTAGCAATGGTGCATACTCAGGGAGAACACTTATACCTTGAAATTTAGTGAGGGATCATCTTATAATGCTACCGCCATACTAACCAAAATAAGATGCATAAAAGATAAACATCACATGCAATCAAAATATGTGACATGATATGGCCATCATCATCTTGTGCCTTTGATCTCCATCTCCAAAGCACCGTCATGATCTCCATCATCACCGGCTTGACACCTTGATCTCCATCGCAGCGTCGTTGTCGTCTCGTCAACTATTGCTTCTACGACTATCACTACTAGTGATAAAGTAAAGCAATTACTAGGTGATTGCATTTCATACAATAAAGCGACAACCATAAGGCTCCTGCCAGTTGTCGATAACTTTTAAAAAACATGATCATCTCATACAACAATTTATATCTCATCACGTCTTCACCATATCACATCACAACATGCCCTGCAAAAACAAGTTAGTAGTCCTCTACTTTGTTGTTGCAAGTTTTACGTGGCTGCTACGGGCTTCTAGCAAGAACCATTCTTATCTACGCATCAAAACCACAACGATTTTTTGTCAAGTGTGTTGTTTTAACCTTCAACAGGACCGTCCGTAGTCAAATTCGATTCAACTAAAGTTGGAGAAACAGACAGCCGCCAGCCACCTGTGTGCAAAAGTACGTCGGTAGAACCGGTCTCATGAACGTGCTCATGTAATGTTGGTCCAGGCCGCTTTATCCAACAATACCGCCGAATCAAAATAAGACGTTAGTGGTAAGCAGTATGACTATTATCGCCCACAACTCTTTATGTTCTACTCATGCATATCATCTACGCACAAACCTGGCTCTGATACCACTATTGGGGAACGTAGCATGCAATTTCAAAAAAATCCCTACGATCACGCAATATCTATCTAGGAGATGCATAGCAATGAGAGGGGGAGAGTGTGTCCACGTACCCTCGTAGACCAAAAGCGGAAGCGTTAGGTTAACGCGGTTGATGTAGTCGTATGTCTTCGCGATCCAACCGATCAAGTATCGAACGTACGCCACCTCCAAGTTCAGCACACGTTCAGCTCGATGACGTCCCTCGAACTCTTGATCCAGCAGAGGGTCAAGGGAGAGTTTCGTCAGCATGACGGTGTGGTGACGGTGATGGTGATGTGATCCGCGCAGGGCTTCGCCTAAGCACTACGACGCTATGACCGGAGGAGTAAGCTGTGGAGGGGGGCAACGCACACGGCTAAGAGAACAATTGATGTGCCTTTGGGGTGCCCCCTGCCTACGTATAAAAAGAAGGGGAGGAGGGGGTGGCCGACCAAGAGGTGTGCGCCATGGGGGGAGTCCTACTAGGACTCCTAGTCCTAGTAGGATTCGCGCCCCTTTTTCCTTTCTTCACCGGAGGGAAAAGGAAGGAGAGGGAGAAGGAAAGGGGGTGGTGTTGGGAAACGTAGCATGCAATTTCAAAAATTTCCCTACGCCCATGCAAGATCTATCTAGGAGATGCATATCAACAAGAGGGGGAGAGTGTGTCCACGTACCCTCATAGACCGAAAGCGGAAGCGTTTGTTAACGCGGTTGATATAGTCGAACTTCTTCTGGTTCCGACCGATGAAGCACCGAATGTACGTCCCCTACGAGTTTTGCACATGTTCAACTCAATGACGTCCCTAAAACTCTTAATCCAGCAAAGTGTCGTGGGAGAGTTTCGTCAGCACGACGGCGTGGTGACAGTGATGGTGAAGTGATCCGTGCAGGGCTTTGCCTGAGCACTACATGAATATGACCGGAGGCGTAAATTGTGGAGGGGGGCGCTGCACACGGCTAACAATGTTTGATGTGTGTTCTAGGCGCCCCCTCCCCATGTATATATAGGAGGGTGGGGAGAGAGGCAGCCCTAGGCGCGCCCAAGTAGGAGGAATCCTACTTCGGCTCCTAGTCCAATTCGGCCTCCCCCCTTTCCTTTTACCGGAAGGGGGAGAAGGGAAGAGAGAGAGAGAGGGGGGACAAGGAAAGAGGGGGGTGCCGCCCCCTCCTCCTAATCCTATTCGGCCTCCTTCCTTGGGGGGGGGGGGGCACCCCTATGTGGGCTGGTGTGCTCCCTCCTAAGTCCCATATGGCCCATATCTTCCCCTGGGGGTTCCGGTAACCCCCCGGTACTCCGATATGTACCCGATACATTCCGGAACACTTACGGTGTCCGAATATTATCATCCAATATATAATTATTTACATCGCGACCATTTCGAGACTCCTCGTCATGTCCGTGATCTCATCCAGGACTCCGAACAACATTCGGTCACCAAATCACATAACTCATATAATACAAATCGTCATCGCACGTTAAGCGCGCGGACCTTACGGGTTCGAGAACTATGTAGACATGACCGAGACTCCTCTCCGGTCAATAACCAATAGCGGAACCTGGATGCTCATATTGGCTCCCACATATTCTATGAAGATATTTATCGGTCGAACCGTTATGACAAATACGTTATTCCCTTTGTCATCAGTATGCCACTTGCCTGAGATTCGATCGTCGGTATCTTCATACCTAGTTCAATCTCATTACCAGCAAGTCTCTTTAGTCGTTCCATAATGCATCATCCTGCAACTAATTCATTAGTCACATTGCTTGCAAGGCTTATTATGATGTGCATTACCGAGAGGGCCTAGAGATACCTCTCTGATACTCAGAGTGACAAATCCTAATCTCGATCTATGCCAGCCCAACAAACACCTTCCGAGATACCCGCAGAGCATCTTTATAATCACCCAGTTACGTTGTGAAGTTTGATAGCACACAAGGTATTCCTCCAGTATCCGGGAGTTGCATAATCTCATAGTCGAAGGAATATGTATTTGACATGAAGAAAGCAATAGCAATAAAACTGAACGATCAACATGCTAAGCTAATGGATGGGTCTTGTCCACCACATCATTCTCCTAATGATGTGATCCTGTTCATCAAATGACAACACATGTCTATGGTTAGGAAACTTAACCATCTTTGATTAACGAGCTAGTCTAGTAGAGGCTTACTAGGGACACTGTATTTTGTCTATGTATCCACACATGTATGAAGTTTTCGGATAATACAATTCTAGCATGAATAATAAACATTTATCATGATATAAGGAAATATAAATAACAACTTTATTATTGCCTCTAGGACATATATCCTTCAGTCTCCCACTTGCACTAGAGTCAATAATCTAGTTCACATCGCCATATGATTTAACACCAATAGTTCACATCTTTATGTGATTAACACCCATAGTTCACATTGCCATGTGACCAACACCAAAAGGGCTTACTAGAGTAAATAATCTAGTTCACATCGCTATGTGAGTAACACCCAAAGAGTACTAAGGTGTGATCATGTTTTGCTTGTGACAGAGGTTTAGTCAATGGGTCTGCCACATTCAGATCCGTATGTATTTTGCAAATTTCTATGTCTACAATGCTCCGTACGGAGCTACTCTAGCTAATAGCTCCCACTTTCAATATGTATCCATATTGAGACTCAAAGTCATCCAGATTAGTGTCAAAGTTTGCATCGACGTAACTCTTTACAACGAACTCTTTATCACCTCCATAACCGAGAAACATTTCCTTAGTCCTCTTTAAGGTAACTAAGGATAATTTTGACCATTGTCCAGTGATCCACTCCTGGATCACTATTGTACCCCCTTGCCAAACTCATGGCAAGGTACACTACAGGTTTGGTACACAACATGGCATACTTCATAAAACCTATGGCTAGGGCATAGGGAATGACCTTCATTCTCTCTCTATATTCTGCCGTGGTCGGGTTTTGAGTCTAACTCAACTTCACACCTTGTTACACAGGTGTCGGTGTCAAAACCGGCGGATCTTGGGTGGGGGGTCCCGAACTATGCGTCTAGGATCGATGGTAACAGGAGACAGGGAACACAATGTTTACCCAGGTTCGGGCCCTCTCTATGGAGGTAATACCCTACGTCATGCTTGATTGATATTGATGAATATGGGTGTTACAAGAGTTGATCTACCACGAGATCGTAAATGGCTAAACCCTAGAAGCCTAGCCTATGAATATGGTAATGAGTATATGCGTCGTCCTTTCCGGACTATCCCCTTCGGTTTATATAGACACCGAAGGGATCTAGGGTTTACATGGAGTTGGTTACATAAGAAGGAATCTTCGGTTGTAAAGCTTGCCTTCCACGCCAAGTAGAGTCCAATCCGGACACGGTGTATTCCTCGATCTTCATGTCTTCACAGCCCATCAGTCCGACCCATGGATAACAGGCCAGACGCCCGAGGGCCCCTTAGTCCAGGACTCCCTCAGTAGCCCCTGAACCAGTCTTCAATAGCGAGGTGCTCGGCACACATATTGTCTTCGGCATTGCAAGGCGGGTTCTCCCTTCGATGATCTTCAAGTAATATATTAGACCATTGATCCAATGTCACCTCCTTGGCTTCTACGCGTTGAATAATCTTTGTCCTCCACGTGTCGAGTGAATGTGGAAAGTCAGGGTATTTTTGCAAATAACACGCCCTTCATGCGAGGAAGAGCGCCTATTTAAAGAGATTGGACCCCAGATCCATTCAGTGCTACGCAAAAGAAATCCCAGAGACTGCTTTAGGAGAAACCATTCCGGCATGGCTACTGCTCCCAGCTCCTCCGCTCATCCCGGCCCAGAGAAAGGCGAGTGGGAGAGGTGTTCCGTGTCTCATAGCCGTTTGGCGAAGTTGCAAACGCAGGTGTCGGTGTCAAAACCGGCGGATCTCGGGTAGGGGGTCCCGAACTGTGCGTCTAGGCCGGATGGTAACAGGAGGCAGCGGACACGATGTTTTACCCAGGTTCGGGCCCTCTTGATGGAGGTAAAACCCTACGTCCTGCTTGATTAATATTGATGATATGGGTGTTACAAGAGTAGATCTACCACGAGATCAGAGAGGCTAAACCCTAGAAGCTAGCCTATGGTATGATTGTATGTTATGATTGTTGTCCTACGGACTAAAACCCTTCGGTTTATATAGACACTGGAGAGGGCTAGGGTTACACAAGGTCGGTTACAAAGGAGGAGATATCCATATTCGTATTGCCTAGCTTGCCTTCCACGCCAAGTAGAGTCCCATCCGGACACGAGATGAAGTCTTCAATCTTGTATCTTCATAGTCTAACAGTCCGGCCAATGGAGATAGTCCGGCTGTCCGGAGACCCCCTAATCCAGGACTCCCTCAGTAGCCCCTGAACCAGGCTTCAATGACGATGAGTCCGGCGCGCAGTATTGTCTTCGGCATTGCAAGGCGGGTTCCTTCTCCGAATACATCACAGAAGAATTTGAATACGAGGATAGTGTCCGACCCTGCAAAATAAGTTCCACATTCCACCGCAGAGAGAATAATATTTTTGCAGATCTAATTTGCTGGCTTGTTTTGGCAGCATGACGTTATGTCATGGCCCAGTGATTATTCGAACCGTTTCTTTTAACCAGCTCCACACATAACGCGAGGCGGTTTCTTGACACGTCTTGCCGAAGCGGAGATCGTGTTCCCCTAATTATGGGATTCTCATTAATGCGGTCGTGGGTAACCCAACCGTGGCTAGGACTCCTAGATTATAGGCAAGTCCCAAACGGCTACGGAGAGGACGCTTGATATTCACCCTCTTTATAAGGGGACAAGGTTTTCGCTTTTCCCCTCTCGTGCTCAATCGAACCCTTCCCCCGCCTCGAGTTCTAACACCCAAAGCCCAGGTTAGGTGCTCTGGATCTTCAACCATGTCCGGATCCAGTCTTCAAGGCCGATGGACGCCCTCCTCCATTACGAAAGAGGACATTAAGAAGTTGAGGGAGGCCAGATACCTGACCGCCGAGGTTTCGCATCGGCTGCCTGCTCGAGGGCAGATCGTCCCTACTCCCGAACCCAACAAGAATGTTGTGTTCGCCTCCCACTTCCTCCGAGGTCTAGGCCTCACTCTGGATCCTTTCGGCAGAGGTTTGATGTTCTATTACGGGCTAGATTTCCATGATCTAGCTCCGGACTCCTTTCTCCACATCTCGACATTTATTGTCGTGTGCGAGGCCTTCCTCCGCATCACCCCTCACTTTGGCTTGTGGCTCAAGATCTTCGAAGTGAAGCCGAAGATGATCGAGGGGCAACATGCAGCGTGCGGAGGTGCATCAATAGGCAAGATGGCAGGAGCTCCATGGCCGAAAGGTTCCTTCCCAGAGGTGTCCGAATTATGGCAGCGGGAGTGGTTTTACGTCACAGCTCCCAGAAGTGCCAAGCGGGCGGCTGCCCCTGCTTTCCGCTCGGGCCCCCCACCACAACTGATGTCATGGATTAGCAGAGGTCTGAGTTGGGGTCCAGCCAAGGACGTGCCTATACTGCAAAGCCGCATCCGAGATCTCTTCAAGGGAGATTTTAATTTGGTTGCGGTAATACAAGTTATGCTGGTTCGTCAAGTCCAGCCTTGCAAACGCCGGCCCCTTCGCTTGTGGGAGTTCAACCCAGAGGGACCACATGCCATTCAAAGTTTCCTCGGCCTGACGCACGAGGAGATGTACAAGTCATTCTTCGGACCTCGAGTAGAATGTCTGGATATTACCGAGGACGTGGGCCTGAGCAGTAACCGTGCCGCCGAACAAGTAAGAAATCCTCTAGCCGAACACACTGTCTTTTATTCGAAGTTATTTCTGAGAGTTTGGTTTTTGACCAGGACTGGCTAACAAAGGCGAAGATGATTCGGCGTTTGTCCCCCCTCCCTGAGGGTTTGGAAAATCTGGTATTGGAAAAGATGCTCGAGGTCGCACCTTGCCCGGAGCCCTTGAAGGAAGATACCGGGGGGGATAACACGGGCGGACGCGGGCCCCCATCGCTGCCCGTTCCAACCGAGGGAACGAGCGTCTCCACGAAGGAGGACGACCGGGGGAGGAAAAGGACTGCTTCCGAGGATCCGGATGCCGAAGCCTCCAAACGGGAGAAGAAGTCTCCCACAGAGGGTCCTACCTCGGGGGGTGCTTTTGCAGCACAAAGTCCGAGGGGGGATCAGCCCTCCAACGAGTCGTAAGTGATCCAAGATACTTTAATAGTAAAGGTATGCTATCTTTTTTCTTTGAGAAAATAACCACCGCATATATCTTGCAGTTCGGGCCTTAGCCCCTCTCAGATGAGCTCGTCTTCAGGGGATCTTCTTCCAGAGATGATGGAGAGCGAAACGCCTCCCCCGGACTCCTCCGCTCCAGAAGCGGGCGACCCCGAAGTGTCTTCACGGAGGGCCTCTCTGGATCCGGTGAGGCCAGAAGATAATCCCATAGACCCCCGAAGTCCCCAGTGTCCGGCTCCTGAAGAGAGCAGACAAAAGAGTCCGGCACCGTCTGGTGTGCGGTCGGACGTTCTGAGGGAGTTGGTGGGGGGAGCGGCCATCTCAGAAGAACACCGTATGCTGATGGATACGGTGATGGAGAGAATCTCGTCCGCCGAAAGCGGATTACATGAAGCCTTTATGAGTCCACTAACAGGCTTTGAGGTATGTGAGATAATATGTGATAGTACTGCACATGTTAGGTGTGCCCTGTGTAGATAGTAGCCCCTGAGACTCTGGTTGTCGTTGAGAACGACGGCGAACAAAGGATCATATTCCCAGGCAATAACCAGACTGCCCCTATGTGCAGGTGGTGGAAGCTCCGGTGGCTAGCCGGACTAGTGAGTTTGCCAAATTAAAACGGCAACTGGATTCGGCAGACGCCGACATCGAGCTTGTTAACAAGTGGCTTGACGAGGCACAGGGTAAGTATTATTATCTTGGTGAACGCCACATAGTAAGAGCAGCATGATGCCAGTATCTTTAATGTGTTGTGACTGCAGATGGAGCTGCCACCGTGGAAACCTTGCGGGCAGAACTTGCCCGAGCGAAGGAACAAGCGAGGATTAGTAATGCGGCTGCTTTGAAGGCGGCCGAAGAGTTGAAAGCCGAGAAGGCCGCACATTGCGAGAGACAAGAGAAGATGGCCAAGATGGCCATAGAATTAAAAGACACTACCGATCGTTGCCGGGTCCTTGAAAAAGAAAACCGAGCGAAGGCAACAGACCTTGAGAAGGCCGCGGCGGCGGACAAAGACACCCGTTCTGCTATGAGAGCGAAGAAGGAGGAGCTGCGGGAAGTCAGGGATATTGCGGCTGGGAAACCCTTTATGTTACGGAGGAAGTTCGGAGATCCACGGTATGCCCCTCTGGATCGGCTGTGGAGTTCGGCAGATGCGTATATGGATCTGGCGGCGAGCGCTGCCGACGCGGCCAAGTACTTCCAAGGTCAGACAGATCGTGAAGTGGACAAGCTGTTCAGGTCGCAATTCCACGTTCCAGAGCGTCCGCTTTCATTGACTGACCAGCTAGCCAAATGGGCCGAACTGAATAGGTTCTCCGGACTCGCCATGAGGTCTGTTGTGGATCAGCTATGGCCGGAAAAGCCAAAGCCGAACAGCTATTTCAGCTTTGTGTAGCAGTTCCTTGGTGCGGTGCCGCGCATTAACGCAATGAAGAGGTCGGCGTGCATAGAAGGCTCGCGGATGGCCCTTGCCCGTGTTAAAGCATACTGGGCGGAGATGGACGCTACCACTGTTGCGGCGCAGGGTTCGGCCATAGGCCGGGTGGCTGCCGAGCACTATTTCGAGGAGGTTCTCGAGGGTGCTCGTTTGATAGAGGCCTAGTGCTCGAAGAATATTATGTTTTAGTGATATGTATTCTCATTGTAAGCACAATGCTTTTATGAAGTTTTTATAAGGCTATGTTTATACTTTTGCCTGAAAGTAGTATGATGCCTCCTGTGCGGCCGTTTATGTATACATGTGTATAGCCTGAAAGATTGCAGCCGTCGGCTTCAACCCCCACGCATATAATGCGGAGGTGCTCGCAAAAAACGCGTGTTCACACTTAACCCAACGTCTTGGTCCTATTAAGGAGGTGGTAGCGTAGCGAGCGAGGCAACCGGACTATAATACTTCAACACTTTCACTTAGCCATAGGAGTTTGACAGTGGGGCTACTAGATAGCCCCTCGTGGCTCCGCACTCTCCCGATCGCGAGGTGCGTACATGCTTGGCCGGAAAACGGCCCTTCGTTAAGGCGGAGGAATTCTAACATTCCGATAGCTCATCGAGTGGTTGACCAGTCTCACGCTATATCATGGCAGTCTGTTTTCGGCTTTCTCTACTGAGGTGCTCGTCCGGATGAACTAGGGCACAATCGCAGTAGTTCTCCTGGCGCTACCTTAGATGGTAAAGCGGAATGTAAGGCACCAAAACACAGGAGCCGGGCAAACCCAATATTTGACCAAAGACAATGATTCGGAGCTGATGCATATAAGGCCAAACTCGCGACGCCGAACACTCCCTAAGGTATTCGGTCTATGGTATGAACCGGGCCTAAATAGTGCCCTTCATAAGAAGCCCCTTGTGTCTAGGTACGTGCATTATTCTGACGTGGCCACATGCCAAGACGTCAGCATCCTTCTCAACTGTGCTGAGAATTCGGTGGATGTGTATCAACAAGAGACAGTAAAAAAGGTTTACGCAGGGTCTTAATCTAAAAAGAATCCTTGGAGCGGGTCCCTGCTGCACGTCTGCGCCTGTGTCTCCATTGTGCCGTATCCTGGACGGGTGTAGCACGATGATCATCTGTAAAAGAGAGGAACTTAGGTGAAAAAGTTGTCGTGCAAAGGATAGTTTTTAAAGAAACCATGTATAATTCAAGATGAGTAAAAATTGCCACTTGTCTGCGCGCGTTGAGCCCCTTGTATAGGGGTGTGACCATTGATCCGTATGAATTACATGTAGCTGTGCCGGACTCGTCTAACCGTGTCCGAGGTCTTGACGACCTGTTAAATCCTTTAGTTGGTGAGGCCGTTTTTAGTGTGCGGCTGCCAAGGCAGCCGCACTCTCTTCGGCGCGCAAAGATCGCTTAATACTTCCGTTTACTGTAATGATGCCACGTGGGTCGGGCATCTTGAGTGTGAGGGAAGCATAGTGCGGTATTGCATTAAAGCGAGCGAAAGCTTCGCGTCTGAGTAGTGCTTGATAGCCAGCTGTCCTCACCCACGCAAAAGCGGGTCATGAGGCTTGTTAATGCTGCCATTGTTCTCGGCTTTTCTTGGCTGAGGTGTCTGGCAAGCCATTCGTCACAGACGCTATGCTTAAAAGCTGCCAAGGCTTCGGCGTCCGGACAGTCGACAATTTGGTTCTTTTTAGTAAGAATCATGTTCCAAAGTTTCCGGGCTGACTCTCCGGGCTGTTGAGTTATATGACTCAAATCGTCCGCGTCCGGAGGTCGGACATAAGTCCCTTGAATATTTGCCCGAAACGCGTCTTCGAGCTCTTCCCAGCTTCCAATGGAGTTTTCGGGGAGGCTTTTGAGCCAGTGACGAGATGGCCCTTTGAGCTTGAGGGGTAAGTACTTGATGGCGTGGAGATCATCTCCTCGAGCCATATGGATATGGAGGATATAGTCCTCCATCCAGACCCCAGGGTATGTTGTTCCGTCGTATGCCTCTATGTTTACGGGTTTGAATCCCTCTGGAAATTCATGGTCCAGCACCTCATTGGTGAAACATAGGGGGTGTGCGGCACCCCTGTATCTGGGTGTACCGTGTTGTTCGGATGTTTGTTGTGTTACATTGTATGCTGGGGTGCGCTTGCGTGGTCCGTAGATGGATCTGGTTGCGCCGTCCTTTTGGTGCGAGCCCTCGCGTGGATCGCGTACTGTCTTGTGAGTGGCATTGTTTGCCGCTCTATGTTGGCCGCGAGGTCGTCTATCCGGCCAGGTGGCTGTTTTGATTTGTGGTTGTGGGGGGTCTGAGGCTTCCTCATCGAATTCAGGTAGCAACTTCCGCTTTGGGTAGCTCTTGGTGGGGCGATTGTCGCCGTACTTCGCTGCTGTGTTGAGTACTTTACTCCATCTGATTTGGAGTGTGTCCTGTGCAGCCTTGAGCCTTTGCTTCTGCTTTTTCAGACTCCTTGCGGTGGCAACAAGCCTTTGACGGGCATTCTGCTGCTCCGGGTGCCTGTCCGGCGTTATATCGTCCGGACTATTATCTTTGACAGAATTGGTTTGTTCGGTTTGATTACCCAGATTGCCGTGGTCTGGCAGTGGTTCGCCCTGCTCCAACGCTGGGTCTGTATGATTGTTATTTCTGCCGAGGCGGGATTTGGGGCGGCGCTTGCACCACCGCTTTAACTGCTTCTTGACGGAACAAGCCTTCTGTGCGTCCTTCCGTTCCTCGTCGTCGTCTTCTTTTGGTATGTCCACCATGTATATGTCATATGATGAAGTGGACGTACAGCGCCCTGTGGGCGGTGGCTCCTCTTCGCCTCCCGCATCGTCGTCCATACCGTCGATGTCTTCGGAGTCGAAGTCGAGCATGTCGGTTGAGTCATCGACAGTGGCTATTAAGTGGGTGGTGGGTGGGCGTCAAATTTCTTCGTCGTCTGCATCCCAATCCTGTTGGCCATAATCCGGCCAGGGCTCTCCTGACAAAGAGAGAGACCTTAGTGAATTCAAAATGTCGCCGAAGGGCGAGTGCTGAAAGATATCCGCGACGGTGAATTCCATGATCGGCGCCCAATCGGGTTCGATTGGCAGGGGCGCGGGCGGTTCGGAGTCGGAAAAAGAGTCCGGCACCTTGGAGTCACGGGCTGCGCAGAGGATTATGCTGGTGTTTGGCTTGATCGCCGTTGAGACTGCAGCCCCTGAGGCGGTGTCTAACCACCTGTCCTCGATTAGCACAGCTGGCTCTGAGCTAAGGGTCGGAGCTGGTGCGGGCGTGGCCTCTAGGGTACTGTTCGGTGGCAGAGCTAGGTCATACCCATCGCGACAGTGCGGCGCGCCCGGCTGTGGCTCAAATCTGTCGAAGATCAAGTCTCTGCGGATGTCGGCCGCGTAGTTCAAACTTCCAAATCTGACCTGATGGCCAGGGGAGTAGCTTTCGATCTGCTCCAGATGGCCAAGCGAATTGGCCTGCAGTGCAAAGCCGCCGAATACGAAGATCTGTCCGGGGAGAAAAGGCTCACCCTGGACCGCATCGCTATCGATGATAGTAGGAGCCATCAAGCCTAACGGCGACGACACAGAGGAACTCTCAATGAAAGCACCAATGTCGGTGTCAAAACCGGCGGATCTCGGGTAGGTGGTCCCGAACTGTGCGTCTAGGCCGGATGGTAACAGGAGGCAGGGAACACGATGTTTTACCCAGGTCCGGGCCCTCTTGATGGAGGTAAAACCCTACGTCCTGCTTGATTAATATTGATGATATGGGTGTTACAAGAGTAGATCTACCACAAGATCAGAGAGGCTAAACCCTAAAAGCTAGCCTATGGTATGATTGTATGTTATGATTGTGTCCTTTGGACTAAAACCCTTCGGTTTATATAGACACCGGAGAGGGCTAGGGTTACACAAGGTCGGTTACAAAGGAGGAGATATCCATATTCGTATTGCCTAGCTTGCTTTCCACGCCAAGTAGAGTCCCATCCGGACACGAGATGAAGTCTTCAATCTTGTATCTTCATAGTCTAACAGTCCGGCCAATGGAGATAGTCCGGCTGTCCGGAGACCCCCTAATCCAGGACTCCCTCAGCAGGGATTCCTTCCCCATGCAGATCTAGTCCCTGTTCGATCGGGGCTAGCTTCCTTCAATGAGGGGACTCAGGCAGAGGACTTCCCCAATCCGTCCGGGGGGAGCGAATGTGTTTTGTCCCCTACCTGCTAAGAGGCGTCGGATTTTTAATCCATCCGTTCCTCCAAGGGATTCTGGAATATTACGGCCTCCAGCTGCACAACTTCACTCCGACCTCTATTCTGCACATTGCGGGTTACGTCGCTTTATGCAAACTTTTCCTGGGCATCGAGGCTCACTTCGAGTTGTGGAGGAAGCTGTTTTGTCTCGTCCCGCGCAATCACGAAGGGTCAATATTTGAAGTGGGCGGAGCCGATGTGTCGCGCGTCGCCGATACCGGATATCCATCCGGCACACCAAGGAAGGCACCTGATGAATGGCCCTCCAAATGGTTTTATATAGAGGACGTTGCGCTTCCTGACCCGATTCAAAAGGGTCTTCCTAAATTTGCCCGCGTCCCACTGAAGAAACGCCACTGTTGGCATCCCCGGAGTCTTGAAGAGGAAGACGAAGCGGAGGTTCGTCAGCTGATGAGTAGGGTAAGAGAGCTCACTCAGTCCGGACTCACAGTAATCGAGGTTATGGCGATTTCCATAGCGCGACGGGTTCAACCGCTCCAATACAGAGGGCTTCCCATGTGGCACTACAATGGGGAGGACGATGCTTCTCGCTGCTTTCGGAAAGGTCCGGATACCCCTGCCGCTTTGGCTAAGATATTAGCCGAACTGTTTAAAGGGGAGGAAAAGGAATTCCTCCACATCAAGTTTGGAGGTGGGTACTCTTATGTATAACCCTCCCAGCTGGGTAAGTCCCAAACCCTCCGTTTTTTGCTTCTTCCATCTCCAAATTGCCTTTGATAAACTTCTGGCTCATTTGCTTATGATAGCACTTGCGAAAGGTCACCGAGGGATTTTATAGTCCCGCCCCATAGCCGGAGGACCACAACCGGGAGCTAGATCCCGGATTCGAAGAGGACACAGATATATTTGTGGTGCTCGTGGAGGGAGTGTTCTAACAGACCAGCTACGATGGCACAGAAGTGGCCATCACCGCATACTATCCAGGCCTTCTTCCTGCTTCTCGGGTAAATAATTAAGAAATCACCTTTTCTAAAAGAGTGCTCTTACTCCGTCTCACCCATCGCACCATATCATGCTTCATAGGGGAGACGTTCGGCGGCTTCGAAGAGATCGGCTCCCGCGCCAGACAACCCTTCCAAGAGGAAAGCAAATGAGGACGCGACCGCGCCTTCATCGAGGAGGTATGAATTCTCCAACCTGCCCCTGAGCAGTCACGTCCAACCGTGACCTTTCCGTTTTTATTTGCCAGGAGGAAGGCATGTCGGACTATATCCGGTGGTCTGAGCGGCCGTACTTCCTACAGTCAGGATTCAAATCCTGCCGTGAAGACGGGGGCTGATGCAGGGGCGACACCGGATTGTCCTCCAGCCGAGGACTCAGACGATGTGTCCGTCACCAACTCGGAAGTGGAGAGTGCTATTAATCATCGGCACCGCTGGGCCATTTTATGAGATCCAGGCTTTTCGGAAGAGTCGTTTAACGCCTTCAACGCAGCCGATGCATACATCCGGGCTGCTCGAGATGGGATTAGCAGGGCCACAAAGCAACATCTGAAAGATGTGCAGGTAAATTCGCATTGTCTGACTATGACAACCATATGCCAGTAGCCCCCGAGACTTAAAGTAGTTGAATCAACTGATTTAAGGATCAATGTACAACCAGATTCTTACGGAGAAGAATACCCAGCTGGCTCAGGAACTAGAAAAGTGTCAGCGCCAGCTGCTTGCTGCTAACGCCGAACTGAAGAAATACAAGGCATCTCTAGGTAATATTTTCCTCCATCAAAGATTCATAAGGATACACCGATAGTGTGAATCTGGGTTCTAATCTTTGTGTTGGGTCGTTTAGACCAAATAAAAGAGCAGCTTGATGCCACTCGAAGCGAAGAACACAGAGCCAAAAAGCTGCTGGCAGCAGGCGAGCGTGTATTGACGAAGGCCATTGAAGAGAAAAAGAAACTTCAGGATTCAAACATCAACCTTGGCGAAGAATTGAAAGATGTGCGAGCGCAGCTAGCCGACTCTGTGAAGGAGAACAAGAAGCTCCGAGGCGGCATATTCAGTATGTGACCGCTTTTACCTTACAACAATCTGGAGGTAGCGGTAGCTGATATAGCTGTGATTGCAGGTCTATTAACGAACCGCCCCGAAGAGGAAGTGTCCGGATCATCAAATGATCTTCTGCAGGAGTTGTCGCAGTTGCATGAGCAGGCTCGACAGGCTATGCAGAGTGTAGCCAAGGCTTTATGGCCATCCGACTCCCCTCTAGGGAGCATGGAGAAGCTGGTAGAGCTATTCAAGGGAGCGCGGCGGCGTATCCGTCTGTGGAAGATATTTGCCTGCCGAGAGGGTGCGCGAGAGGCCTAGGCCATGGTGAAGACACGCTATACCAAGCTGGATCCTAATCACATGGCTCGGGTCAGGCCGGTAGGGCCAAATGGGGAAGAAATTCCCGTTAGTATAGTATATGACCAAGTAGCGGTGGCTGCCAAATATTCTCAGTAGGATTGTAAGTTAGACTGCCTGTTGGAAGGTGTAGAGGAAGAGGTGTCCGAGTCCAAGTGACTGTGTACTTCCCTCATCTAGCTGAATAGTATATCATTTGTCATGACAGACCTTTTCGCTTCAACCTCTGGACTCTAAGGTGCGGAGTGTTTCCGAATACAGTCGCGGCCGAATAGGCCGGGGTATGCTTGGAAAACTAGGTGTAGGGGTCATAGTTGCTTGAACAAACAAGTTGTATTCAGCTAGCTATGTTGTATTACATTTATATCGTAAGAAACATCTTCCAGAGAGAATAGTTCCGTTAAGGGCTCCTTTCCCTGGGTGTGCATGCATTTAGTGTACATGTCTGAATTGTGATGCGAGCACCACAGTGTGTATAACTTCTGGGGGTGCACAATGGAGTGAGTTTAGAAAACATCTTTAATTCACCGACCGAATATTCCCTTAAGAACGCTAGCTTTCGGCTTCACCCAGTCTGAGGTACACATCCGGATGACCCGGCAGTAACAATCGCAGAGGTGCTCCCTTTATGCCCTAGCCAAACTAACGGGAACGTAGGGCATAAGCACAGGAGCCAGACAACCCAGCTTGGCCAAAACTTAAGTCATATCGATGCATATAGTGGCAAAGAAAAGGTACATATGGGAAAACTCATATGCGAGGAGCTTGATGCTCAAGGAATGACAAGAACTTCTATCCGGGAAGCCCCCAGGTACAAATGGCGTACATGTTTAAAATGTATGTGCCAATGGTGTGCGGTCTAGCCGTACTTAAAGCTTAAAAGCGAGAAAAAGAAAGTAATTGGGAAAGAGAGAAAAATAATGGAAACTACAGGGGAAGAGGAGACGAACAATAAGTTTAGCGCTAGGCGTAGAATCTCCGGAGTTTGGCCGCGTTCCAGGGGTTCGACTCGAGGCGATTGTCTGATGCATCGCGAAGACGGTACGCTCCTCCGGTGAGAACTTCGTCAATTATGAAGGGACCCTCCCATTTGGGCTTGAGTTTGTCCATTTTCTTCTCTGGGAGGCGTAGAACGAGTTCGCCGACGTTGTAAGTCTTGGCCCGTACTTCTCTGCTGTGATATCTTCGAGCCTGCTGTTGGTAAACTGCTAAATGAGCTTTTGCGACATCGCGTTCCTCCTCTAGTGCATCTAGACTATCCTGTCGATCGAGCTCAGCTTCTCTCTCTTCGTACATACGCACTCTAGGTGAGTCGTGAATAATATCGCATGGCAATACGACCTCTGCACCATACACCATGAAGAAAGGTGTGTATCCGGTAGTACGGGTGGGTGTGGTCCGCAGCCCCCAGAGTACGGAGTCGAGCTCCTCCACCCAGTGTCTGTCTGATTCTTTCAAAGACGGCACTAGTCCGGGCTTGATGCCGCTCATAATAAGACCGTTGGCGCGTTCTACTTGGTCGTTGGTTTGCGGGTGGTAGACGAAGGCGTAATCGAGTTTAATACCCAGAGTAGTACACCAGGTTATTACCTCGTCGGCTGTGAAATTGGAGTCGTTGTCAGTAATGATGCTGTGCGGGACACCATAATGGTGCACAACATCGGATATGAAGTGTATCACCAGGCCAGACTCAGCCGTTTTGACCGGTTTAGCCTCTATACACTTAGTGAATTTGTCTACCATAACCAACATATATTTTTTCTTATGGCTTCCCCCTTTAAGGGGTCCAACCATGTCGAGTCCCCAGTCCGCGAAAGGCCAAGTGATGGGGATTGTTTGTAGGGCAGTGGGGGCATATGGCTTTGATTGGCAAAGAGTTGGCATCCGACGCAATGTTGGACAAGGTCCTGTGCGTCGGCTCGGGCCGTCGGCCAATAGAACCCTGTACGGAAGGATTTGCTAACAAGGGCTCGAGCTATGGTGTGGTGACCGCCGAGTCCGGCATTTCTACCTCTTGAGTACTGCGTTGGTTTTCCCCGAAGAGGAAGGGATGATCCAGCAAAGTAGCATAAGTATTTCCCTCAGTTTTTAAGAACCAAGGTATCAATCCAGTAGGAGGCTACGCGCGAGTCCCTCGCACCTGCACAAAACAAATAAATCCTCGCAACCAACGCGATAAGGGGTTGTCAATCCCTACACGACCACTTACGAGAGTGAGATCTGATAGATATGATAAGATAATATTTTTGGTATTTTTGTGATAAAGATGCAAAGTAAAATAAAAGCAAAGTAAAAAAGCAAAGGAAATAACTAAGTATTGGGAGATTAATATGATGAAGATAGACCCGGGGGCCATAGGTTTCACTAGTGGTGTCGGTGTCAAAACCGGCGGATCTCGGGTAGGGGGTCCCGAACTGTGCGTCTAAGGCGGATGGTAACAGGAGGCAGGGGACACGATGTTTTACCCAGGTTCAGGCCCTCTTGATGGAGGTAAAACCCTACGTCCTGCTTGATTAATATTGATGATATGAGTAGTACAAGAGTAGATCTACCACGAGATCAGAGAGGCTAAACCCTAGAAGCTAGCCTATGGTATGATTGTATGTTATTGTGTCCTACGGACTAAAATCCTCCGGTTTATATAGACACCGGAGGGGGCTAGGGTTACACAAGGTCGGTTACAAAGGAGGAGATATCCATATCCGTACTGCCTAGCTTGCCTTCCACGCCAAGTAGAGTCCCATCCGGACACGAGACGAAGTCTTCAATCTTGTATCTTCATAGTCCAACAGTCCGGCCAAAGGATATTACCCGGTTGTCCGGAGAACCCTAATCCCGGACTCCCTCAGTAGCCCCTGAACCAGGCTTCAATGACGATGAGTCCGGCGCGCAGTGTTGTCTTCGGCATTGTGATACGTCTCTGTCATATCTAATTTTCCAAACACTTTTGCCCTTGTTTTGGACTCTAACTTGTATGATTTGAATGGAACTAACCCGGACTGACGCTGTTTTCAGCAGAATTACCATGGTGTTGTTTTATGTGCAGAAAACAAATATTCTTGGAATGACCTGAAACTTCACAAAACATCTTAGAAAAAACAATAAAAAAATCCTCGCCAATGATGAAGACCAGGGGGCCCACACCCTTCTCACGAGGGTGGGGGGCGCCCCTCCCTACCTCGTGGCCCCCCTGGAAACCCTCCGACGCCAACTCCAACTCTATATATTTGCTTTCGGAGAGAAAAAAAATCAGAGAGAAGAAATCATCACGTTTTACGATACGGAGCCGCCGCCAAGCCCTAAAACCTCTCGGGAGGGCTGATCTGGAGTCCGTTCGGGGCTCCGGAGAGGGGGATTCGTCGCCGTCGTCATCATCAACCATCCTCCATCACCAATTTCATGATGCTCACCGCCGTGCGTGAGTAATTGCATCGTAGGCTTGCTGGACGGTGATGGGTTGGATGAGATTTATCATGTAATCGAGTTAGTTTTGTTAGGGTTTGATCCCTAGTATCCATTATGTTTTGAGATTGATGTTGCTATGACTTTGCTATGCTTAATGCTTGTCACTAGGGCCCGAGTGCCATGATTTCAGATCTGAACCTATTATGTTTTCATGAATATATGTGAGTTCTTGATCCTATCTTGCAAGTCTATAGTCACCTACTATGTGTTATGATCCGGCAACCCCGAAGTGACAATAATCGGGACCACTCCCGGTGATGACCATAGTTTGAGGAGTTCATGTATTCACTATGTGCTAATGCTTTGTTCCGGTTCTCTATTAAAAGGAGGCCTTAATATCCCTTAGTTTCCAATAGGACCCCGCTGCCACGAGAGGGTAGGACAAAAGATGTCATGCAAGTTCTTTTCCATAAGCACGTATGACTATATACGAAATACATGCCTACATTACATTGATGAATTGGGCTAGTTCTGTGTCACCCTATGTTATGACTGTTACATGATGAACCGCATCCGGCATAATTATCCATCACTGATCCGGTGCCTACGAGTTTTCCATATACTGGTTCTCGCTTATTTACTTTCCCGCTGCTACTGTTACAATCACTACAAAATACCAAAAACATTACTTTTGTTGTCTTTACTTTTGTTGCTGCTACCGCCACTATCATATTACTTTGCTACTAAACACTTTGCTGTAGATACTAAGTTCCCAGGTGTGGTTGAATTGATAACTCAGCTGCTAATACTTGAGAATATTCTTTGGCTCCCCTTGTGTTGAATCAATAAATTTGGGTTGAATACTCTACCCTCAAAACCTGTTGCGATACCCTATACTTGTGGGTCATCAAGACTAATTTCTGGCGCCATTGCCAGGGAGCATAGCTCCATTCTTTGAGTCACTTGGGATTTATATCTGCTGGAGACTATGAAGAACTTGAGAGATCCAAAAACCAAGATCTATCCCTCAACTACGAGGGGAGGTAAGGAATTGCCATCTAGCTCTGCACTTGATTCACCTTCTGTTATGAGTAAGTTTGCGACACCTACACCTGCTTCTGCTATTCGTTCTGATATGTCGCATGTTATTGATGATGCCACTTCTGCTATGCATGATACTTATGATGAAACTGCTTCTATGCCTGATAGTACTATGCCCCTTAGTGAATTTCTTGATGAACAAATTGCTAGGGCTAGAGAAAGAGAAATTGTTGAATCTGAATACGATGATGATAGTGATGATGAAAATATGCCTGTTATTCCTGAGGGTTATTTATTTGATCAAGATGCTTCTTTAGCTATTTTAGCTTGCACAGATAGATATGAGCTTAAGAGGTTATTAATTAAATGGAACAAAGAATCACTTAGAGATAAAATGAAACCTGACCCTGCTTTTGCTACTTCACCTATATGTGTTCCTGATAAGGATTATGAATTCTCTGTTGATCCTGATATAATTACTTTGGTTGAATCTGATCCGTTTTATGGCTATGAATCTTAAACTGTTGTGGCACATCTTACTAAGTTAAATGTTATAGCTGCCCTGTTCACTATTGATGAGAGATCGCGTTACTTTTATATACTCAAAATATTTCCATTCGCATCAAAGGGTGATGCTAAGATATGGTTTAATTCTCTTGATCTTGGTTGTGTGCGTAGTCCCCAGGATATGATTTATTACTTCTCTGCTAAATATTTCCCTACTCATAAGAAACAAGCTGCTTTGAGGGAAATATACAACTTCATGCAAATTAAAGAAGAGAGTCTCCCACAAGCTTGGGGGAGTCTTCTCAAGTTACTTAATGCTTTGCCTGATCATCCTCTTAAGAAACCTGAAATACTTGATATCTTTTATAATGGACTAACCGATGCTTCCAAAGATTACCTAGATAGTTGTGCTGGTTCTCTTTTCAGGGAAAGAACACCAGATGAAGCTGAAATTCTATTGAATAATATGTTGACAAATGAAAATAATTGGGCACCTCCTGAGCCAGCTCCTGAGCCATCTCCTGCTCCAATTACTGAGCCTATTTTTAAACCAACTCCGAAGAAGAGAGGTATTCTATTTCTCAATCCCGAAGATATGCAAGAGGCAAAGAAATCTATGAAAGAAAAAGGTATTAAAGCTGAAGACGTTAAAAATTTACATCCTATTGAAGAAATACATGGTCTTAATTCACCGCCTGTTGAAGAAACATATGATCTTAATTATTTATTTACTGAAGAACCTCCTGACCCCGATATCCCGACATAGGTAGTAAAGGTAAATTCTCTCTATAGATATGATAAAACTGAAGTTCCTCCTACTAAAATTGCTAGTCAGTGCTTGGATGAGTTTGATAACTTTATGTTTAAGCAAGACGACTTCAATGCTTATTTTGGTAGACAATTAAAAGAAAATGCTTATATGATTAGATGCTTGGGTGATTATATGGCTGATATTAAAGGTGAACTTAAACTTGTTAGCAAACATGCTTCTATGGTTAGCACTCAAGTAGAACAAGTACTTAAAGCTCAAAAAGAAGTGCTTAATGAAATGAATAGTAAGAAAATGATTATGCTATTAGAGTGGCTACTAGAACTGGTAGAATGACTCAGGAACCTTTTTATCCTGAAGGCCACCCTAAGAGAATTGAGCAAGATTCTCGGAGAAATAATATTAATGTTCCTAGTTCTTCTAAAAAGAAGAAGAAGAAAAATGATAGAACTGTGCAAACTTCTAGTGAACCTATTGTTGAACCACCTGATAATCCAAATGATATCTCTATGTCTGATGCTGAAACACAATCTGGTAATGAACAGGAACCTAGTAAAAATATTAATAATGATGTTCATGATGATGCTCAACCTAGTAATGATAATGATGTAGAAATTGAACCTGCTGTTGATCTTGATAACCCACAATCAAAGAATCAACGTTATGATAAAATAGACTTTGTTGCTAGGAAACATGGTAAAGAAAGGGAACCTTGGGTTCAGAAACCCATGCCTTTTCCTCCTAAACCATCCAAGAAAAAGGATGATGAGGATTTTGAGCGCTTTGCTGAAATGATTAGGCCTATCTTTTTGCATATGCGATTAACTGATGTGCTCAAAACAAATCCTTATGCTAAATATATGAAGGATATCATTACTAATAAAAGAAAGACACCGGAAGCTGAAATTTCCACCATGCTTGCTAATTATACTTTTAAGGGTGGAATACCAAAGAAACTTGGAGACCCCGGAGTGCCTACTATACCTTGCTCCATTAAAAGAAATTATATTAAAACTACTTTATGTGATCTTGGAGCCGGTGTTAGTGTTATGTCTCTCTCTTTATATCGTAGACTTGACTTGAATAAGCTGACACCTACTGAAATATCTTTGCAAATGGCTGATAAATCAACTGCTATACATGTCGGTATTTGTGAGGATGTGCATGTTGTGGTTGCAAATGTTACTATTTTAACGGACTTTGTTATACTTGATATTCCCGAGGATGATAGTATGTCTATTATTCTTGGAAGACCTTTTCTTAATACTGCAGGGGCTGTTATTGATTGCAACAAAGGCAATGTCACTTTTCATGTTAATGGTAATGAGCATACGGTACACTTTCCGAGGAAACAACCTCAAGTTCATAGTATCAATTCTATTGGGAAAATTCCATCGATTATGTTTGGAGGTTTTGAATTTCCTCTTCCAACTGTCAAGAAGAAATATGATATTCTTATTATTGGGGATGTGCATATCCCCGTTGAGGTAACCTAGTGTTATTCGAAATTTCCCTGGTTTCATGATTATCGGAATGAGTTTGTTAACAAGACTTGATCAACCTTGTTAGTGGATTCTTTTTGATGAGCATGAGATGGATGAAACTAGAAGCACAAACTTCTGTACCCTCTCTATACTTTCTCTTATGTATATTAAATAAAGTAAAAATAGTATTTTTCTGTCTGTTTCCTGACTTATCCGTGCAATATAAAAATATCCCGAAAATAAAAGTCCTCGGAATGCCATGCCAATTTAATATGATTTTTTTTTGGGAATATTTGAGGATTTACTATGCAAAAATTACCGCGGGAGGAGCTGCCACCTGGCCACGAGGGTGGTGGGCGCCCCCCCTATAGGGCGCGCCCCCTGCCTGATGGGCCCACGGTGGCCCTCCTCCACTTATCACAGCACCCATCTTCTTCCTCTATCTCACACAAACCCGAAAAACCAACTCAAGCACGAGTTCCAGCCACTTTTGCTGTGATTTTCGATCTCCTTGCTCAAAGCACCTCTCGCAAAACTGCTTGGGGAGATTGTTCCTTGGTATGTGACTCCTCCATTGGTCCAATTAGTTTTTGTTCTAGTGCTCTATTCTTTGCAAATTTGTGCTGCATAGGTGACCATGTTCCTGAGCTTGCATGTCAAATTTATATGGTTCTAAGTAGTTCTAATGCTTGATATAGGCTCTAGGCACTTGTAGGAGTAGTTGCTATCAATATTATTGAGTTTGGTTTACTTTTATTTTGAAGTTACTAAAAATTCAGAATTTTTCAGAGAAAAACAATATGCTTAGGAAGATGTTCCAAGGTGGTTCCTCTAAGAAGCAAGGACCTAGGATTGCTATGCGCGATGCTGACGAGGATCCACCAAGAGACGCTCTAGTACGGCCTTGCGAATGGCCGTCGGAAAATTTTATGGACCGTGCGGGAATTAAAGAAGAATTCAAAGCATATTTGTGCAATGCCGGTCTTGAGGATTTTGAGGCTAACAAATGCCCCCAGTATCATGATCTCACAAGTTCATTTGTGAGGAGGTTTGAGTATTCATCTTCACGTAATTCTCCTTCAGTCATGTTTGATCTCTATGACAAATCTTATACCATGGACTTAGAGGATTTCACTTCTGCTTGCGAACTTCCATCATGGGGTAGTGTTAGGGATCCCCCTAAATCTGAATTTAGAAACTTTCTTGCTAGTATAACTGTGGGGGAATCTAGAGATATAACGCAGGCTACCATAGGGAGCATTCACTTTCCTGCTATACATTATTTTGCTCTCTTCATCGGTAGATGCATAAATGCTAAAGATGAAGCATGTCACATGTGTGTCCCTGATCTTAGCATTTTTAGGAGTGCGTGTTAGGAGACCAATCTTATCATATGGGAGCCATTGTAGCTCGTAGGTTGCATCATAATAGACATAATGGAGATTTCTTTGGAGGAATTTATGCAACCCGCACAACTCATTTTCTTGAGATAGACATTCGTGAGGGTGATACGGAGTTGCCTCCTGCATATTTAGATTATGACTCTATGGCTTCGCACCAGTTTGTCGAGAGGCCTGAATCACCTCTCTTATATCGTTTAATTTTTGATAAATGACGTGTTTTCCGTATTACTCTCCCTACTCCTGCCTTCTTTGATTCACAGACAAAAGGAAGATATGTTATTACCAGAGAGGAGGCAGAAGAGTACGAGAGGAGAGCGGAGGCAGCTCGACTCCACGCTGCAGCTCAGCAGGCGATAACCGCTGCACATCAGTATGATCCCAACTATTCCTTCTCATCACAGTACGACCCCAACAACTATTATTATGGATATCCGCCAGGCCAGTCGTGGCCATAGACCAACTTAGGCAAAAAGCCTAAGCTTGGGGGAGTACGTATTTCTCACCGACATTACATTTATGTTCACACACACTCATTGCTAGATGTCGGTGCTCATACTTTTTCACTGTAATATCCATGCTAGTTTATTTTCTTTTTCCTGCTTTCTTCTTGTGTGTTTGTTAAACCTTAAGAAAAAAAACAAAAAAATTAGTAGTAGTTTATTTCTCTGCTGTAGTAGTAATAATTAAAAAGAAAAAAAACCCAAAAATATTTCCCTTTCTTCTTTTGCTTGTTGGGAGCTTTCCCGTGTAAATAGTTTTATTTCTTTTCTTTTCTTTGGGGGTCGGTAGGAGAAGACCATAATTAAATTGTTGAAGTGGCTCTTATGTGCATTATTGTTGATTTAACCCAGAGCCCATATTGCCTTGTCTTCTCCTGCTTATTGAATGCTCGCAGATTCCAGCTTAGTCCAATGCACGTACACTCTTATTATTATTCACACCGTTCGGTCGTGCGAGTGAAAGGCAATTATGATGATATATGATGGACTGACTGAGATGAGAAAAGCTGGTATGAACTCGACCTCTTTTGTTTTTGTAAATATGATAAGCCCATCATTCTTGATTCAGCTTATTATGAATAAACATGTTTGCAATAACAATTAGAGATCAGAGTTGCTTGTGCCATGCTTGATTAGCTATGAGCTATAATGATTTACCTTGTGTGCCAACATGCTATTGAGATGATTATGATGTGGTATGATGGGGTGGTATCCTCTTTTGAATGATCTAAGTGACTTGACTTGGCACATGTTCACGCATGTAGTTGAAACAAAATCAACATAGCCTTCACGATATTTATGTTCATAGTGGATTATATCCTAGTCATGCTTGCATCCAATGTTTATTAATTTTAATGCATCTACATGGCTGTTGTCGCTCTCTAGTTGGTCGCTTCCCAGTCTTTTGCTAGCCTTCACTTGTACTAAGCGGGAATACTGCTTGTGCATCCAATCCCTTAAACCCCAAAGTTATTCCAGATGAGTCCACTATACCTTCCTATATGCGGTATCTACCTGCCGTTCCAAGTAAATTTGTATGTGCCAAACTCTAAACCTTCAAATAAACATTCTGTTTTGTATGCTCGAATAGCTCATGTATCAACAAAGGCTGTCCTTATCTTCCGTGTTAGGCGGGTTATTCTCAAGAGGAGTGGACTCCGCTCCTCACTCACGAGAAAATGGCTGGTCATCGGGATGCCCAGTCCCATGCTTTATGCAAACTAAATCAAAATTAATTGCAAATAAAACTCCCCCTGGGACCTGATGTATGTTGGAGGCACTCGTTGTTTCGAGCAAGCCATGGATTGATGTTTGTTGGTGGAGGGGGAGTATAAACTTTACCATTCTGTTTGGGAACCGCCTATAATGTGTGTAGCATGGAAGATATCGCCATCTCTTAGTTGTTACGTTGACAATGAAAGTATACCGCTCAAAATACAATTTATCTCTATTGCAAAACCAAGCTCTGGCACCTCTACAAATCCCTGCTTCCCTCTGCGAAGGGCCTATCCATTTACTTTTATGTTGAGTCATCACCCTCTTATTAAAAAGCACTAGCTGGAGAGCGCAGCCGTCATATGCATTCATCACTGTTAATTTATATTGGGTATGACTATGATTGGATCTCTTTTACCATGAATTACAATGTCTAGTCAGTCCTTGATCTTTAAAGGTGCTCTGCATTTATGTTTTGCGGTCTCAGAAAGGGCTAGCGAGATACCATCTTGTTATATCATATTATGATTGTTTTGAGAAAGTGTTGTCATCCGAGATTTATTATTATGACTTGCTAGTTGGTTATGCTATTGATATGAGTAATTATGAGACCTGAGAATTATTGCAAATGTGGTTAGTTATGATCTATGCTGAAAACTTGAATGCTGGCTTGACATAGTTACAACAACGAGAGCAAACAGAGTTTGTAAAAGTTTTTCTTTCTTTCTTTCAGTTTGTCAACTGAATTTCTTGAGGACAAGCAAGGGTTTAAGCTTGGTGGAGTTGATACGTCTCTGTCGTATCTACTTTTCCAAACACTTTTGCCCTTGTTTTGGACTCTAACTTGTATGATTTGAATGGAACTAACCCGGACTGACGCTGTTTTCAGCAAAATTACCATGGTGTTGTTTTATGTGCAGAAAACAAATATTCTCGGAATGACCTGAAACTTCACGGAACATCTTAGAAAAAACAATAAAAAAATCCTCGCCAAAGATGAAGACCAGGGGGCCCACACCCTTCTCATGAGGGTGGGGGCGCCCCCCCTAGGGCGCGCCCTCCTACCTTGTGGGCCCCCTGGAAACCCTCCGACGCCAACTCCAACTCTATATATTTGCTTTCGGAGAGAAAAAAATCAGAGAGAAGAAATCATCGCGTTTTACGATACGGAGCCGCCGCCAAGCCCTAAAACCTCTCGGGAGGGCTGATCTGGAGTCCGTTTGGGGCTCCGGAGAGGGGGATTCGTCGCCGTCGTCATCATCAACCATCCTCCATCACCAATTTCATGATGCTCACCACCGTGCGTGAGTAATTGCATCGTAGGCTTGCTGGACGGTGATGGGTTGGATGAGATTTATCATGTAATCGAGTTAGTTCTGTTAGGGTTTGATCCCTAGTATCCATTATGTTTTGAGATTGATGTTGCTATGACTTTGCTATGCTTAATGCTTGTCACTAGGGCCCGAGTGCCATGATTTCAGATCTGAACCTATTATGTTTTCATGAATATATGTGAGTTCTTGATCCTATCTTGCAAGTCTATAGTCACCTACTATGTGTTATGATCCGGCAACCCCGAAGTGACAATAATTGGAACCACTCCCGGTGATGACCATAGTTTGAGGAGTTCATGTATTCACTATGTGCTAATGCTTTGTTCCGGTTCTCTATTAAAATTAGGCCTTAATATCCCTTAGTTTCCAATAGGACCCCGTTGCCACGGGAGGGTTGGACAAAATATGTCATGCAAGTTCTTTTCCATAAGCACGTATGACTATATACAGAATACATGCCTACATTACATTGATGAATTGGAGCTAGTTCTGTGTCACCCTATGTTATGACTGTTACATGATGAACCGCATCCGGCATAATTATCCATCACCGATCTGGTGCCTACGAGTTTTTCATATACTGATTCTCGCTTATTTACTTTCCCGCTGCTACTGTTACAATCACTACAAAATACCAAAAACATTAATTTTACTATCTTTACTTTTGTTGCTGCTATCGCCACTATCATATTACTTTGCTACTAAACACTTTGCTGTAGATACTAAGTTTCCAGGTGTGGTTGAATTGACAACTCAGCTGCTAATACTTGAGAATATTCTTTTGCTCCCCTTGTGTCGAATCAATAAATTTGGGTTGAATACTCTACCCTCGAAAGCTGTTGTGATCCCCTTTACTTGTGGGTCATCACATTGCAAGGCGGGTTCCTCCTTCGAACATATCACAGAAGAGTTTGAATACGAGGATAGTGTCCGACCCTGCAAAATAAATTCCACATACCACCGTAGAGAGAATAATATTTCCACAAATCTTAATTTGCTGCCACGCTCTGGCAACATGGCGTCAGGCCATGGCTCGGTGATTATTTGAACCGTTTTTCTTCAACCAGCTCCACACATAACGCAAGGTGATTTCTTGACACGTCTTGTCAAAGCAGAGATCGTGTTCCCCTAATTACAAGATTCTCATCAATACGGTCGTGGGTAACCCAGCCGTGCCAAGGACTCCTAGATTTTAGGCAAGTCCCAAACGTCCACTAGGAGGACGCTTGATATTCACCCTCTTTATAAAGGGACAAGGCTTTTACTTTTTCCCTCTCGTGCTCAATCGAATCCTTCCCCCGCCTCGAGTTCTAACACCCAAAGCCCAGGTCAGGTGCTCCGGACCTTCAATCATGTCCGGATCTAGCCTTCAAGGCCGGTGGATGCCCTCCTCCGTTACGGAAGAGGATATCAAGAAGTTGAGGGAGGCCAGATACCTGACTGCCGAGGTTTCGCATCGGCTGCCTGCCCGAGGGCAGGTCGTCCCTACTCCCGAACCCAACGAGAACGTTGTGTTCATCTCCCACTTCCTCCGAGGCCTAGGCCTCACCCTGGATCCCTTTGTTAGGGGTTTGATATTCTATTATGGGCTAGATTTCCACAATCTAGCCCCGGACTCCTTTCTCCACATCTCAGCATTTATTATCGTATGTGAGGCATTCCTCCGCATTACCCCTCACTTCGGCCTGTGGCTCAAGACCTTTGATGTGAAGCCGAAGATGGTCGAGGGGCTGCACGTAGCGTGCAGAGGCGCATTAATAAGTAAAATAGCTGGAGCTCCATGGCCAAAGGGTTCCTTTCCTGAGGTGTCCGGATTATGGCAGCGGGAGTGGTTTTACATCACAACTCCCAGAAGTGCCAAGTGGGTGGTCGCCCCAGCTTTCCGCTCGGGCCCTCCACCACAACTGATGTCATGGATTAGCAGAGGGCTGAGTTGGGGTCCATCCAAGGATGTGCCTATACAGCAAAGCTGCATTCAAGATCTCTTCGACGGAGATTTCAGTCTGGTTACGGTGGTGCAAGTCATTCTGGTTCGTCGAGTCCAGCCTTGCAAACGCTGGCCCCTCCGCATGTGGGAGTTCAACCCAGAAGGGCCGCACACTATTCAGAATTTCCTCGGCGTGACGCACGAGGAGATGTACAAATAATTCTTCGGACCCCAAATAGAGTGTCCGAATACTACCGAGGACATGGGCCTGAGCAGGAACCGTACCGCCGACTAAGTAAGTAATCCTCTAGCCGAACACATCGTCATTCATTTACCATGACGTCATTCTGAGAAATCTCTCTTTGACCAGGACTGGCTAACAAAGGCAAAGATGATTCGGTGTTCGGCCCCCCTTCCTGAGGGTTTGGAGAATCCGGTACTGGAAAAGATGCTCGAGCTAGCACCTTGCCCGGAGCCCTCAAAGGAAGATAAAGGGGGGAATAATGAGGTCGAAAGCGGGCCCCCATCGCTACCAATTCCAACCAAGGGAATGAGCGCCTCCGTGAAGGAGGATAACTGACCTTCTCTCGCTTCGGGGAAGGAAGAGGACTGCCTCTGAAGATCCGGAAACCAAGGCTTCCAAATGGGAGAAGAAGTCTCCACCAGAGGGTCCTGCCTCGGAGGGTGCTTTTGCCGCACAAAGTCCGCGCGGGGATCAGCCCTCTAACGAGCCGTAAGTGATCAAAAAATACCTAATAGTAAAGATATTCTACCTTACTTCCGAGGAAAATAACCGAAGCATTTATCTCGCAGTTCGGATCTTAGCCCTTCTCAACGGAGCTCGTCTTCAGGGGACCTTCTTCCGGAGATGATGGAGAGAGAAATGCCTCCCCCGAACTCCCCTGCTCCAGAAGCGGCCGACCTTGAAGTGTCGTCACACAGGGCCTCTCCGGATCCGGTGAGGTCAGAAGATAATCCTATAGTCACCCGAAGTCCCCAACATCCGGCTCTTGAAGAGAGCAAACAAAAGAGTCCGGCGCCGCCTGGTATGCGGTCGGACGCACTAAGGGATCTGCTAAGGCGGGCGACCATCTCGTAAGAATACCGTACATTGATGGGTATGGTGATGGAAAGGATTTCATCCGCCAAAAGCGGGTTGCATGACGCCTTTATGAGTCTACTGACGGGCTTTGAGGTACGTAAAATGATGTACATTTGTGATGGTACCGCACATTTTTAGGTGTGCCCTGTGTAGATAGTAGCCCCTGAGAATCTGGTTGTCGCCGAGAACGGCGGCGAACAGAGGATCGTAGTCCCAGGTAATAACCATACCGCTTTATGTGCAGGTGATGGAAGCTTCGGTGGCTGGCCGGACTAATGAGTTTGCCAAACTAAATCGGCAACTGGATGCGGCAGATGCCAACATCGAGCTTGTTAACAAGCGGCTTGACGAGGCACAGGGTAAGTAATGTTTTTCTGGTCAATGTCACATCGTAAGAGCAGCGTGATGCCAGTATCTTTAATATGTTGTGACTGCAGATGGAGCTGCCGCCGTGGAGACCCTTCGGGCGGAACTTGCCCGAGCCAACGAACAAACAAGGATTAGTAATGCAGCCGCTTTAAAGGCGGCCGAAGAGTTAAGAGCCGAGAAGGCCGCGCATTGCGAGAGCAAAGAAAAGATGGCCAAGATGGCTGTAAAGTTAAAAGATACTGCCGGCCGTTGCCGGTTCCTTGAAGAAGAAAACCGAGCGAAGGCGACGGACCTTGAAAAGGCCACGATGGCGGCCAAAGACACCCGCTCTGCCATGAGGGCAAAGAAGGAAGAGCTGCGTGAAGCTGGTGATATTGTGGATGGGAAGCCCTTTTTGCTGCGGAGGAAGTTCGGAGATCCGCGGTATGCCCCTCTGGATCGGCTGTGGAGTTCAGCAGACGCATATCTGGATTTGACGGCGAGTGCTGTCGATGCGGCCGAATACTTCCGAGATCAAACAGATCGTGAAGTGGACAAGCTATTCTGGTCGCAGTTTAACGTTCTAGAGCATCCTATTTCACTAACTGATCAGCTTGCCGAATGGGCCGAACTCAATAGATTGTTCGGACTCGCCATGAGGTCCGTCGTAGATCATCTGTGGCCGGAAAAGCCGAAGCCGAACAGCTATTTCAGCTTAGTGCAGCAGTTCCTTAGTGCGGTGCCGCGCATCAGTGCGATGAAGAGGTCGGTGTGCATAGAAGGCTCGTGGATGGCCCTTGCCCGTGTCAAAGCATACTGGGCGGAGATGGATGCTACCACCGTTGCGGCGCAGGGTTCGGCCATAGGCCGAGTGGCTGCCGAGCACTATTTTGAAGAAGTTCTTGAGGGTGCTCGTTTGATAGAGGCCCAGTGCTCGAAGAATATTATGTTTGAGTGACATGTATTCCCATTGTAAAAACAATGTTTATCAAATTTATTAAGGTGGTATTTATACTTTTGCCTGAAAGTAATATGATGCCTCCTGTGCAGCCGTTTATGTATATATGTATATAACCTGAAAGGTTGCAGTCGTCGGCTTCGGCCCCCACACATATAATGCGGGGTGTTCGCAGAAGACGCGTGTTCACACTTAATCAACGTCTTGGTCCTAATAAGGAGGTGATAGCGCATCGAACGAGGCAACCGGACTATAATGCTTTAACACTTTCACTTAGCCATAGGAGTTTGACGGTGGGGCTACTATATAGCCCCTGGTGGCTCCACACACTCCCGAATTCGGGGTGCATACATGCCTGGCCGGGAAACGGCCCTTCGTTAAGGCGGAGGAATTCTAACATTCCGATGGGTCATCGAGTGGTTGACCAGTCTCACGCTATATCATGACAGTCAGTTTTCGGCTTTCTCTACTGAGGTGCTCGTCCGGATGAACCGGGGCACAATCGCAGTAGTTCTCCTGGTGTTGCCTTAGCTGATAGAGCGGAACATAAGGCAGCAAAACACAGGAGCCGGGCAAACCCAACATTTGACCAAAGACATGATTCGGAGATGATGCATATAAGGCCAAACTCGCGACGCCGAACACTCCCTAAGGTATTCGGTCATTTATGGTATAAACCGGGCCTAAAAAGTGCTCTTTGTAAGAAGCCCCTGGTGTCTAGGTACGTGCATTATTCTTACGTGGCCACATGCCAAGACGTCAGCATCCTTCTTAATAGTGCCGAGAATCCGAGGGATGTTTATCAACAAGAGACAGTAAGAAAGGTTTACGCAGGGTCTTAATCTAAAAAGAATCCTTGGAACGGGTCCCTGCTACACGTCTGCGCTTGTGTCTCCGTTGTGCCGTATCCTGGACGGGTGTAGCACGATGGTCATATGTAAAAGAGAGGAACTTAGGTGAAAAGTTGTCGTGCAAAAAGGTAGGTTATATTAAAGAAACCATGTACAATTCAAGATGAGTAAAAATTGCCACTTGTCTGCGCGCGTTGAGCCCCTTGTATTTGTAATAGGGGTGTGGCCATCAAACCTGTATGAATTACATATAGCTGCGTTGGACTCGTCTAACCGTGTCCGTAGTCTTGACGACCTATCGAATGCTTTAGTTGGTGAGGCCGTTTTAGTGTGTGGTTGCCAAGGCAGCCGCACTCTCTTCGACGCGCGGGGATCGCTCAATATTTCCATTTACTGTAATGATGCCACGTGGACCGGGCATCTTAAGCATGAGGGAGGCGTAATGCGGTATTGCACTAAAGCGAGCGAAAGCTTCGCATCCAAGTAGTGCTTGATAGCCACTTTGGAACGAAGCAATGTGGAAGCTTAAATTTTCGCTACGGAAGTTATCGGGGAAGCCGAATATAACCTCTAGTAGCAGGGAGCCCGTGCAATGAGCCCCTGGGCCTGGCGTTACTCCTTTAAAGGTAGTATTGTGGTGGCAAATTTTTGTTGGGTCTATCCCCATTTTGCGGATTGTATCCTGATATATCAGGTTTAGACTGCTGCCACCGTCCATCAGGACCTGTGTGAAGTGGTATCCGTCAATTATTGGATCTAATACCAAGGCAGCCCATCCTGCACGTCGGATACTTGCAGAGTAATCCCGATGGTCGAAAGTGATCGGTTGGGATGGCCAGTGGCAGGACTCCACGGTGATAGGCCCTTGGGCATATTTCTCTAGGAGTGCCGCTTTGTTTCTCCCCTTGATCACATGTAACACGTGTACTATTTTGACTTCTGGTGGAAATTTCTTTTGTTCCCCGGTGTCTTGCTTGAGAGGCTCATCCTCGTCTTCGCTTGGTGTATCCTCCCCCTTGTGTACGGCGTTGAGCTTGCCGGACTGCTTCAAGACCCAACATTCTCTGTGGGTATGATTTGCAGGTTTATCGGGGGTGCTATGGATCTGACATATTTGGTCCAGAATTTTGTTTAGGCTGGACAGTTCATCTCTGGCGCCTTTAGAGGGCGGCTTTTGCTGACCTGGCTGAGAGCTTTTGAATCCGGCGTTTACCGCCATGCTCTTCGGGCTGTCTTCTTTATTCCGGCGCTTATTATTTTTGCTGCGTCGTGATTTCCCGTTTCCATCTCTAACTTCGGATGTACTTGGGTCGCTGGTGCTGCATCGGGCTAGCCAGCTGTCCTCGCCCGCGCAAAAGCGGGTCATGAGGCTTGTTAATGCTGCCATTGTTCTCGGCTTTTCTTGGCCGAGGTGTCTGGCAAGCCATTCATCTCGGACGCTGTGTTTAAAAGCTGCCAAGGCTTCAACGTCCGGACAGTCGACTATTTGGTTCTTTTTAGTAAGAAACCTGTTCCAAAGCTTTTGGGATGACTCTCCGGGCTGTTGAGTTATATGACTTAAATCGTCCGCATCCGGAGGTCGGACATAAGTCCCTTGAAAATTTGCTCGAAAAGCGTCTTTGAGCTCTTCCCAGCTTCCAATGGAGCTCTCGGGGAGGCTTTTGAGCCAGTGCCGAGCTGGCCCTTTCAGCTTGAGGGGTAAGTACTTGATGGCATGGAGATCATCTCCTCGAGCCATATGGATATGGAGGATATAGTCCTCAATCCAGACCCCAGGGTCTGTTGTTCCATCGTATGCCTCTATGTTTACGGGTTTGATTCCTTCTAGAAATTCATGGTCCAGCACCTCGTCGGTGAAACATAGGGGGTGTGCGGCACCCCTGTATCTGGGTGTACCGTGATGTTCGGATGTTTGTTGTGTTGCATCGTATGCTGGAGCGCGCTTGCGTGGTCCATAGATGGATCTGGTTGTGCCGTCCTTTTGATGCGAGCCCTCGCGTGGATCGCTTATTGGCTTATGTGCGGCGTTGTTTGCCGCTCTATGTTGGCCGTGAGGTCGTCTATCAGGCCAGATGGCCGTTTTAATTTTTGGTTGCGGGGGATCTAAGGCCTCCTCATCGAATTCAGGTAGCAACTTCCGCTTCGGGTAGTTCTTGGTGGGGCGATTACCGCCGTACTTCGCTGCTGTGTTGAGTACTTTACTCCATTTGATTCTGAGTGTGTCTTGCGCAACCTTGAGCCTTTGCTTCTGCTTTTTTAGACTCCTCACGGTGGCAACAAGCCTTTGACGGGCATTCTGTTGCTCCGGGTGTCCGTCCGGTGTGATGTCGTCCAAACTATTATCTTTGACAGAGTCGGGTTGTTCGGTTTGATTCTCCATGTTGCCGTGGTCCGGCGATTGTTCACCTTGCTCTAAGGCTAGGTCTATATGATTGTTGTTTCTGCCGAGGCGGGATTTGGGGTGGCGCTTACACCGCCGCTTTGACTGCTTCTCGAGGGGACAACCCTCTATTGCGTCCTTCCGTTCCTCGTCGTCTTCTTTTGGTGTGTCCACCATGTATACGTCATGTGATGAAGTGGGCGTCTAGTGCCCTGTGGGCAGTGGTTCCTGTTAGCCTCCTGCATCGTCGTCCATACCGTCGATGTCTTCGGAGTCGAAGTCGAGCATGTTGGTTAAGTCATCGACAGTGGCTATTAAGTGGGTGGTGGGTGGGCGGCGAATTTCTTCGTCATCCGCATCCCAATCTTGCCGGACATAGTTCGGCCAGGACTCTCCTGACAAGGAGAGAGACTTTAATGAATTCAGTATGTCGCCGAAGGGCGAGTGCTGAAAGATATCCGTGGAGGTGAACTCCATGATTGGCGGCCAGTCGGATTTGATAGGCACGGGCGCAGGCGGTTCGGAGTCCGTGGCCGGGGAAGGATCCCGCAGTTTGGCAACACGGCTCTCGTGAAGGGTAAGGTCGATATTCGGCTCGATCGCCGCTGAGGGTAAGGCCTCCGTGGCGGGGTCCATCCACCCGTCCATGGACGGCGCAACAGGCTCCAAATTGAGGGTCGGAGCGGCTGCCGGTGCGATCTCTGGAACACTGTCAGATGGTAGAGCTACATCGTACTCATCGTGACCGCGCGATGTACAAGGCAGAGGCTCGAATCCGTCGAAGATCAAGTCTCCGCGGATATCGGCCATGTAGTTTAAGCTTCCAAACCTGACCTGGTGGCCAGGGGCGTAACATTCGATCTGCTCCAGATGGCCAAGCGAGTTGGCCCGTAGTGCGAAGCCGCTGAATACAAAAATCTGTCCGGGGAGAAAAGTCTCACCCTGGGATGCATCGCTATCGATGATCGTAGGAGCCATCAAGCCTAACGGCGACGACACAGAGGAACTCTCAATGAAAGCACCAATGTCGGTGTCAAAACCGGCGGATCTCGGGTAGGGGGCCCCGAACTGTGCGTCTAAGGCAGATGGTAACAGGAGGCAGGGGACACGATGTTTTACCCAGGTTCGGGCCCTCTTGATGGAGGTAAAACCCTATGTCCTGCTTGATTAATATTGATGATATGGGTAGTACAAGAGTAGATCTACCACGAGATCACAGAGGCTAAACCCTAGAAGCTAGCCTATGGTATGATTGTATGTTATTGTGTCCTACAGACTAAAACCCTCCGGTTTATATAGACACCGGGGGGGGGGGGCTAGGGTTACACAAGGTCGGTTACAAAGGAGGCGATATCCATATCTGTACTGCCTAGCTTGCCTTCCACGCCAAGTAGAGTCCCATCCGGACACGAGACGAAGTCTTCAATCTTGTATCTTCATAGTCCAATAGTCCGGCCAAAGGATATAATCCGGCTGTCCGGAGACCCCGAATCCCGGACTCCCTCAAGTGGCTTCTCTCGAGAGCATAAGTATTCTATGGTGGGTGAACAAATTACTGTTGAGCAATTGACAGAATTGAGCATAGTTATGAGAATATCTAGGTATGATCATGTATATAGGCATCACGTCCGAGACAAGTAGACCGACTCCTACCTGCATCTACTACTATTACTCCACTCATCGACCGCTATCCAACATGCATCTAGAGTATTAAGTTAATGAAAACAGAGTAACGCCTTAAGCAAGATAACACGATGTAGAGGGATAAACTCATGCAATATGATGAAAACCCCATCTTGTTATCCTCGATGGCAATAATACAATACGTGCCTTGCTGCCCCTACAATCACTGGGAAAGGACACCGCAAGATTGAACCCAAAGCTAAGCACTTATCCCATTGCAAGAAAGATCAATCTAGTAGGCCAAACCAAACTGATAATTCGAAGAGACTTGCAAAGATAACCAATCGTACATAAAAGAATTCAGAGAAGATACAAATATTGTTCATATATAGATTTGATCATAAACCCACAATTCATCGATCTCAACAAACACACCGCAAAAAGAAGATTACATCTAATAGTTCTCCACAAGAGAGGGGGAGAACATTTTATTGAGATCCAAAAAGAGAGAAGAAGCCATCTTGCTACTAACTATGGACCCGTAGGTCTGAGGTGAACTACTCACACTTCAACGGAGGGGCAATGGTGTTCATGTAGAAGCCCTCCGTGATCGATGCCCCCTCCAGCGGAGCTCCGGAACAGGCCCCAAGATGGGATATCGCGGATACAGAAAGTTACGACGATGGAATTAGGGTTTTGGCTCCGTATCTGATCGTTTGGGGGTACGTAGGTATATATAGGAGGAAGGAGTACATCGGTGGAGCAACAGGGGGCCCATGAGGGTGGAGGGTGCGCCTGGGGGGGGGGGGGTTAGGCGCGCCCCCTACCTCGTGGCCTCCTCTTTTGTGTCTTGACGTAGGGCCCAAGTCTCCTGGGTCTTGTTCGTTGAGAAAATCACGTTCCCGAAGGTTTCATTCCGTTTGGACTCCGTTTGATATTCCTTTTCTTTGAAACCCTAAAACAGGCAAAAAACAACAATTCTGGGCTGGGCCTCGGTTAATAGGTTAGTCCCAAAAATAATATAAAAGTGGATAATAAAGCCCAATAATGTCCAAAACAGTAGATAATATAGCATGGAGCAATCAAAAATTATAGATAGGTTGGAGACGTATCAAGCATCCCCAAGCTTAATTCCTGCTCGTCCTCGAGTAGGTAAATGATAAAAACAGAATTTTTGATGCGGAGTGCTACTTGTCATAATTTTAGTGTAATTCTTCTTAATTGTGGTATGAATATTCAGATCCGAAAGATTCAAGATAAAAGTTCAATATTGACATAAAAATAATAATACTTCAAGCATACTAACAAATCAATCATGTCTTCTCAAAATAGCATGGCCAAAGAAAGTTATCCCTACAAAATCATATAGTCTGGCTATGCTCCATCTTCACCACACAAAATATTTAAATCATGCACAACCACGATGACAAGCCAAGCAATTGTTTCATACTTTTGGTGTTCTCAAACTTTTTCAATCTTCACGCAATACATGAGCGTGAGCCATGGATATAGCACTATAAGTGGAATAGAATGGTGGTTGTGGAGAAGACAAAAAGGGAGAAGATAGTCTCACATCAACTAGGCGTATCAACGGGCTATGGAGATGCCCATCAATAGATATCAATGTGAGTGAGTAGGGATTGCCATGCAACGGATGCACTAGAGCTATAAGTATATGAAAGCTCAACAAAAGAAACTAAGTGGGTGTGCATCCAACTTGCTTGCTCATGAAGACCTAGGGCATTTTGAGGAAGCCCATCATTGCAATATAAAAGCCAAGTTCTATAATGAAAAATTACCACTAGTATATGAAAGTGATAACATAGGAGACTCTCTATCATGAATATTATGGTGCTACTTTGAAGCACAAGTGTGGTAAAAGGGTAGTAACATTGTCCCTTCTCTCTTTTTATCTCATTATTTTATTTTTTTATTTGGGCCTTTTCTCCCTTTTTATGGCCTCTTTTCTTTCTCTCCTTTTTTTATTTTTCGTTCGGAGTCTCATACCGACTTGTGGGGGAATCATAGTCTCCATCATCCTTTCCTCACTGGGACAATGCTCTAATGATGATCATCACACTTTTATTTTTCTTACAACTCAACAATTACAACTCGATACTTAGAACAAAATATGACTCTATAATGCCTCGGCGGTGTACCGGGATGTGCAATGAATCAAGAATGACACATATGAAAGAATTATGAATGGTGGCTTTGCCACAAATACGATGCCAACTACATGATCATGCTAAGCAAAATGACAATGATGGACTGTGTCATAATAAACGGAACGGTGGAAAGTTGCATGGCAATATATCTCGGAATGGCTGTGGAAATGCTATAATAGGTAGGTATGGTGGCTGTTTTGAGGAAGGTATATGGTGGGTGTATGATACCGGCGAAAGGTGCACGGTTTTAGAGAGGCTAGTAAAGGTGGAAGGGTGAGAAAAGTGCGTATAATCCCTGAACTCAACATTAGTCATAAAGAACTCATATACTTATTGCAAAAATCTACAAGTTATCAAAGCAAAGTATTACGCGCATGCTCCTAGGGGGATAGATTGGTAGGAAAAGACCATCGCTCGTCCCCGACTGCCACTCATAAGGAAGACAATCAAAAAGTAAATCATGCTCCGACTTCATCACATAACGGTTCACCATACGTGCATGCTACGGGAATCAAAAACTTTTAAAAAAGTATTTCTCAAATTCACAATTACTCAACTAGCATAACTCTAATATCACCATCTTCATATCTCAAAACAATTATCAAGCATCAAACTTCTCATAGCATTCAACACACTCATAAGGAAGTTCTTTTACTATTCTTGAATTCCAAGCATATTAGGATTATTTAAGAAAATTACCATTCTATTTAAGACTCTCAAAATAAGCTAAGTTAAGCATGAGATACCAATAGTTTCTATAAAACAAATCCACCACCGTGCTCTAAAAGATATAAGTGAAGTACTAGAGCAAAACTATATAACTCAAATGATATAAGTGAAGCACATAGAGTATTCTAACAAATTCCAAATCATGTATGGCTCTCTCAAAAGGTGTGTAAAGCAAGGATGATTGTGTTAAACTAAAAAGTAAAGACTCAAATCATACAAGACTCTCCAAGCAAAACTATCATGTGGCGAATAAAAATATAGCTCCAAGTAAAGTTACCGATAGAAGTAGACGAAAGAGGGGATGCCTTCCGGGGCATCCCCAAGCTTTGGCTTTTAGGTGTCCTTATATTATCTTGGGGGTGCCATGGGCATACCCAAGATTAGGCTCTTGCCGCTCCTTGTTCCATAATCCATCAAATCTTTACCCCAAACTTAAAAACTTCACAACACAAGACTCAAATTAGAAAATCTCGTGAGCTCCGTTAGCGAAAGAAAACAAAAGACCACTTCAAGGTACTGTGATGAACTCATTATTTATTTATATTGGTGTTAAACCTACTGTATTCCAACTTCTCTATGTTTTATAAACTATTTTACTAGCCATAGATTCATCAAAATAAGCGAACAACACACGAAAAACAGAATCTGTCAAAAACAGAACAGTCTGTAGTAATCTGTAGATAGCGCAAGATCTGGAACCCCACAAATTCTAAAACAAATTTCTGGACGTGAGGAATTTATCTATTAATCATCTTCAAAAATAATTAGCTAAATATCACTTTCCAAATAAAAATGGCAGCAGTTCTCGTGAGCGCTAAAGTTTCTGTTTTTTACAGCAAGTGTAACAAGACTTTCCCCAAGTCTTCCCAACGGTTCTACTTAGCACAAACACTAATTAAACACAGAAAACACAACCAAAACAGAGGCTAGATAATTTATTTATTACAAAACAGGAGCAAAAAGCAAGGAGTAAAAACCAAATTGGGTTGCCTCCCAACAAGCGCTATCGTTTAACTCCCCTAGCTAGGCATACCAAACAAGGATAGATCTAGGTATTGCCATCTTTGGTAGACAATCCATAAGTGGCTCTCATAATAGATTCATAAGGTAATTTAATTTTGTTTCTAGGAAAGTGTTCCATGCCTTTCCTTAATGGAAATTGGAATCTAATATTTCCTTTCTTCATATCAATAATTGCACCAATCGTTCTAAGGAAAGGTCTACCAAGAATAATAGGACATGAAGGATTGCAATCTATGTCAAGAACAATAAAATCTACGGGCACATAATTCCTATTTGCAACAATAAGAACATCATTAATTCTTCCCATAGGTTTCTTAATAGTGGAATCCGCAAGGTGCAAGTTTAGAGAGCAATCATCAAAATCACAGAAACCTAACAAATCACACAAAGTCTTTGGAATCGTGGAAACACTAGCACCCAAATCTCATAAAGCATAGCATTCATGATCTTTAATTTTAATTTTAATAGTTGGTTCCCACTTATCATAGAGTTTTCTAGGGATAGAAACTTCCAATTCAAGTTTTTCCTCATAAGATTGCATCAAGGCATCAACGATATGTTTAGTAAACGCTTTATTTTGACTATAAGCGTGAGGAGAATTTAGCACGGATTGCAACAAGGAAATACAATCAATCAAAGAGAAATTTTCATAGTTAAATTTCTTGAAATCCATAATAGTGGGTTTAGCAACATCTAGGGTTTTAATTTCTTCAATCCCACTTTTATGAATTTTAGCATCAATATCAAAAAATTCCGAATTCTTGGAACGCCTTCTAGGTAAAGGTGGATCATATTCAGTCCCATCATTATCCAGATTCATATTGCAAAACAAAGATTTAATAGGGGACACATCAATAACTTTTAGTTCTTCATCTTTATTTTCATAGGAACTAGAAGAACACGCTCTTATAAAGGCATCTTTCTTAGCACGCATCCTAGCGGTTCTTTCTTTGCACTCATCAATGGAACTTCTCATGGCTTTGAGAGACTCATTGATATCATGCTTAGGTGGAATAGATCTAAGTTTCAAAGAATCAACATCAAGAGAAATTCTATCAACGTTCCTAGCCAACTCATCAATCTTAAGTAATTTTTCTTCAATCAAAGCATTGAAATTCTTTTGCGAAGTAATAAATTCTTTAATATTAAATTAAAAATCAGAGGGCATCTTATTATAATTTCCATAAGAATTATTGTAGGAATTACCATAATTATTAGAGGGATTACTAGGATAAGGCCTAGGATTAAAATTTCCTCTATACGTGTTGTTACCAAAATTGTTCCTACCAACAAAATTCACATCCATAGACTCATTATTATTCTCAATCAAAGTAGACAAGGGAATATCATTAGGATCAGAAGAAACATTCTTACTAGCAAATAATTTCATAACTTCATCCATCTTTCCACTCAAAACATTAATTTCTTCTATCGCATGCACCTTTTTATTAGTAGATCTTTCAGTATGCCATTGAGAATAATTAACCATAATATTATCTAGGAGTTTAGTAGCTTCTCCTAAAGTGATCTCCATAAAAGTGCCTCCCACGGCCGAATCTAAAAGATTTCTAGAATCAAAATTCAATCCGGCATAATTTTTTTGTATAATCATCCACAAATTTAAACCATGAGTAGGGCAATTACATATCATTAGTTTCATTCCCTCCCAAGCTTGTGCAACATGTTCATGATCAAGTTGCTTAAAATTCATAATATCGTTTCTAAGAGAGATGATCTTAGCAGGAGGAAAATATTTAGAGATAAAAGCATCTTTGCACTTGTTCCATGAATCAATACTATTTTTAGGCAAAGACGAAAACCAAGCTTTAGCACGATCTCTAAGTGAAAAAGGGAATAGCTTCAATTTAACAATATCATTATCCACATCTTTCTTCTTTTGCATATCACACAAATCAATGAAGCTATTTAGATGGGTAGTGGCATCTTCACTTGGAAGGCCGAAAACGGATCTTTCATGACAAGATTCAGCAAAGCAGTATTAATTTCACAAGAGTCAGCATCGGTAAGAGGAGCAATCGGAGTGCTAATAAAATCATTATTGTTGGTATTGGTGAAGTCACACAATTTAGTGTTATCTTGAGCCATCGTGACAAGCAAGCAAATAACACACAAGCAAACAAAAAGCAAGCGGGCAAAAATAGGCAAATAGAGAAAGAGAGGGAGGATAGAGAGAGAGAGGGTGAATAAAACGGCAAGGGTGAACTGGGGGAGAGGAAAACGAGAGGCAAATGGCAAATAATGTAATGCGGGAGATAAGGGTATGTGATGGGTACTTGGTACATTGACTTTTGCGTAGACCTCCCCGGCAACGGCGCCAGAAATCCTTCTTGCTACCTCTTGAGCATTGCGTTGGTTTTCCCCGAAGAGGAAGGGATGATGCAGCAAAGTAGCATAAGTATTTCCCTCAGTTTTTGAGAACCAATGTATGAATCCAGTAGGAGGCTACGCGCGAGTCCCTCGCACCTGCACAAAACAAATAAATCCTGGCAACCAACGCGATAAGGGGTTGTTAATCCCTACACGGCCACTTACGAGAGTGAGATCTGATAGATATGATAAGATAATTTTTTTGGTATTTTTGTGATAAAGATGCAAAGTAAAATAAAAGCAAAGTAAAAAAGCAAAGGAAATAACTAAGTATTGGGAGATTAATATGATGAAGATAGACCCGGGGGCCATAGGTTTCACTAGTGGCTTCTCTCGAGAGCATAAGTATTCTACGGTGGGTGAACAAATTACTGTTGAGCAAATGACAGAATTGAGCATAATTATGAGAATATCTAGGTATGATCATGTATATAGGCATCATGTCCGAGACAAGTAGACCGACTCCTGCCTGCATCTACTACTATTATTCCACTCATCGACCGCTATCCAGCATGCATCTAGAGTACTAAGTTAATGAAAACAGAGTAACGCCTTAAGCAAGATGACATGATGTGGAGGGATAAACTCATGCAATATGATGAAAACCCCATCTTGTTATCCTCGATGGCAACAGTACAATACATGCCTTGCTGCCCCTACTGTCACTAGGAAAGGACACCGCAAGATTGAACCCAAAGCTAAGCACTTATCCCATTGCAAGAAAGATCAATCTAGTAGGCCAAACCAAACTGATAATTCGAAGAGACTTGCAAAGATAACCAATCATACATAAAAGAATTCAGAGAAGATTCAAATATTGTTCATAGATAGACTTGATCATAAACCCACAATTCATCGGTCTCAACAAACACACCGCAAAAAGAAGATTACATCGAATAGTTCTCCACAAGAGAGGGGGAGAACATTGTATTGAGATCCAAAAAGAGAGAAGAAGCCATCTAGCTACTAACTATGGACTTGTAGGTCTGAGGTGAACTACTCACACTTCATCGGAGGGGCTATGGTGTTGATGTAGAAGCCCTCCGTGAACGATGCCCCCTCCGGCGGAGCTCCGGAACAGGCCCCAAGATGGGATCTCGCGGATACAGAAAGTTACGATGGCGGAATTAGGGTTTTGGCTCCGTATCTGATCGTTTGGGGTACGTAGGTATATATAGGAGGAAGGAGTATGTCGGTGGAGCAACAGGGGGCCCACGAGGGTGGAGGGTGCGCCTGGGGGGGAGGGGTAGGCGCGCCCCCTACCTCGTGGCCTCCTCTTTTGTGTCTTGACGTAGGGTCCAAGTCTCCTGGGTCTTGTTAATTGAGAAAATCACATTCCCGAAGGTTTCATTCCGTTTGGACTCCGTTTGATATTCCTTTTCTTCAAAACCCTAAAACAGGCAAAAAAAACAACAATTCTGGACTGGGCCTCGGTTAATAAGTTAGTCCCAAAAATAATATAAAAGTGGATAACAAAGCCCAATAATGTCCAAAATAGTAGATAATATAGCATGGAACAATCAAAAATTATAGATACGTTGGAGACGTATCAAGCATCCCCAAGCTTAATTCCTGCTCGTCCTCGAGTAGGTAAATGATAAAAACATAATTTTTGATGCGGAGTGATACTTGGCATAATTTCAATGTAATTCTTCTTAATTGTGGTATGAATATTCAGATCTGAAAGATTCAGGAGAAAATTTTAATATTGACATAAAAATAATAATACTTCAAGCATACTAACAAAGCAATCATGTCTTCTCAAAATAGCATGGCCAAAGAAAGTTATCCCTACAAAATCATATAGTCTGGCTATGCTCCATCTTCACCACACAAAATATTTAAATCATGCACAACCCCGATGACAAGCCAAGCAATTGTTTCATACTTTTGGTGTTCTCAAACTTTTTCAATCTTCACGCAATACATGAGCGTGAGCCATGGATATAGCACTATAAGTGGAATAGAATGGTGGTTGTGGAGAAGACAAAAAGGGAGAAGATAGTCTCACATCAACTAGGCGTATCAATGGGCTATGGAGATGCCCATCAATAGATATCAATGTGAGTGAGTAGGGATTGCGATGCAACGGATGCACTAGAGCTATAAGTATATGAAAGCTCAACAAAACAAACTAAGTGGGTGTGCATCCAACTTGCTTGGTCATGAAGACCTAGGGCATTTTGAGGAAGCCCATCATTGGAATATACAAGCCAATTTCTATAATGAAAAATTCCCACTAGTATATGAAAGTGATAACATAGGAGACTCTCTATCATGAATATCATGGTGCTACTTTGAAGCACAAGTGTGGTAAAAGGATAGTAACATTGTCCCTTCTCTCTTTTTCTCTCATTTTTTTTATTTTTTTATTTGGGCCTTTTCTCCTTTTTATGGCCTCTTTTATTTCTCTCCATTTTTTATTTTTCGACCGGAGTCTCATCCCGACTTGTGGGGGAATCATAGTCTCCATCATCCTTTCCTCACTGGGACCATGCTCTAATGATGATCATCACACTTTTATTTTTCTTACAACTCAACAATTACAACTCGATACTTAGAACAAAATATGACTCTATATGAATGCCTCCGGCGGTGTACCGGGATGTGCAATGAATCAAGAGTGACACATATGAAAGAATTGTGAATGGCGGCTTTGCCAAAAATACGATGTCAACTACATGATCATGCTAAGCAATATGACAGTGATGGAGTGTGTCATAATAAACGGAATGGTGGAAAGTTGCATGGCAATATATCTCGGAATGGCTGTGGAAATGCCATAATAGGTAGGTAAGGTGGCTGTTTTGAGGAAGGTATATGGTGGGTGTATGATACCGGCGAAAGGTGCGCGGTATTAGAGAGGCTGGCAAAGGTGGAAGGGTGAGAAAAGTGCGTATAATCCATCGACTCAACATTAGTCATAAAGAACTCATATACTTATTGCAAAAATCTACAAGTTATCAAAGAAAAGTATTACACGCATGCTCCTAGGGGGATAGATTGGTAGGAAAAAACCATCGCTCGTCCTCGACCGCCACTCATAAGGAAGACAATCAAAAAATAAATCATGCCCCGACTTCATCACATAACGGTTCACCATACGTGCATGCTACGGGAATCACAAACTTTAACACAAGTATTTCTCAAATTCACAACTACTCAACTAGCATAACTATAATATCACCATCTTCATATCTCAAAACAATTATCAAGCATCAAACTTCTCATAGCATTCAACACACTCATAAGGAAGTTCTTTTACTATTCTTGAATTCCAAGCATATTAGGATTATTTAAGAAAATTACCATGCTATTTAAGACTCTCAAAATAATCTAAGTGAAGCATGAGAGACCAATAGTTTCTATAAAACAAATCCACCACCGTGCTCTAAAAGATATAAGTGAAGTACTAGAGCAAAACTATATAACTCAAATGATATAAGTGAAGCACATAGAGTATTCTAACAAATTCCAAATCATGTATGGCTCTATAAAAAGGTTTGTACAGCAAGGATGATTGTGGTAAACTAAAACTTAAAGACTCAAATCATACAAGACGCTCCAAGCAAAACACATATCATGTGGCGAATAAAAATATAGCTCCAAGTAAAGTTAGCGATAGAAGTAGACGAAAGAGGGGATGCCTTCCGGGGCATCCCCAAGCTTTGGATATTAGGTGTCCTTAGATTATCTTGGGGGTGCCATGGGCATACCCAAGGTCAGGCTCTTGCCACTCCTTGTTCCATAATCCATCAAATCTTTACCCAAAACTTGAAAACTTCACAACACAAAACTCAAAGTAGAAAATCTTGTGAGCTCCGTTAGCGAAAGAAAACAAAAGACCACTTCAAGGTACTGTAATGAACTCATTCTTTATTTATATTGGTGTTAAACCTACTGTATTACAACTTATCTATGGTTTATAAACCATTTTACTAGCCATAGATTCATCAAAATAAGCAAACAACACACGAAAAACATAATCTGTCAAAAACAGAACAGTCTGTAGTAATCTGTAGCTAGCACAAGATATGGAACCCCAAAAATTCTAAAATAAATTTATGGAAGTGAGTAATTTATCTATTAATCATATTTAAAAATAATTAACTAAATAGCACTTTCCAAATAAAAATGGCAGCAGTTCTCGTGAGCGCTAAAGTTTCTGTTTTTTACTGCAAGTGTAACAAGACTTTCCCCAAGTCTTCCCAACGGTTCTACTTGGCACAAACACTAACTAAACAAAAAAAACACAACCAAAACAGAGGCTAGATAATTTATTTATTACTAAACAGGAGTAAAAAGCAAGGAATAAAAAAAAATTGGGTTGCCTCCCAACAAGCGCTATCATTTAACGCCCCTAGCTAGGCATAACAAGCAAGGATAGATCTAGGTATTGCCATCTTTGGTAGGCAATCCATAAGTGGCTCTCATAATATATTCATAAGGTAATTTAATTTTATTTCTAGTAAAGTCTTCCATGCCTTTCCTTAATGGAAATTGGAATCTAATATTTCCTTCCTTCATATCAATAATTGCACCAATCGTTCTAACGAAAGGTCTACCAAGAATAATAGGACATGAAGGATTGCAATCTATGTCAAGAACAATAAAATCTACGGTCACATAATTCCTATTTGCAACAATAATAACATCATTAATTCTTGCCATAGGTTTCTTAATAGTGGAATCCGCAAGGTGCAAGTTTAGAGAGCAATCATCAAAATCACGGAAACCTAACAAATCACACAAAGTCTTTGGAATCGTGGAAACACTAGCACCCAAATCACATAAAGCATAGCATTCATGATATTTAATTTTGATTTTAATAGTTGTTTCCCACTCATCATAGAGTTTTCTAGGGATAGAAACTTCCAATGCAAGTTTTTCCTCATAAGATTGCATCAAGGCATCAACGATATGTTTAGTAACCGCTTTATTTTGACTATAAGCGTGATGAGAATTTAGCACGGATTGCAACAAGAAAATACAATCAATCAAAGAGCAATTTTCATAGTTAAATTCCTTGAAATCCATAATAGTGGGTTTAGCAACATCTAGGGTTTTAATTTCCTCAATCCCACTTTTATCAATTTTAGCATCAAGATCAAAAAATTCCAAATTCTTGGAACGCCTTCTAGGTAAAGGTGGATCATATTCAGTCCCATCATTATCAAGATTCATATTGCAAAACAAAGATTTAATAGGGGACACATCAATAACTTTTAGATCTTCATCTTTATTTTCATAGGAACTAGAAGAACACGCTCTTATAAAGGCATCTTTCTTAGCACGCATCCTAGCGGTTCTTTCTTTGCACTCATCAATGGAAATTCTCATGGCTTTGAGATACTCATTGATAGCAATCAAAAATTATAGATACGTTGGTGACGTATCAGGCATGAATTTCAGCCAAGAGCTGCCGCCCCTCTTCCTCGGATATACATCGTTGAAGAACTCTGGTGGCGCTTTTCTTGGAGAGCTCTCCATCATGAACCTTGTAGGCCTTCGAGCGTCCGACAATGCAGTGGGCCTCATTCTGGTCCTCAGGAAGCTCCTTCCTGTTGAGGTAGGCCAGGAAAGGTACGGTCCATGGGGCAATGACTGCCATGATGAGATGCACCGATGGTGTTATGTCGATGTTTCCGGGATATGGGGTTATTTTAGGGTCCGGACTACTGTTGCCGTTTTCCCCCTGCCACTCCACGGATGGCTTGAAGAGCCTTTCCAGGAAGATATTAGGTGGAACGGGGTCGCGCTTAGCGCCAATACGAGCAAGAACATCCGCTGCTTGATTACTTTCTCGAGCCACATGATGGAATTCGAGCCCCTCGAACCGGGCCGGCATTTTTATGACTGCGTTACGATACACTGCCATTTTTGGATCTTTAGCGTCAAAAATCTCCATTTATTTGAGATATTGCAAGGTTTGAGTCCCCGCGCACTTCTAGGCGTCGTATGCCCATGGAGACAACCATCCGGAGACCATGCAATAAGGCCTCGTATTCGGCTGCATTATTGGAGTCTGTGTATAGTATTTGGAGAACATACTGGACGATGTCTCCAGTGGGGGATGTTAAAACGATACCCGCTCCTAATCCTGCCAGCATTTTGGAGCCGTCGAAGTGCATGACCCAAATGGAGTATGTGCCGTACTCTTTAGGGAGTTCGGCCTCTGTCCATTCAGCGATGAAGTCGGCCAGAACTTGGGATTTGATAGCACGACATGGTTTATATGTAATGTCAAATGGCAAGAGCTCCATGGCCCATTTGGCAATCCGGCCCGTAGCATCGCGGTTGTTTATGATGTCGTTGAGTGGTACTTCGGAGGCCACCGTGATCGAACACTCCCGGAAGTAGTGACGGAGCTTTCGGGATGCCATGAAGACCGCGTATGCTATTTTTTGATAATGGGGGTACCGGGATTTGCATGGTGTAAGGATAGTAGACATGTAGTATACTGGCTTTTGAAGCAGGGATTTATGTCCGTCCTGTTCTCGTTCAACGACGAGAACGGTGCTCACCACCTGATGTGTTGCCGATATGTATAATAACATCGGTTCACCGGCGTTTGGTGCGGCCAGGATTGGATTGCTCGCGAGAAGGGTTTTTATTTCTTCCAGTTCGGCTGTTGCCGCGTCCGTCCACTCGAAGTGGTCTGTTCGATGTACAGGGCGATAGAGTGGCAGTGCCTTTTCTCCTAATCTGGAGATAAAGCGGCTTAGAGATGCCACGCAACCTGCAAGTTTTTGAACTTGTTTAAGGTCTGTTGGCTTGGTCAATTGTGACAAAGCTCGGATTTTGGCTGGGTTCCCTTCGATTCCCCTATTGGAGATGATGAAGCCCAACAGTTTTCCAGCGGGGACGCCAAAGACACACTTTTTTGAGTTGAGCTTGATGTCATATTCCCTGAGGTTGTCGAAGGTAAGCCGTAAGTTGTCTATTAGTGTTTCCACGTGCCTGGTTTTGATGACGCCGCCATCAATGTAAGCTTCTATTGTTTTGCCAATCTGTTTCTCCAGGCATGTTTGAATCATGCATTGATATGTGGCACCGGCGTTCTTGAGTCCAAAGGGTATGGTATTGAAGCAGAATGGCCCATATGGGGTAATGAATGCTGTTGCAGCTTGATTGGATTCCTTCATTTTGATTTGATGGTATCCGGAGTATGCATCGACGAAACACAGTGAGTTGTGTCATGCGGTGGCGTCAATGATTTGGTCAATGCGGGGGAGGGGAAGGGATCCTTAGGGCAGGCTTTGTTGAGGTCTTTGAAATCGACGCACAGGCGCCAGGATTTGTCCTTCCTTGGTACCATCACCAGGTTTGCCAGCCAGTCCGGATGTTTAATTTCTCTAATGAATCCAGCCTCAATGAGTTTGGCCAGCTCCTCCCCCATGGCTTGTCACTTGGGTTCGGAAAAGCGTCGTAGTGTTTGCTTAACTGGTTTAAACCCCTTTAATATGTTGAGGCTATGTTCGGCCAGTTTGCGTGGGATACCTGGCATGTCCGAAGGGTGCCAGGCAAATATGTCCCAGTTTTCACGCAGGAATTCTCGTAGTGCGGCGTCAACTGTTGGGTTCAGTTGAGCTCCGATGGATGCTGTCTTCTTGGGGTCCGTTGGGTGGACCTGGAATTTGACTACTTCTTCTGTCGGTTTGAACAAGGTGGATTTGGGGCATTTGTCGAGGATCACGTCGTCCCTGTCCACTGTGGAGCGTAGTGCGGTTAATTCTTCAGCCGCGAGGGCCTCGGATAGCGCCTCCAAGGCTAAGGATGCGGTTTTGTTTTTAGCGCGGAGTGCTATGTCCGGATCACTGACGAGAGTGATTATACCATTTGGTCTGGGCATTTTGAGCTTCATATATCCATAATGAGGTATAGCTTGAAAGTGTGTAAAAGCATCTCGCCCCAACAGGGCGTGATATCCGCTGCTGAAAGGGGCCACTTGGAAGGTTATTTCTTCGGACCGATAGTTCTTCGGTGATCCGAATACCACGTCAAGTGTGATTTTGCCACCGCACTGCACCTCACGACTAGGAATAATTCCCCGGAAGGTTGTCCGGAGTCTGACGACCTTCCGGACTGGACAGTCCGGATTCTGAAGTATCTTCTGATTGTTTGGAACCGCCGTCCACTGCTATGTTCGGAGGGCTGGTTGCGTCCTTTCATGGGTGAGTATCCGGCTCTTCATGAATGATGACCCAAACATAGTCCGTCTTCAATGTAGAAGAAGACTCGCCATCCTGCTCCAGGACTGCCGCGATCTGGTGGGTGACTGGTGAGATTTCGGTTTCTCCCTGATCGGTTTTAGGCCCAATCTGATCGTAATCTGTGGCGATTCCTAAAGCAGCGATGCGATCTAGGAGCTCGTTTAAGGACAAAAACTCGACCGGATCCATCTGCTTGGAGTGCTCGGAGTTGATGCGAAGGGGATTTTCGATGGCCCGAGAGGTCATCGTCGGTCGTGCGGCCGAACGGGCGATCATAGTAAAGTCGCCCACCCGGAGGGTTTGGCCTGAGGCCAGAACTACCCCTGTGGTAATATTATCTTTAATGACAAGACGAGCCATCGAGCCTTTCGTCGACGGCACAGTGGAACTCTCAATGAAAGTACCAATGTTGGTGTCAAAACCGGCGGATCTCGGGTAGGGGGTCCCGAACTGTGCGTCTAGGATCGATGGTAACAGGAGACAGGGAACACAATGTTTACCCAGGTTCGGGCCCTCTCTATGGAGGTGATACCCTACGTCCTACTTGATTGATATTGATGAATATGGGTGTTACAAGAGTTGATCTACCACGAGATCGTAATGGCTAAACCCTAGAATCCTAGCCTATGAATATGGTAATGAGTATATGTGTCGTCCTTTCCGGACTATCCCCTTCGGTTTATATAGACACCGAAGGGATCTAGGGTTTACATGGAGTCGGTTACATAAGAAGGAATCTTCGGTTGTCAAGCTTGCCTTCCACGCCAAGTAGAGTCCAATATGGACACGGTGTATTCCTCGATCATCATGTCTTCACAGCCCATCAGTCCGGCCCATGGATAACATGCTGGACACCCGAGGGCCCCTTAGTCCAGGACTCCCTCAACAGGCAAGAACCTTTTTTGTCTGATCCATTTTGAACTTCTTCAAAACTTTGTCAAGGTATGTGCTTTGTGAAAGTCCTATTAAGCGTCTCGATCTATCCCTATAGATCTTGATGCCCAATATATAAGTAGCTTCACCGAGGTCTTTCATTGAAAAACTCTTATTCAAGTATCCTTTTATGCTATCCAGAAATTCTATATCATTTCCAATCAACAATATGTCATCTACATATAATATCAGAAATGCTACAGAGTTCCCACTCACTTTCTTCTAAATACAGGCTTTACTGGAAGTCTGTATAAAACCATATGCTTTGATCACCTCATCAAAGCATATATTCCAACTCCGAGATGCTTGCACCAGTCCATAGATGGATCGCTAGAGCTTGCACACTTTGTTAGCACCTTTAGGATTGACAAAACCTTCTGGTTGTACCATATACAACTCTTATTTAAGAAATCCATTAAGGAATGCAATTTTGAAATCCATTTGCCAGATTTCATAAAATGCGGCAATTGCTAACATGATTCAGACAGACTTAAGCATCGCTACGAGTGAGATAATCTCATCGTAGTTAACACCTTGAACTTGTCGAAAACCTTTTTGCGATAAGTCGAGCTTTGTATATAGTAACACTACCATCAGCGTTCGTCTTCCTCTTGAAGATCCATTTATTCTCAATGGCTTGACGATCATCGGGCAAGTCCACGAAAGTCTACACTTTGTTCTCATACATGGATCCTATCTCAGATTTCATGGCCTCAAGCCATTTATCGGAATCTGGGCTGATCACCGCTTCCTCGTAGTTCTTAGGTTCGTCATGGTCTAGTAACATGACCTCCAGAACAGGATTACTGTACCACTCTGGTGTGGACCGTACCCTGGTTGACCTACGAAGTTCGGTAGTAACTTGATCTAAAGTTTCATGATCATCATCATTAGCTTCCTCACTAATTGGTGTAGTAATCACTGGAACTAATTTTTGTGATGAACTACTTTCCAATTCAGTAGAAGATACAATTACCTCATCAAGTTCTACTTTCCTCCCACTCATTTCTTTTGAGAGAAACTCTTTCTCTAGAAAGGATTCATTCTTAGCAATGAATATCTTGCCTTCGGATCTGTGATAGAAGGTGTAGCCAACAGTTTCCTTTGGGTATCCTATGAATACACATGCTCTGATTTGGGTTCGAGCTTATTAGCTTGAGGCTTTTTCACATAAGCATCGCTGCCCCAAACTTTAAGAAACGACAGCTTAGGTTTCTTGCTAAACCACAATTCATATGGTGTCGTCTCAACAGATTTAGATGGTGCCCTATTTAACGTGAATGCAGCCGTCTCTAAAGCATAACCCCAAAACGATAGCGGTAAATCGGTAAGAGACATCATAGATCGCACCGTATCTAATAAAGTACGGTTACAATGTTTGGACACACCATTACGCTGTGGTGTTCCAGGTGGCGTGAGTTGCGAAACTATTCCACATTGTTTCAAATGAAGACCAAACTCATAACTCAAATATTCTCCTCCACGATCAGATCATAGAAACTTTATTTTCTTGTTACGATGATTTTCTACTTCACTCTAAAATTCTTTGAACTTTTCAAATGTTTTAGACTTATGTTTCATTAAGTAGATATACCCATATCTGCTCAAATCATCTGTGAAGGTTAGAAAATAATGATACCCGCTGCCAGCCTCAACACTCATCAGAACGCATACATCAACATGTATTATTTCCATTAAATCTGTGGCTCGCTCCATTGTTCTGGAGAACGGAGTCTTAGTCATCTTTCCCATGAGGCATGGTTTGCAAGCATCAAGTGATTCATAATCAAGTGATTCCAGAATCCCATCAGTATGGAGTTTCTTCGTGCGCTTTACACCAATATGACCTAAACGGCAGTGCCACAAATAAGTTGCACTATCATTATTAACTTTACATCTTTTGGCTTCAATATTATGAATATGTGTATCACAACTATCAAGATTCAACAAAAATAGACCACTCATCAAGGGTGCATGACCATAAAAGATATTACTCATATAAATAGAACAACTATTATTCTCTGATTTAAATGAATAACCGTCTCGCATCAAACAAGATCGAGATATAATGTTCATGCTCAACGCTGGCACCAAATAACAATTATTCAGGTCTAAAACTAATCCCGACGGTAGATGTAGAGGTAGCATGCCGACGGCGATCACATCAACCTTGGAACCATTTCCGACGCGCATCATCACCTCGTCCTTAGCCAATCTTCGTTCAATCCGTAGCCCCTGTTTCGTGTTGCAAATATGAGTAACAGAACCAATATCAAATACCCAGGTGCTACTATGAGCATTAGTAAGGTACACGTCAATAACATGTATATCAAATATACCTTTCACTTTGCCATCCTTCTTATCCTCCAAATACTTGGGGCAGTTCCGCTTCCAGTGACCAGTCCCTTTGCAGTAGAAGCACTCAGTTTCATGCTTAGGTCCAGACTTGGGTTTCTTCCCTTGAGCAGAAACTTGCTTGATGTTCTTCTTGAAGTTCCCCTTCTTCCCTTTGCCCTTTTTCTTGAAACTAGTGGTCTTGTTAACCATCAACACTTGATGCTCCTGCTTGATTTCTACCTCCGCAGCCTTTAGCATCACGAAGAGCTCGGGAATTGTCTTTTCCATTCCTTGCATATTATAGTTCATCACGAAGCCTTTATAGCTTGGTGGCAGTGATTGAAGAACTCTGTCAATGACACTATCATTAGGAAGATTAACTCCCAGTTGAGTCAAGTGGTTATGGTACCCTGACATTCTGAGTATGTGTTCACTGACAGAACTATTCTCCTCCATTTTGCAGCCGTAGAACTTGTTGGAGACTTCATATCTCTCAACTCGGGCATTTGCTTGAAATATTAACTTCAACTCCTGGAACATCTCATATGCACCATGACGTTCAAAACGTCTTTGAAGTCCCGATTCTAAGCCGTAAAGCATGGCACACTGAACTATCGAGTAGTCATCGGCTTTGCTTTGTCAGACATTCATAACGTTCGGAGTTGCTCCTGCAGCGGGTCTTGCACCTAGCAGTGCTTCCAGGACATAATTCTTCTGTGCAGCAATGAGGATAATCCTCAAGTTACAACCCAGTCCGTGTAGTTGCTACCATCATCTTTCAACTTAGCTTTCTCTAGAACGCATTAAAATTCAAGGGAACGGTAGCATGGGCCATTGATCTACAACAACATAGGTATGAAAAAACTATCAGGACTAAGTTCATGATAAATTAAAGTTCAATTAATCATATTACTTAAGAACTCCCACTTAGATAGACATCCCTATAGTCATCTAAATGATCACGTGAACCATGTCAACTAAACCATGTCTGATCATCACATGAGATGGAGTAGTTTTTGATACGTCTCCAACGTATCTATAAGTTTTGATTGCTCCATGCTATATTATCTACTGTTTTAGGCAATATTGGGCTTTATTATCCACTTTTATATTATTTTTGGGACTAACCTATTAACCGGAGGCCCAGCCCAGATTTGCTGTTTTATGCCTATTTTAGTGTTTTGCAGAAAAGGAATATCAGACGGAGTCGAAACGGAACGAAATCAAGTGGAGAAGTTATTTTTGGAAGGAAACACACCTGATGGACTTGGACCCCACGTCAAGGAAGGAACGAGGTGCTCACGAGGGTGGGGGGGGGGCGCCCCCCTAGGGCGTGCCCCTGTCTCGTGGGGCCCTCGTGGCTCCCCTGACGTGCTTCTTCTGCCTATATAAGTCCATATACCCTAAAACTTCCAGAACGCATAATAGATCGGGAGTTCCGCCGCCAGAAGCCTCCGTAGCCACCAAAAGTCAATCGGGACCCTGTTCTGGCACCCTGCCGGAGGGGGGAACCCTCACCTGTGGCCATCTTCATCATCCCGGTGCTCTCCATGACGAGGAGGGAGTAGTTCTCCCTCAGGGCTGAGGGTATGTACCAGTAGCTATGTGTTTGATCTCTCTCTCTCTCTCTCTCTCTCTCGTGTTCTTGATTTGGCACGATCTTGATGTATCGCGAGCTTTGCTATTATAGTTGGATCTTATGTTTCTCCTCCCCCTCTTCTCTCTTCTAATGAATTGCGTTTTCCCCTTTGGAGTTATCTTATCGGATTGAGTCTTTAAAGATTTGAGAACACTTGATGTATGTCTTGCCGTGGATATCTGTGGTGACAATGGGATATCACGTGCCACTTGATGTATGTTAAGGTGATCAACTTGCGGGTTTCGTGACATTGGGAACCTATGCATAGGGGTTGGCACACGTTTTCGTCATGATTCTCCGGTAGAACTTTGGGGCACCCTTTGAGGTTCTATGTGTTGGTTGAATAGATGAATCTGAGATTGTGTGATGCATATCATATAATCATACCCATGGATACTTGAGGTGACATTGGAGTATCTAGGTGACATTAGGGTTTTGGTTGATTTGCGTCTTAATGTGTTATTCTAGTACGAACTCTAGGGCTGTTTGTGACACTTATAGGAATAGCCCAACGGATTGATTGGAAAGAATAACTTTGAGGTGGTTTCATACCCTACCATAATCTCTCCGTTCGTTCTCCGCTATTAGTGACTTTGGAGTGACTCTTTGTTGCATGTTGAGGGATAGTTATGTGATCCAATTATGTTAGTATTGTTGAGGGAACTTACACTAGCGAAAGTATGAACCCTAGGCCTTGTTTGAACACATTGCAATACCGTTTACACTCACTTTTATCACTTGTTACCTTACTGTTTTTATAATTTCAGATTACAAATACTATTATCTATTATCCATATTGCACTTGTATCACCATCTCTTCGCCGAACTAGTGCACCTATACAATTTACCATTGTATTGGGTGTGTTGGGGACACAAGAGACTCTTTGTTATTTGGTTGCAGGGTTGCTTGAGAGAGACCATCTTCATCCTACGCCTCCTACAGATTGATAAACCTTAGGTCATCCACTTGAGGGAAATTTCTACTGTCCTACAAACCTCTGCACTTGGAGGCCCAACAACGTATACAAGAAGAAGGTTGTGTTGTAGACATCAAGCTCTTTTCTGGCGCCGTTGCCGGGGAGGCAAGGAAAGCGACACTAACACACCCCGTCAACTAAGCTCATTTTTGGCGCCGTTGAAGGGGAGGTGAGTGCTTGAAGGTATATCTTTAGATCTTGCAATGAGTCTTTTAGTTTCTTGTTTTATCACTAGTTTAGTGTATAAAAGAAAACCATAGAAAAATGGAATTGATTTTGTCTCATACGCTTCACCTTTTTAATATCTTTCGTGAGTATGATGGAAAGGATAATTGTGCTCAAGTTCTAGAAGAATAAATCTATAAAATGTTTGACACGAAATATTTGAATGATGAGCATGATTGCAATGTTGTTAGTATGAATTCTTTGAATATCCATGATGCTAATGATGATTGCACTAGTTATGATGAAAATGCCTCCTATAAACATGTCAATTTTTGTGGAGTACACTGGGTTTGCAAGCACACGCCAAATAGGGAAGATAGATATTGCAAGAGGCATAAGTACTTAGAAACTAAATTGTTGCATGAAAGTCTTGATGATTGTGCTGAAAAATTCAATATTTTTCGCGCCCCATGTGGACTTTGCAATGAACATGGTCATTTAAAGCTCCAATGCTATTTGTTTCATGATCAAGTCGTGTCCAAACATTGTGATAATTTGATTACCCTTGAGCATCATAAAGAGCTTAGCCTTCTTTTGTGTTACGAAGAAATGAAACGTATAACTGAGGGTATTCCAAAATTTAATCTTGGTAGAGTTCTTCATTTTGATCTAGAGAAGATTTATATGTATTGTGCGGTGAATTGCATTGAAAATCCTTATATTGCCAATTACATAAAGAAAAGAAAACAAATAGAAGATGAAGAGAATACTAATGAAAGGGAAGAGACTTCCCAATACCCTCTTATTATTTCTTATGATGAATCAGGTAACGAGGAAGAGCCTCCTATTCAACCAATCTCATTAATAAGGAGCTCCAAAAAGAGGATTGAACCCACACATGATGTGGTGAAGAAGAAGAAAAGAAAAAGGAAGAGAGGTAAAAACATATCTCTTCCAAATAATGCTGCTCCTATTACTATTGTTCCTCATGAAAATATAATTGTGGAAGATAATGATACTTCTTATGATCTTGAAAATCTTTTTGGCACTTGCTTGCAAGAATATGATAATTGCTATACTATTGGTGCTATTCATACAATTAATGATGAGAGTGATTACGCTTATGATATGAAAAGGCCCAAGCTTGGGGAAGCTATGTTTGATGAGGATGACATATTTGAGAATATATTTGCTGCAATTAATGTTTGTCCCAAGCTTGGGGATGCTATGTTTAATAATGATGATATTTTTAGCCTCTCAACTTTTGATATGCAACTTTATAATGATGATAGCATGCCTCCTACTTATGATGATTATTGTGATGATACTTATGCTATAAAAAGTAGTGATTATATTTATAAAACTTGTCATAATTATGATTACCCCTTCTCTGAACATTACTCTTTTAATGTGGAAACAATTTATAGTATTCAAGTCTCTTATGATACTCCCACTATTATTCATGAGAAGAATTTTGCTTATGTGGAGAGTAATAAAATTTCTATGCTTGTAGATCATGAAAAGAATGCTTTAGGTGCTGGTTATATTGTTGAATTCATTCATGATGCTACTGAAAATTATTATGAGGGAGGAATATATGCTTGTAGGAATTGCAATAATATCAAGTTTCCTCTCTAGGTGCTTAAAGTTTTGAAGTTATGCTTGTTTTACCTTCCTATGCAAGTTGATTCTTGTTCCCACGAGTTTTTTGCTCACAAAATCCCTATGCATAGGAAGCATGTTATACTAAATATGTTAGTCATATTCTTAATGATGCTCTCTTTATGTTACAATTCTTATCTTTTATGTGAGCATCATTGAAATCATCATGCCTAGCTAGGGGCGTTAAATGATAGCGCTTGTTGGGAGGCAACCCAATTTTATTTTTGTTCCTTGCTTTTTGTTCCTGTTTAGTAATAATAATTCATCTAGACTCTGTTTAGATGTGGTTTTATGTGTTTAATTAGTTTTTGTGCCAAGTAGAACCTTTGGGAAGACTTAGGGAAAGTCTTGTTGATCATGCTGTCAAAAACAGAAACTTTAGCGCTCACGAGAATTGCTGCCATTTTTATTTGGAGAGTGATATTTAGTTCATTATTTTTGAAGATGATTAATAGATAAATTCCTCAGGTACAGGAATTTATTTGAGAATTTATGAGTTCCATAAGTATACGTTTCATCCAGATTACTACATACTTTTCTGTTTTTGACAGATTCTGTTTTTAGTGTGTTGTTTGCTTATTTTGATGAATCTATGGATAGTAAAAGAGTTTATAAACCATAGAGAATTTGGAATACAGTAGGTTTAACACCAATATAAATAAAGAATGAGTTCATTACAGTACCTTGAAGTGGTGATTTATTTTCTTATACTAACGGAGCTTACGAGTTTTCTGTTAAGTTTTGTGTTGTGAAGTTTTCAAGTTTTGGGTAAAGATTCGATGGACTATGGAACAAGGAGTGGCAAGAGCCTAAGCTTGGGGATTCCCAAGGCACCCCAAGGTAATATTCAATTATATCCAAGATCCTAAACTTGGGGATGCCCCGGAAGGCATCCCCTCTTTCGTCTTCGTTCATCGGTAACTTTACTTGGAGCTATATTTTTATTCGCCACATGATATGTGTTTTGCTTGGAGCGTCAATTTATTTTGTTAGGATTTTCTTGCTGTTATTTAGAACAATGTTTTGCATGTTTTATTTCAATAAAAGTGGCATTGATAGCCTTTACTATGCCTATGTTACAAGTATACATGTCGCTGTTTGAAAACAGAAAGTTTACCGCTGTTGCAATAATTCCCTAGAAAATTCAGAATGTGATAAAATGTTGAAACCTTTTGCATATTAAGATCTGATAAATTTACTACAGTGGGAATTTTCTTTCATAATTTTTGGAGCTAGGGAAGTATGGATGTTGCAGCATTCTTTACAGACTATCCTGTTTAGGCAGATTGCTGTTATGATTGCATTGTTTGCATATGTTTGCTTCTTTAATGATTCTATTTGAGGATAGGACTATTAAATATGCAGAGGCATTTAGTATGCAATGTTGAATAATAATTTTAGTGATTTGCTACAGTATAGTATAATAAGGTGTTGGCAATGCTTTATACTAACTTATTTCACGACTCCTTGTTGAGTTTTGTGTGGATGAAGCTTTTGAGATTTAGGGAGACCGTGATATGAGAGGAATTAAGGAGACACAAAAGCTCAAGCTTGGGGATGCCCAAGGCACACCAAGATAATATTTCAAGAAGTCTCAAGCATCTAAGCTTGGGGATGCCCCGGTTGGCATCCCACCTTTCTTCTTCAACAACTATCGGTTAGTATCGGTTGATCCTAAGTTTTTGCTTCTTCACATGATGTTTGCTATTCTTTTATGTCATTTTATTTAGTTTTGATTGCTGTTTAAATAAAGTATCAAGGTCTGAAATTATTTAATGGGAGAGTCTTCACATAGTTGCACAATTATTCGACTACTCATTGATCTTCACTTATATCTTTTGGAGTAGTTTGTCGATGCTCTAGTGCTTCAGTTATACCTTTTAGAGCATGGTGGTAGTTTTATTTTAAAGAAATAGATGAAATCTCATGGTTCACTTATATTATTTTGAGAGTCTTAAATAGCATGGTAATTTGCTTAAAATCCTAATATGCTAGGTATTCAAGAATAATAAAATTCTCTTATGAGTGTGATTGAATACTATGAGAAGTTTGATACTTGATAATTGTTTTGAGATATGGAAATGGTGATATTAGAGTCATGCTAGTTGAGTGGTTATGAATTTGAGGAATACTTGTGTTGAAGTTTGTGATTTCCGTAGCATGCACGTATGGTGAACCGTTATGTAACTAAGTCGGAGCATGATTTATTTATTGATTGTCTTCCTTATGAGTGGCGGTCGGGGACGAGCGATGGTCTTTTCCTACCAATCTATCCCCCTAGGAGCATGCGCGTAATACTTTGCTTTGATAACTTCTAGATTTTTGCAATAAGTATATGAGTTCTTTATGACTAATGTTGAGTCCATGGATTATACACACTCTCACCCTTCCACCTTTGCTAGCCTCTCTAATACCGCGCACCTTTCGCCGGTATCATACACCTACCATATACCTTCCTCAAAACAGCCACCATACCTACCTATTATAGCATTTCCATAGCCATTCCGAGATATATTGCCATGCAATTTTCCACCAACTAGTTCATCATGACACATTCATCATTGTCATATTGCTTAGCATGATCATGTAGTTGACATCGTATTTGTGGAAAAGCCACCGTTCATAATTCTTTCATACATGTCACTCATGCATCATTGCACATCCCGGTACACCGCCGGAGGCATTCATATAGTCATACTTTGTTCTAGTATCGATATCATTGAGTTGTAAATAAATAGAAGTGTGATGATCATCATTAATAGAGCATTGTCCCAAATAAAAAAAGGAAGGCCAAAAAAAGAAAGGCCAAATAAAAAAGGAGAAAGGCCATAAAAAAGGCCAAATAAAAAAAATAAAAAATAAAAAGAGGCAATGCTACTATTCTTTTTCCACACTTGTGCTTCAAAGTAGCACCATGATCTTCATGATAGAGAGTCTCCTATGTTGTCATTTTCATATACTAGTGGGAATCTTTCATTATAGAACTTGGCTTGTATATTCCAATGATGGGCTTCCTCAAATTGCCCTAGGTCTTCGTGAGCAAGCGAGTTGGATGCACACCCACTAGTTTCTTTTGTTGAGCTTTTATAAATTTATAGCTCTAGTGCATCCGTTGCATGGAAATCCCTACTCACTCACATTGATATCTATTGATGGGCATCTCCATAGCCCGTTGATACGCCTAGTTGATGTGAGACTATCTTCCCCTTTTTGTCTTTTCCACAACCACCATTCTATTCCACCTATAGGGCTATATACATGGCTCACGCTCATGTATTGCGTGAAGATTGAAAAGGTTTGAGAACATTAAAAGTATGAAACAATTGCTTGGCTTGTCATCGGGGTTGTGCATGATCTAAATATTTTGTGTGGTGAAGATGGAGCATAGCCAGACGATGTGATTTTGTAGGGATAGCTCTCTTTGGCCATGTTATTTTGAGAAGACATAATTGCTTTGTTAGTATGCTTGAAGTATTATTATTTCTATGTCAATATGAACTTTTGTCTTGAATCTTTCGAATCTGAATATTCATGTCACAAGTAAGAAGAATTACATTGAAATTATGCCAACTAGCATTCCACATCAAAAATTATCTTTTTATCATTTAGCTACTCGAGGACGAGCAGGAATTAAGCTTGGGGATGCTTGATACGTCTCCAATGTATCTGTAATTTTTGATTGCTCCATGCTATATTATCTACTGTTTTAGGCAATATTGGGCTTTATTATCTAGTTTTATATTATTTTTGGGACTAACCTATTAACCGGAGGCCCATCCCAGATTTGCTGTTTTATGCCTATTTTAGTGTTTTGAAGAAAAGAAATATCAGACGGAGTCGAAACGGAACGAAATCAAGTGGAGAAGTTATTTTTGGAAGGAAACACACCTGATGGACTTGGACCCCACGTCAAGGAAGGAACGAGGTGCTCACGAGGGTGGGGGGCGCGCCCCCCTAGGGCGCGCCCCCTGTCTCGTGGGGCCCTCGTGGCTCCCCTGACGTGCTTCTTCTGCCTATATAAGTCCATATACCCTAAAACTTCTAGAACGCATAATAGATCGGGAGTTCCGCCGCCAGAAGCCTCCGTAGCCACCAAAAGTCAATCGGGACCTTGTTCCGGCACCCTACCGGAGGGGGGAACCCTCACCGGTGGCCATCTTCATCATCCCGGTGCTCTCCATGACGAGGAGGGAGTAGTTCTCCCTCGGGGCTGAGGGTATGTACCAGTAGCTATGTGTTTGATCTCTCTCTCGTGTTCTTGATTTGGCACGATCTTGATGTATCGTGAGCTTTGATATTATAGTTGGATCTTATGTTTCTCCTCCCCCTCTTCTCTCTTGTAATGAATTGAGTTTTCCCCTTTGGAGTTATCTTATCGGATTGAGTCTTTAAAGATTTGAGAACACTTGATGTATGTCTTGTCGTGGATATCTGTGGTGACAATGGGATACCACGTGCCACTTGATGTATGTTAAGGTGATCAACTTGCGGGTTTCGTGACATTGGGAACCTATGCATAGGGGTTGGCACACGTTTTCGTCATGATTCTCCGGTAGAACTTTGGGGCACTCTTTGAGGTTCTATGTGTTGGTTGAATAGATGAATCTGAGATTGTGTGATGCATATCGTATAATCATACCCATGGATACTTGAGGTGACATTGGAGTATCTAGGTGACATTAGGGTTTTGGTTGATTTGTGTCTTAAGGTGTTATTCTAGTACGAACTCTAGGGCTGTTTGTGACACTTATAGGAATAGCCCAACGGATTGATTGGAAAGAATATCTTTGAGGTGGTTTCATACCCTACCATAATCTCTCCGTTCGTTCTCCGCTATTAGTGACTTTGGAGTGACTCTTTGTTGCATGTTGAGGGATAGTTATGTGATCCAATTATGTTAGTATTGTTGAGGGAACTTACACTAGCGAAAGTATGAACCCTAGGCCTTGTTTAAACACATTGGAATACCGTTTACGCTCACTTTTATCACTTGTTACCTTGCTGTTTTTATAATTTCAGATTACAAATACTATTATCTACTATCCATATTGCACTTGTATCACCATCTCTTCGCCGAACTAGTGCACATATACAATTTACCATTGTATTGGGTGCGTTGGGGACACAAGAGACTCTTTGTTATTTGGTTGCAGGGTTGCTTGAGAGAGACCATCTTCATCTTACGCCTCCTACGGATTGATAAACCTTAGGTCATCCACTTGAGGGAAATTTGCTACTGTCCTACAAACCTCTACACTTGGAGGCCCAACAACGTCTACAAGAAGAAGGTTGTGTAGTAGACATCAGTTTTCAATGGTGAACATCTCTATGTTGATCAGATCTACTATATGATTCACGTTCGATCTTTCGATCTCAGTGTTCCGAGGCCATATATGCATATGCTAGGCTCGTCAAGTTTAACCCGAGTATTCTGCACGTGCAAAACTGGCTTGCACCCGTTGTATGTGAACGTAGAGCTTATCACACCCAATCATCACGTGGTGTCTCAGCATGGCGAACTGTAGCAACGGTGCATACTCAGGGAGAACACTTAAACCTTGAAATTTAGTGAGGCATCATCTTATAATGCTACCACCGTACTAAGCAAAATAAGATGCATAAAAGATAAACATCACATGCAATCAAAATATGTGACATGATATGGCCATCATCATCTTGTGCCTTTGGTCTCCATCTTCAAAGCACCATCATGATCTCCATCCTCACCGGCTTGACACCTTGATCTCCATCGTAGTGTCGTTGTCGTCTCACCAACTATTGCTTCTACGACTATCGCTACCGCTTAGTGATAAAGTAAAGCAATTACATGGCGATTGCATTTCATACAATAAAGCTACAACCATAAGGCTCCTGCCAGTTGCCGATAACTTTTACAAAACATAATCATCTTATACAATAACATATAACATAATCATCTTATGCAAAAACAAGTTAGATGTCCTCTACTTTGTTGTTGCAAGTTTTACGTGGCTGCTACGGGCTTCTAGCAAGAACCGTTCTTACCTATGCATCAAAACCACAACGGTGTTTCGTCAAGTTTGCTGTTTTAACCTTGAACAAGGACCGGCCGCAGTCAAATTCGATTCAAGTAAAGTAGGAGAAACAGACACCCGCCAGCCACCTTTATGCAAAACCAGTTGCATGTCTCTCGGTGGAACCGGTATCATGAATGTGGTCATGTAAGGTTGGTCCAAGCCGCTTCATCCAACAATACCACCGAATCAAAATAAGACATTGGTGGTAAGCAGTATGACTATCACCGCGCACAACTCTTTGTGTTTTACTCGTGCATATCATCTATGCATAGACCTGGCTCGGATGCCACTGTTGGAAAACGTAGCATGCAATTTCAAAAAAATTCCTACGCTCACGCAAGATCTATCTAGGAGATGCATAGCAACAAGAGGGGGAGAGTGTGTCCACGTACCCTCGTAGACCGAAAGCGGAAGCGTTTGTTAACGCGGTTGATTTAGTCGAACTTCTTCTCGTTCCGACCGATCAAGCACCGAACGTACGGCACCTCTGAGTTATGCACACGTTCAGCTCCTAATCCTATTCCGGTCCTTTTACCAGAAGGGGGAGAAGGGAAGAGAGAGGGGGGGGAGAAGGAAAGAGGGGGGCGTTGCCCCCTCCTCCTAATCCTATTCAGCCTCCTTCCTTGGGGGGGGGAGCCACCCCTATGTGGGCTGGTGTGCTCCCTCCTAAGACCCATATGGCCCATATCTTCCCTCGAGGGGTTCCGATAACCCCCCGGTACTCCGATATGTATCCGATACATTCCGAAACACTTCCGGTGTCCGAATAATATCATTCTTTACCCATTGACCATTTCGAGACTCATCATCATGTCCATGATCTCATCCGAGACACCGAACAACATTCAGTCACCAAATCACATAACTCATATAATACAAATCGTCATCGAACATTAAGCGTGCGGACCCTACGGGTTCCAGAACTATGTAGACATGACCGAGACTCCTCTACGACCAATAACCAGTAGCGGAACCTGGATGCTCATATTTGCTCCCACATATTCTACGAAGATCTTTATTGGTCGAACCATTATGACAACATATGTTATTCCCTTTGTCATCGGTATGTTACTTTCCCGAGATTCGATCGTCGGTATCTTCATACCTAGTTCAATCTCGTTACCGGCAAGTCTCTTTACTCGTTCCGTAATGCATCATCCCACAACTAACTCATTAGTCACATTGCTTGCAAGTCTTATTATTATGTGCATTACCGAGAGGGCCCAGAGATACCTCTCCGATACTCGGAGTGACAAATCCTATTCTCGATCTATGCCAACCGAACAAACACCTTTGGAGATGCCTGTAGAGCATCTTTATAATCACCTAGTTACATTGTGATCTTTGATAGCACACAAGGTATTCCTCCGGTATCCGGGAGTTGCATAATCTCATAGTCGTAGGAATATGTATTTGACATGCAGAAAGCAATATCAATAAAACTAAACGATCAACATGCTAAGCTAACGGATGGGTCTTGTCCATCACATCATTCTCCTAGTGATGTGATCCCGTTCATCAAATGACAACACATGTCTATGGTTAGGAAACTTAACTATCTTTGAGTAACGAGCTAGTCTAGTATAGGCTTACTAGGGACACTGTCTTTTGTCTATGTATCCACACATGTATCAAGTTTCCGGTTAATACAATTCTAGCATGAATAATAAACATTTATCATGATATAAGGAAATATAAATAACAACTTTATTATTGCCTCTAGGGCATATTTCCTTCAGGTGGCTCTCCCTTCCCTAGACCAATTCGGCCTCCTGCCTTGTGGGGGGCGCACCAACCCCTTGTGAGCTGGTTAGGCTCCCTCCTATGGCCCATATGGCCCATATCTTCCACCGGGGGGTTCCGGTAACCCCTCCGGTACTCCAGTATGTACCTGATACACTCCGGAACCCTTCCGGTGTCCGAATACTACCTTCCAATATATCAATCTTTACCTCTCGACCATTTCGAGACTCATGGTCATGTCCATGATCTCATCCGGGACTCCGAACAAACTTTGGTCACCAAAACACATAACTCATAATATAAATCGTCATCGAACGTTAAGCGGGCGAACCCTACGGGTTCGAGAACTATGTAGACATGACCGAAACACATCTCCGGTCAATAACCAATAGCGGAACCTGGATGCTCATATTAGTTCCTACATATTCTACAAAGATCTTTGTCGGTCAAACCGCAACGACAACATACGTTATTCCCTTTGTCATCGGTATGTTACTTGCCCGAGATTCGATCGTCGGTATCATCATACCTAGTTCAATCTCGTTTCCGGCAAGTCTCTTTACTCGTTCCGTAATGCATCATCCCATAATTAACTCATTAGTCACATTGCTTGCAAGGCTTATAGTGATGTGCATCACCGAGAGGGCCCAGAAATACCTCCCTGATACTCGGAGTGACAAATCCTAATCTTGATCTATGCCAACCCAGCAAACACCTCCGGAGACACCTATAGAGCATATTTATAATCACCCAGTTACGTTGTGACATTTGATAGCACACAAGGTGTTCGTTCGGTATTCGGGAGTTGCATAATCTCATAGCCGAAGGAATATGTATGTCACACCCTCGATGCGGCTATATCTCCCACGTGTCGAAGCACGTCTTAGAGGCATAACCGCATTGAAAGCAATGTCGCAAGTGAGGTAATTTTCACACAACCCATGTAATACATAAGGGAAAGGGATATATAGTTGGCTTACAATCGCCACTTCACACAATTACATGTATAAAGCATTACATCAAACAGATACAATCAAGGTCCGACTACGGAACCAAAATAAAAGAAGAACCCCAAATGCGACACGGTCCCTGATCGACCCCAACTGGGCTCCACTACTGATCAACTAGAACGAAACAACACAAAGGACAAGATCTTCATCGAGCTCCTCCTGAGCTTGGTTGCGTCATCTGCACGGACTCATCGGCACCTGCAAACTGGTTTTGGAAGTATCTGTGAGCCACAGGGACTCAGCAATCTCGCACCCTCGCGATCAAGACTATTTAAGCTTATGGGTAAGGTAAAAGGTATGAGGTGGAGCTGCAGCGAGCGACTAGCATATATGGTGGCTAACATACGCAAATGAGAGCGAGAAGAGAAGGCCAAGCACGGTCGATAAAAAATATGATCAAGAAGTGATCCTAAAACAACCTACGTCAAGCACAACTCCAACACCGTGTTCACTTCCCGGACTCCGCCGGAAAGAGACCATCACGGTTACACACGCGGTTGATGCATTTTAATGAAGGTCAACTTCAGGTTATCTACAACCGGACATTAACAAATTCCCATCTGCCCATAACCGCGGGCACGGCTTTCGAAAGTTCAAATCCCTACAGCGGTGTCCCAACTTAGCCCATGACAAGCTCTCACGGTCAACGAAGGAATAGACCTCCTCCTGAGACGTTCCGATCAGACTCGGTATCCCGGTTCTATAAGACACTTCGACAAGTTAAAACAAAACCAGCAACACCGCCCGAATGTGCCGACAAATCCCGATAGGAGCTGCACATATCTCTTTCTCAGGGCACACTCAGATTGTCTTAGGTACGGGTAGGCCAGCCCAGAGTTGCCCCCAGTGGCCACCGGTAGCTGACAGGTGGACCAACACTCAGAGGAGCACTGGCCCGGGGGGTTAAAATAATGATGACCCTTGAGTCCACGAAACCCAAGGGAAAAAAGGCTAGGTGGCAAATGGTAAAACCAATGTTGGGCATTGCTGGAGGAGTCTTATTCAAGGCGAACTGTCAAGGGGTTCCCATTATTACCCAACCGCGTAAGGAACGCAAAATCCGGGAACATAACACCGATATGACGGAAACTAGGGCGGCAAGAGTGGAACAAAACACCAGGCATAAGGCCGAGCCTTCCACCCTTTACCAAGTATATAGATGCATTAATTAAATAAGATATATTGTGATATCCCAAAAAGTAAACATCTTCCAACAAGGAACAACATCTCCATGTTCCAACAAGGAACAAACTTCAATCTTCACCTGCAACTAACAACGCTATAAGAGGGACTGAGCAAAGCGGTAACATAGGCAAACAACGGTTTGCTAGGACAAGGTGGGTTAGAGGCTTGGTTCAACAATATAGGAGGCATGATAAGAAAGTGGTAGGTATCGCAGCATAGGCATAGCAAAAGAGTGAGCAACTAGCAAGCAAAGATAGAAGTGATTTCGAGGGTATGGTCATCTTGCCTGAAATCCCGCAAGGAAGAAGAACGAGTCCATGAAGAAGACAAACGGACGTAGTCGAACGAATCCTCACAACACGACGTTACCGGATTACCGAGACGAAGTACACCAGAAAGAAAGCAAACAACAAAGTAAACAACCACTACAACAACATGGCACGATGCGCAAACAAGTATGATGCATGTCCGGTTTAATGAGGCATGGCGTGGCAAAGTGCACAAACAATCCTACAAATTAAGTGGAGCTCATTATGCAACTCCGTTGCATATTGACGAAACCCCACATGACTTATTTAGTTTGATCTTGTTTATGTACCCAACAATATTAAATGTTGTTAAACATGGCAAGAGGGTGAAGCAAATGAAAACTACCTATCTAGGCAAGCTTAAATGAGGCCGGAGACAACGAACAACAATTCCGGAAAATCCTCATACGCATATATTAGGTTTGGTACTGTTCTGACCTAAACATTATTTTAGAGTTGTTAAACATGCAAGATGATGCCACCATGTTAAACTAGGCAAAATTCTACCCCATTTACATATAAAGTTTGTTAAAAACGGAGCTACAGTTATTTAGTTATGAAATAAATCATTTTAACATGGCATTTGAGCAAAATTAAACAAACAACAATTTAAACATTTTAAACATGCATGAAAGCAGCATATTATGAAACTAGATAGAATTCTAAGCATTTTGCATATATAAGTTGTTTTAATCCGATGCATGGTTTGTGAGATAATAAATGCATGAACATGAGGGTTTTTCTACAAATCTGTCATCTCTGGAAAATTAGACAAATTTGCAGACGAAAAAAAACCCACATCGGGCCGAATCTAGCTGGCCCAAGAGTGCACAGAGTGAGGGCGCTAGATCTGAAGCTCACCAGGCCTCATGGGCCGGCTCGGTGGGGAGGCTGGACGCGGGCTGGCAGATGTGGGCCTGGAGATTGGGACGAGGCTGACTGGAGCCTCACGACGAGAAGTCAACGAGGGCGCGGTTGCCTGGCCTCGCTCGATGCAGAGGAAGCAGACAGAGGAGGCGAGACGCGGGGCGGCTTCAGTTGATGCAGGGCGCGGCGGCGGATGGAGCTCCTGCTCCGGCGACGCGGCGGTGCAGGGAACGAAGGAAGGTGCCGATCCGGGAGCTGTAACAGAGGACAGCGAGAGAAAGAGGGTCGTGTGAGAGCGCGAAAGCTTCAGCAAAGAAGAGAAAAAGGGAAGGGATCAGGTGCGGTGAGGACGACCTGCTGGTGCTACTCACCGGCGGGACGACGGCGAGGGCGGAGCAAGGCGACTGCGTGAGCGACGAGGTGGAGGTCGGGGACGGCTCGGACTGGCCGAAGACGAGGCCATGGGCGGCGCTGAAGGAGGCGGCGCACGTCCTCTGAAGCTCGGGGTCGCCAGCGGGGTTCGAAGCAGAGGAGGACCGAAGGGGCGGATCGAGTCGTCCGGCCTCGGTTCCAGGCAACGGTGGCGGACGGAACTCCGGCATGAACTTGGCATGCGGGCGCAGCGACCTGAAGGAGGCGGCGAACAGAAGAGGCTGCGGCGCGGCTCGGGATCTGGAGGTTGTAGGTGGCGAACGATGGTTGGGGAGGATGGATCCCGAGGGGAGATTTGTTGGAGAGTGTGGCGGCGGGTGAAGGGACAAGTCCTAGATTTTAGGGATTTGGTCTGAAATTAGACTAGGGGTGGACTATAAATATACATCACGGATTAGGTTAGGGGCTATCTCGACCCTACGATCGCAATCGGACGATCGCGAATAAAAATAGCTAGGAAGTCCAAATAAGAAAACGGTGACGTTTTGTAGACGTTAGGGGATGATCCGGACACAACGGTGGTGACACCTCGGGTCGGGTCCGGGACAACTTTTGGACGCTCACGTGAGGGGTTCGATGCACTATGCAGAGAGGGTTTCGGACCGTGCGGTCGCATCGGACAACTCCGGAAGCGAAGAGGGGAAGGAGGATGGACTAGGTGGGCTGTGGCGAGACTGCGAGGGGGAGAAGAGAGAGAGAGAGGGCCCGACATATGTTTCTGGAGACCGAAAACGTCCGACGTTAGACCGGCTATAATGCCGCTATAGTTATCCGTTGGGGCATCAAACGATCTCCGAATGCGATGAAACTTGACAGGCGGTCTATCTACACTATAATAAGACCACACGTCAACTCTCATCCCATTCCGAGAACATTTTCCGGCCACTTATAAAATAATATTTCGGACATGCCGCGGGCGCGTGCAAGTGTGTCTGGACTCAGAACGGACAACGGACGGAACTGGGGAAACCCGGACAGATGCAAGTTTTGAAAACATGATGATGCAATGCGGATGATGACATGACAAGATGCAACACGCAAGCGAATGACATGGCAACAACATCGAATAACTGGACGACACCTGGCACATCGGTCTCGGGGCGTTACAATGTATAAGTCATGAAGAAAGCAATAGCAATAAAACTTAACGGTTATTATGCTGAGCTAACAGATGGGTCTTGTCCAGCACATCATTCACCTAATGATGTGATCCCGTTTATCAAATGACAACACATGTCTATGGTCAGGAAACTTAACCATCTTTGATTAACGAGCTAGTCAAGTAGAGGCATACTAGGGACACTTTGTTTTGTCTATGTATTCACACATGTATCAAGTTTCCGGTTAATACAATTCTAGCGTGAATATTAAACATTTATCATGATATAAGGAAATATAAATAATAATTTTATTATTGCCTCTAGGGCATATTTCCTTCAGTTCTGCATGTAGTCGTCGTTGTTGGAGGCCGGCATTTTGTCAAACAGGTTGCGTGTGCCTGTCAGCACGTCGGCTGGCATGTGTCGCGCGCATTTCCTATCCCCTCCAGATGACGAGCCACCAGCCACCGGTGTGGCGTTGAGGTCGATGGGCGCGGGCGCGGGTGTGGAAGGCGCCACCATGCTCACCTCGGTGGAGCATTCCCCGGAGAGTCGGGAGGCTTGCGAGTAGACATGGAAGCCGGGCATCGGTTGTGTCGCTGATGCACGTGGCGACTCAGGCAACACCATCCGAGGAATCGCAGATGAGCCGGTGCTGGCTGCGGCCACGGTAGCGTTGACGAGGCCATGCTGGCCAGGGTTTAACCCTAGGTACATCAGCGTCTCCCTCGTTGCCGCCGCAATGCTGGCGTTGGTGGCCTCCTGCTGTGCGGCGGTGGCGATGGCAGCCACCGCGATGGCTTCCTCGCTTGCGTCCGTCGCGTGTCTCCGGCCCTTTCTCTTCGCTAACTCCCTTGCCCGCTCCTCAGGCATCAGCTTCTTCTTCGGCTTGGGCGCAGCGGCGGTCTTGTGGGGGGCGTGAGGCTTTCCTTTGCCGGAGAGGGTGATCGTGATGCCGGACAAGGCAAGGCCGGCGACAACATTGAGGTCGTCGTCCATGGCGGGCAGCGGGAGCACGCACATAGGGGGGCGGGGTGGTTGGGAAAGTGGAGTGAAACAGTGGAGGCTGCCACCGACTGGCGGGCCAGGGGGAGGAGTAGGCGGGCGAAGCACGCGTTTGCCTCGTGTCCACGCTGATGCAAATGAGGTCAAAAATGGGTCGGGAATGGGTCGGTAGGCGGACGAAAAGCGGACGCGCGTCCGTTTGGGTCGGCGCGTTGGGCCGACTTTTCTGTCCGCGCCGATCCAAACGGACGTGGGCGGACAAAATGGGTCGTCGCGTTGGAGTTGATCTTATATCCTCGTTAGGTACTTGTGTACGTTTCTTTTTAAGGGAATGTACTTGTGTAAGTTGCATTTGGATGTACCACCGAATAGTGGTGGAGCTAACATTTGAGAACAAGGTGGTCCGCACGTAATTTTTTCTTGATAAGAAATATGACATGTGAAAATTCTACCTAATTACCAATATTATATAGAAATAGATCGATATGGTCATACAAACACACTAAAATTCTCAATTAATTCTAACTTTTGGATAAATAAGCTTACATAGTACATTTTACATAGACCATACAGAGTACATACCTTGCGATATTATTCAACAATTTTGCAGTAAAAATTATTTCTTATCAATAAAGCTATTTGGGGCAGATGATATGCAAAATTATGCATTTGTTTGGCTCATCTACTGGTTAGCATAGCACAGCAAAAAAATTACTAAATAAAAAATTGGGTATTTGATACCCTAAATCGGGCCGACTTGCTTAGTTGCTGCTATTGGTCTGGGGCACTGGGCGGCTGCCCCATGGCTTTGTAGGGGCGTCAGGCAGCTAATACGTCCATTTTGCATCATGATTTCCTACTGTTATTTATATTGTTTTTATGCATAATAATGCCTTTTGGAGTAACTCTAATGCCTTTTCTCTCATAATATGCAAGGTTCACTCAAAGAGGGAGAATACCGGCAGCTGGAATTCTGGACCTGAAAAAGCTACGTCAGGCTACCTATTCCACACAATCCAAATGATCTGAAACTTCATGGAGATTTTTTATGGAATATATAAGAATTATTGGAGCAAATAAGTACTAGAGGGGCCCCACCAGGTGGGCACAACCCACCTGGGCGTGCCAGGGAGCCCAGGCGCGCCCTGGTGGGTTGTGCCCTCCTCGGCCCACCTTCGATGCCCCTCTTCTGGTATAGAAGTCATTTCGACCTAGAAAAAAAATAAGGAGAGGACTTTCAGGATGAAGTGCTGCCGTCTCGAGGCGGAACTTGGGCAGGAGCAGTTTTGCCCTCCGGCGGAGCGATTCCGCTGGGGGAACTTCCCTCCAGAAGGGGGAAATCATCGTCATCATCATGACCAACAATTTTCCCATCTTGAGGAGGGCAATATCCATCAACATCTTCAACAACACCATCTTCTCTCAAACCCTAGTTCATGTCTTGTGTTCAATCTTTGTACTAGAACTATAGATTCACTACTGGAGGATGCTGCTAACGTGACAGTATGATCAGAGAACCTTTGATGAAAATGTGTGCGATGCATTAATCACAAATGGGGATGTAAAAAAAACTGTCAAAAAAGGTGCAAAATGTTTGCGATGGAGGATGCATCAAACATGGTTCATATTTTAGTTGCGTGTGCGATGTAGGGCACACGGTTAACCCGTTCGAACTGTTTGCGATGAGGCAGAACAACAGAAACGGGCAGCCATATCAATGTGTGTGCGATATACGACATACAGTTCGCTCCAATGAACCATTTGCTATTAGGGAGTGCAACATAAACGGTTAGCCAGATCAAGGTGTGTGTGATATAGGGCGTACGGTTCACTCAGACGAAATGTTTTCGATTAGCGAACGCAATAGAAATGGTACAACTTAATAAGATGTGTGTGATATGTGGCAAAGACCCGACTCGGATGAACTGTCTGTGATGAGAATTCACAACACAAATGGTTAATAGAGTTAGTTCGTGTGTGATTCTGTGTGTACAAAAAACTTTGAAAAATGCAAACTAGTTGCTTGCGATGGCTAGGAGTATCGACACAATGCGTCTACGAGTACTCGTGTGTGATGATTAGTAAGTTATACATGCATTTCCTTATGTTAACCTTGTGTGACAAATAACACGTGGCAACTACATGCTCAACCTTCTACCATCAATAAATTTTGATCTTGTTTCTCGTCACATTGCTGATTACAACGCAATAAGTAATTGCAAATCTGTTCACACCTATCAAACCAATATGTGTTCGCACTTAGCACCGGGCTATAAAAACTACCCACTCGAAAATTACTTCACAATTCCACTCCTCATCACCCACAAACCTGGTTTTTTCTGTCAAGTCGTTCCGCCATGACCGGTAGGAGGAGTTTAGGGTGGACATATAACCAGGCAGCAAAGACCAAGGCCGCGGAAGCACCGGAGAGGTGTAACACCCACGATGCGGTTATATCTCCCACATGTCGGGGCACGACTTAGAGGCACAATCACATGGTAGGCATGTCGCAAGAGGGGTAATCTTTACACATCCCATGTACTGAATAAGATAGGGATAAAGAGTCGGCTTACAATCGCCACTTCACACAATACATAAATATATCATACATCATCTAGAATACAATCAAGGTCTGACTACGGAACCAAAATAAAGAAAGAGAACCCAAATGCTAAATCCCCGATCGACCCAATTGGGCACCTCTACTGATCATCCGGAAAAGAAACATAGTAATGGCCCAAATCCTCGTCGAAATCCCACTTGAGTTCGGTAGCATCCCCTGCACTGGCATCATCGGCACCTACATCTATTTTGGAAGTATCTGTGAGTCACGGGGACTCAACGATCTCATACCCTCGCAATCAAGACTATTTAAGATTAAAGGTAGGAAAAGGGTAGTGAGGTGGAGCTGCAACAAGCACTAGCATATATGGTGGCTAACTTACGCAAAAGAGAGCGAGAAGAGAAGCAAAGCACGGTCGAGAAGCTATAAAGTGATCAAGAATTGATCCTGAAGCGACTTACGTTCAAGCATAACACAAGATTGCGTTCTCTTCCCGGACTCCGCCGAAAAGAGACCATCACGACTACACACGCGGTTGATTCATTTTAATTAAGTTAAGTTTCAAGTTTTCTACAACCGGACATTAAGAAATTCCCATCTTCCCATAACCGCGGGCACGGCTTTGGAAAGTTCAAAACCCTGCAGGGGTGTCGCAACTTAGCCCATCCCAAGATCTCACGGTCAACGAAGGATATTCCTTCTAGCGGGAAGACCCGATCAGTCTCAGAATCCCGGTTACAAGACATTTCAACAATGGTAAAACAAGACCAGCAAAGCCACCCGATGTGCCGACAAATCCTGATAGGAGTCGCACGTATCTCGTTCTTAGGGCAACACCGGATGAGACTAGCTACGAGTAAAACCAACCCTCAAGTTTCCCCGAGGTGGCCCCGCAGGCAGCTCGATTCAGACCAACACTCAGAGGAGCACTGCCCCCCCCCCCCCGGGGGGGGGGGTTTAAAATAAAGATGACCCTTGAGTCTGCAGAACCCAAGGGAAGGTATGTGGTGGTAGGTAGGAAAATGGTAAAACCAAGGTTGGGCCTTGTTGGAGGAGTTTTATTCTAAGCAAACTGTCAATGGGTTCCCATAACACCCAACCGCGTAAGGAACGCAAAATCAAGGAACATAACACCGGTATGACGGAAACTAGGGCGGCAAGAGTGGAACAAAACACCAGGCATAAGGCCAAGCCTTCCACCCTTTACCAAGTATATAGATGCATTAAAGTAAATAAGAGATAATAATGATATCCCTACAATATCCATGTTCCAACATGGAACAAACTTCATCTTCACCTGCAACTATCAACGCTATAAGAGGGGTTGAGCAAAGCAGTAACATAGCGAAGCAACGATTTGCTAGGAAAGGTGGGTTAGAGGCTTGACATGGCAATATGGGAGGCATGATAGCAAGTGGTAGGTATCGCGGCATAGCAATAGAGCGAACAACTGGCAAGCAAACACAGAAGTGATTTCGAGGGTATGCTCATCTTGCCTGCAAAGTTCTCAGAGTTGACGAAAGCTTGATCCTCGTTAGCGTACTCAACAGGCTCCTTGATCACGTAGTCGTCTCCCGGCTCTACCCAAAGCAAGAACACAAGCAAAGGACCAACAATATATCACGATGCAATGCACAAACAACATGATGCAAAACATGGCATGACACGCGAGATGTGATATGCAATGCATATGCGTTCTCCAGAAGGAAAAGGATGAGCAAGGCATCAATTTGTCAAACCAAGTGTGCCGCTGGAAAGATGAGTTGATTTCGGTCGAAATCGATATAAAGATCACCGGAATCGGATGCACGGTTTGTAAATGGCAAGCAAAATAAGAATGGCACAATTCCGCGATTAACAGCACGATGCCATCTAGAATGCAACAAGAAACTAAGCTACTGCACTCCAATATAGCAACAAAGCACATGGAAGTGATCTACTCAAGATTCTTGACAAACCATGAACAATGAGCTACGGCTAAAACACACTAAAACAGGTTCAAACAAGCATGGAAAAAGTGCAAAAGATATCAGCTTCACAGACTTGGTGAAAATACTAACATGCCAGGAATAACATCAGGAAGCAATGTTTAGAGCAAGCAAACAACATGCTACAGGAACATATCATAGCAAACAAAGGCATGGTATGAATCTACTAAATGCATAGAACAAAAGTCCCTTAATGATCATAAGACAAAAAGGCACAAAAGATATGATGGCACCCATGTAAACATAGCAAGTTTTATTAACAGTTCCAGACTTAGCAAAAAACAGAGCATGGCATAAACAGAATTATGAAGGCATCTTTGTGAGCTCAAATCACTCATCACAAAGCTTTGCATGACAAAACAAGCATAGCATCAGCAAGAAGTCATATTCATGAAGCTAACCATGGCAATATCAAGTTCATAGCATGCATGGATCAACTACAACAACCATGGAAAAATTGATTAACATGTAAACAACCTGCCAGTAACATTTTATAGCAAAAGTAGAGCAAGATTAAGACATGCTAGGGCACTCCATAATTGCAAACAGGGACATGGATGGATAGATCATAACCATATGTCCAAATCATTCATGCTGAAGCAACTGAAAACAAGCATGTATCTCACTGTAGCATCTAGTTTACATGGCATAAAAATAACAGCAGACCAAGGACTTAGCAAAATCCTAAGTCCCTGAAATCAGCAATATCACGAAGGCTAATTTGCATGCTTGTTCTAGTCACCACATTGATCACAACAATACATGGCAGTCACCCCTGTAAATATGGCATGGCATAGATCAATACACATGTAGATCTCATGCCCATATGCAGCACACAACAAATGTGACAAAAATGACAAATCCTCATACTCTGATAAGTAACAGCAACTAACAATTTATAGCACTCTTGCATCCATGATTTGGGAATCAAGATGGACTCAAACAAACATGGCACAATGGAATGAAATGAAGAGCATCTCCCAATGAACATTTTGATATATTATGCGCATGAAACAGAGCTATGATCACAGAGTTATGATGCAATGAACAGAGGCATAAAACATGAGGGGAAAATGACTTAGAGAAAATCAACCTCTCAGAAATCCCATATCTAGGGTTCCACTTGGCGCGAGAACCGAGGTTCGCCGGAGTTGCGCCGGAGACGAGGGAGACGTTGGCGCGCGGGACTTGCCAGAGAAAAGGAGGGAGGTCGCCGGAGCTTGCAAGGTCTGGGGTAGGCGCGGGCGGCGGGGACCCGCCGGATCTGGGCGGCGGACGGCGAAGCGGGCATCGGCGGAGAAGCCGGGCGGTGGCCGGCGCGGGAGGAGACGCGGGCGCTTGGCGGCGGGGCACGCGGGAGGAGGCGCGGGCAGCGCTCCGGGCCGGGAGGGCCCTGCCTGGGCCCCAGCGGGCCGGTGCGGGCGGCGGTGCGGCGTCTCGGCGTATCGGGAGGTGACGCATGGTAGCGGAGAGGATGGCGGACACGTCCGGCGGCGCGGGGGAATGAGGGTAGGGTTTGGACTGCGAGAAAAAAGGAGGGGAACACCTATTTATAGGTAGGAGGAGGTAGGAGTGTCCAAATGAGGTGTAGTTTTTGGCCACGCAATCCTGATCCGAGGATCAAGGACATGGGAGTGGTTTGGATGGGTTATTGGGCCGTTTTGGAGGGGTGTTGGGCTGCAACACACATGAGGCCTTTACGGTTCCCCGGTTAATCGTTGGAGCATCAAACGGACTCCAAATGACACGGAATTTGACAGACGGTCTACCGGTGGTGTACCAAGGCCGCTTGGCAAATCTCGGTCCATTCCGAGAATGTTTAACACCCGCTCACGAAAAGTGGCAAAAGGGGGCGCCGGTGCACGTAGGAGTGTCGGATTGCAAAACGGACAACGGGGAAAATGCTCGGATGCATGAGACGAACACGTATGCAAATGAGATGCACATGATGACATGATATGATGCATGACATGAGCAAACTGCAAAACAAAGACAAAACCCAACCACGAAGGGAATCTCATAACTTAAAGCCAAAAATGGCAGAGTTGGAGTAGAAATATGGAAAGTTACATCCGGGGCGTTACAACACTCCACCACTACGAAAGGATCTCATCCCGAGATCTAGGACTGAAAGAACTCTGGATATTTGGAACGGACGTGGTCCTCACGTTCCCAGGTGGCTTCTCGGTCGGAATGGTGTGACCACTTCACTTTCAAGAATTTGATAGACTTGTTGCAAGTCTTGCGCTCAGTTTCTTCAAGAATTGCAACGGATGCTCATGATAAGACAGGTCTTCTTGGAGATCAATCTCTTTGAAGTTGATGGTGCGCTTAGGAGTCTTGAAGCACTTGCGAAGCTGTGACACGTGAAACACGTCGTGCACATTTGCAAAGTTGGACGGAAGCTCAAGTTGATAGGCGAGGTCGCCTCTTTTGCCAATGATCTTGAAAGGACCCACGTATCTAGGAGCAGGCTTCCCTTTGATACCGAAGTGACGAGTACCTTTCATTGGAGAGACGCGGAGGTGACATGGTCTCCGATCTCGAAAGCCAAGTCACGATGCTTGCTATCATAATAACTCTTCTGGCGCGATTGCACGGAGATTTTCGCGGATGACTTTACACATTTCTTCAGCCTCTGTGATTAAGTCATTGCCAAGAAGTTGGCATTCACCAGTCTCTGACCAATTAAGAGGAGTATGGCACTTTCTGCCATAGAGAATCTCAAATGGGGCCTTGCCCGAACTCGCTTGGGAACTGTTGTTGTAGGAGAACTCGACATATGGAAGACAATCTTCCCACTTCAGACTGAAAGAAATGACACAAGCCCTGGGCATATCTTCAAGGATTTGATTGACTCGCTCGACTTGTCCACTAGTTTGAGGATGGAAGGCTATGCTGAAGCGAATGTTGGTGTCCATGGCCTTCTGAAAGGAATCCTAGAACTTAGAAGTGAAGATGCTTCCACGATCTGAGGATATCAATTGTGAAATGCCGTGCAAAGAGACAATCCTGGAGGTGTATAGCTCTACCAACTGAGATGCTGTGATAGAGTCTTTGATAGGAAGAAAATGAGCCACTTTAGTAAGCTTGTCGATGACAACGAAGATAGCATCATTTCCACGCTTGGACTTGGGAAATCTAGTCACAAAGTCCATCTCAATATGGTCAAACCTCCATTCTGGAATAGCAAGAGGTTGGAGGAGACCAGCTGGCCGTTGGTGTTCTGCTTTCACCCTTCTGCAGGCATCACATTCATTCACGAATTGAGCAATTTCTCGCTTCATTCGAGTCCACCAATACGACTGCTTGAGGTCATAGTACATCTTTGTACTTCCAAGATGAATGGATAGAAGGGAATTGTGAGCCTCATTCATAATGACTTTCCTTAGATTGCCTTTAGGAACCACAATTGGATCCTCGAAGAATAGAGTGTCTTTGTCATCAAGGCGATAGCACTTGTACTTGGGTTGGCTCTTGGCAATCCCATGTTTCACCTTCTTCACCATGGCATCAAGAAGTTGTGCCTCACGAATTGGATCTTCCAAAGTAGGAGAGACTTGGAGGTTGGCAAGAAAGCCTTGAGGAACAACTTGGAGATTCAGTTTGCGGAAAGCTTCACAAAGGTCCAGTTGGAAGGGCTTGAGAATTAAGCTGTTGTAGTAAGCCTTCCTGCTCAAAGCATCTGCAATGACATTGGCCTTTCCTGGAGTATATTCAATACTCGGATTGTATTCTTGAATCATTTTGATCCAATGAGTCTGCCTGAGGTTGAGGTTGGGTTTTTTTTGACTGTACACAGTAGGGCAAAACCCCACTGCAATTTTTATTATTATAGGGTAAAAAGACAAAGAGGATCAACTATACATAATGCTTGAGATAATCCAGGAAAGCAAAAAAAGGAAAAAAACTAGAGAGAAAACTAGGAACTAGGATTACAGCACAAGAAAGTCAAGCCAAGAACAGTAGGCTCCAGCATATCTCTTGTTAATTCTAAATCTTAGAAGGTTGAGCTCCTCCAGGAAGATAGCTTTCCACCTCTGAATGCTAGGTTGAATTGCTTGGAAGATCAAATTGTTCCTTGAGATCCAGATAGCCCAAGAAGCAAGGATGATTATTTCCATGAAGAAAGGCACATGAAGCTTCTGTTTGAGATCAAGAAAAGTTTCCAGAATTGAGACATTTGCCTGTCTTGAAGGACAAATCAAGTCCCAACATTGAGCTGCAAAAGGACAGGTCCAGAAAAGGTGCTGAAGAGTTTCTTCCCGTGGAAAATTGTTGACAGCACAGTTGTAGTTGGCCAAATGAAAAGTTTTCCTTCTCAGAAGATTTCTAGTATTGAGCCTGTCATGAAGTAGTCTCCAAAAAAACACCTTGTGTTTTGGCTGACAGAAGCTGTTCCAGATCCAGTTGAACTGTTGTGGCACAATGTGAACTCCCATCATAACTTTATATGCCTTAGCAATTGAGAATTGTTCATTTCCCCAAATGTAGCTCCAAGTGTCAGTGCAATCTAGTGCATCAGAAGCCCTTAAAGCAATGCAAATGTCCTCCATAGCCTCAAATTCCTGGAAAGCTTGCACAGTCAGGGGTAGATGGAATAGATCCTCTAAGTATTCTACTTGGAGAAAGGTGTGGACATTAGCATCCTTGTTCTTCACAAAAGGGAATAAGTGAGGGAACATGTCTTGCAAACAAGCTGAGTGCCAAAGATCAGTCCAAAATAAAGCACTCTTGCCATCACCTATGTTGCATCTGGCCAAAGACTTATAATTATCAATAAGCTTAAGGTTTGCCTTCCACCAAAATGATCCAATCCAGCTATTACCAGGTAGTGAATCATTGTTGTAATATGAGTCCCAGATCAAGTTGACCCAGGGAATATTGTGTCTGTTATAGAACTTGTGCAGATTCTTAAGTAGCAGGGCCTTATTCTGAACAAAGATATCCATGACTCCCAAACCTCCCTGATTTTTAGGTCTACACACAGTGCTCCATGCCACCATGGCAGGTATGTGGTCCTCCAGATCAGGGCCTCTCCACAGGAAATGTCTCAAATACTTTATGGCTTGGGTTTTGATGGTGACAGGCACATCAAGGCATCCCATGGGATAGATCAACAATGAATTTAGGACAGATTTTACAAATAGCAATCTTCCAGCCATTGTCAGAAAGGAGGACAAACCCACAAGTTTCCTTTGAAGTCTTGTGACAAGAGGGAAACATTGCTCAACAGTAGGCTTATGAAGTCCTAAGGGTGCTCCCAAATATTGGATTGGAAAAGATTCCTTCTTGCAATGAAAAGTATTTATAAAAATCTCCATCTTCTCTTCTGACACATTTATTGGAATCATACTGGATTTATTGTAGTTTACTTTAAGGCCAGTGGCATCTACAAAAGTATTGAGGATGACTTTGAGGCAATGTAGTTGCTTGGCATCTGCTTGTAGAATAACCAGGGTGTCATCAGCATACTGGACAATTGGGAAGTTAGGGCATGACTCCACTTGCAAGGGAGCAGATAATAATCCCAGTTGCATTGCCTTGTTGAGAACTGACTGAAGAAGGTCTGCAACAAGCACAAACAGGAGAGGTCCCCCTGCCTGACACCTCTAAGACAATAGAACTTTTTTCCAGGGACACCATTTAGCAAGATAGTAGATGTAGCAGAAGTGAAGAGCATTTTGATCCATGAAATCCATCTGTCCCCAAAACCTTTGGCCTTTAAAATATCCAGCATTTCCTGGTGCTCAATTGTGTCAAAAGCCTTTTCAAAGTCTAGTTTAAGTACAATAATTTCATCTTTAGACTTATGACATTGGTGTAGATATTCATATGCCCAACCCAAACAATCATGTATAGATCTTTCTTTAAGAAAACCATATTGGTTGATGTGAACCAACTTGAGAATCACCTTCTGCAACCTGTTTGCCAGCAGCTTAGTGACAAGCTTCAGACAACAATTTAGTAAAGAGATTGGCCTAAAATCATTTGCTGTCAAGGGAGTACTACCCTTTGGAATGAGGGTAATGTATGAAGTATTTAAGCTCTCAAGAGAAATTTTCCCTGCATGGAAATCATATATGAATTTGAGCACATCTCCCTTAATAATGTCCCAGCAAGACTTGAGAAATTCATTGTTAAAACCATCAGGGCCTGGTGATTTGTCTGTTGGAAGATCTTTGACCACGGCATCAATTTCCTCTTCAGTAAAAGGTAATTCAAGTTTATCAAAAATATCTGAATTTTGTCTCTGCCCAAACAAGGAAACTAGATCAAAATGCATTGAGGTTTTTTGAGATGTGCCCAGTCTTTTTTTGTAAGTTTCCGATAGTATTGCATCTTTCCCAGCATGATCAGATACCTCAACTTGGTCATCATTTTGGAGTACAGCAATATGATTATGCCTATAGTTAATTGAGGCTTTAGTGTGAAATTTTTTTGTATTCTCATCTCCAAACTTCACCCCCTTGATTTTCCCTATTTGCTTCCAATAAATCTTTTGATTCCTCAACAAAATAAGCAGATGTTCTTTAAGAATAGCCCTGCAATTCCATTCCTGAATGTCCAACTCTCTAAATTCTTCAAAGAGATCTCACAAGAAGATGAGCTCATTTAGCTTTGCCATTTGAGTTTTCAGACATGACAAGGATTTAGCCCACAATTTCAAAGATCTTCTTAAGTTTTTAAACTTGGCATTCAAAGTCTTGACAGCATCAAGATTTCCAACTGGAATATTCCAAGCATTGGCAACTACCTGCTTAAAGTCAGAATGTTGTAGCCAATAGTTTTCAAACCTGAACACTCTTGCCTTTGGGAATTAAGTACCAACTTTTATTACATAGGGCAGATGATTTGAAATAGGCTTTGCAAGAGGTAGCACAATTGTGTTTGGAAAAGTAGTCATCCAAGAAGCAGAAGTGAAAAACCAATCAAGTTTTACCAACAGAGGATCATGCTGCATGATACTCCAGCTGAACTTTCTGCCATGCCAAGGTAATTCAACTAAACCTTGATTACTGATTGCCTCATTAAACATAAGCATATGATTAACATCTCCACCAGGTCTGTTCCTATCTGATGGTGCTCTCATAAGGTTGAAGTCTCCCATTAGAATCCAGTCAACATGATCAGGCATGTGAATATTCAGGAACCAGTTAATAAACTCAATTTTTTCTTGTGGATCACATGGCCCATAAATATTAGAAAGAATCCAAGACTGATTAGAGAGCAGACTGGTAAATTGTATTGAAAGTGAAAAGCTATTTTGTGCAATCACTTCTCCAGAGATCTGAGAGCCATTCCAAGCCACAAGGAGACCCCTAGAAGCTCCAACAGAGGGCAGGAAAGCAAATTTATTAAGTCTGGAAGGGCAGACATTTTTTATGTAAGTTGTGTCAAAAGTCTCTCTCTTGGTTTCTTGAAGACACAAAATATTGCAGTCACTCTCATCAATTTTCTGCCTTAAGGCCAACCATTTGTCCTGAGAATTTATTCCTCTAATGTTCCAATTGAGAGTATTCCAGCTTCTGTTTGTGTTATTCATGGAAACACATAATTATTTTGTACCAGAGATCAAGCACCAGCACTTGATCATCCAAACATAAAAGAAACTTGCACAATTCCTTGATCCATAGCACATCACATATCCAGCAAAGCAGCCAATCATAAAACATAGAGGTACTAATAAGAGAGTACATCACCAGACATACAGGGTTCATAAAGTGCCAATATCCAAGTCTTACATCATTCAAAAGCAGTTCCAAACTAGGTGTGAAACCACATACACACACCCTCCACACAGTACTCCAATTAAGGGACATAAACATTATGCAAAGTTGGAGGTATGTCCTTGTCCTTTAGCCAAGGGCACCTTGTCCAAAACTTCCTCTTGCCTTCTCTTGGGCTTCTTGGCCAGCTTGTCCTCCAGCTCCCCCTCAGCAACCTTACAGAAAGAGGTAGTGAGATTTTTAACAACTGATTTTTGTATGATGGGAGGGACAGCATTGCAAGGTAGACAATTATTATTAGAGCAGGAGTTTCTCTTGTAACCAGCATTGTCTTTCTTAACTCTTTCACTTCTCCTTACCTCTGTTTCCACTAGTGGAGTCTTTCCATTTCTTCTCTTCCTCAAGTTATCTTGTCCAAAAGGCTACAGCAGTGCCTGGGACTCCACATCCTGCATATTGGCAGCCACTCCAATATTTTCTTTGCCCTTGACCTGGGTCTCTTCCTCCATGGCCTGACAAATAGGTGCATGAGAGGTAGGACACTTGTCAGGTATGTGAAACATAATGGCTTGATCCATATTCTCTACAGCAGTGAACAGTTCCCACATTCCAGATTTTAACATATTGACAGTCTAGGCAAACTTATCAGGGGACAGAAGCAGGTGAACAATAAAGTTAAACCAACTTATAGGAACGTTGGTAGAGAAAGAGCTCCTGCTTTCCAAAGATTGCTCTTTAAAGTGATGTTTCCACAGTAGCATGCCTTCTTCAGAAACATAATGATCATTGTTAGCAGCAGCAACCATCTGAAACTTTTCAAACCAAGAAGAGAAGATGCCATGCTAAAGTGTTCATTTATTTGATTAACCCCATTACCTTGGAGCCCTGACTGAAGATCGTCAAGGTTCTCCACTGGCTGCAAGCTTCCTCTAGCAGTGATAACATGTTCAGGACTGCAGGCCAGAACTTCATTTGAAGATCCACTAGCAAGTGAAGGTTTAGTTTATTCAACAGATAACACATCATCCAAAGATGGAACAGAAACCAAAGCAGGCTCCAGTGTAACTTCCAGCAGTACACGTGGGGCAGGATCCACATTAATAGATGCAGAGACATCAGCAAGAGCATTTATTTCATGAGAAGTGGAAGCAACGTGTTGCAGTTGGTCTGCAACAACCTGTGCATGAACTTGATCATGCATAACAGCACCCACCAACGCATCATCCTGGATGTTCTATTGCAATAAAGGAGGTTCCTCATCATCTGATTGATAGGCTTGAATTATGTTCTGCAGCCCATTAGCAAGCACCATGGCAGGGGGATGAAGAATAGCAGGCATTGCATCCCTAGGAGGAATAATCTCCACTACAACAGAGGGCAAAATCATATTTGTGTTGTCTCCTTCAGAGAAAGACATGTCTGAAGATAAACTACTGTTGCTAGGTGCCGGAAGCAGTTCTTCCCCATCTGCCCAGGCCACTTCTTCTTGCTGCACAGCATCCAATAGATCCTCAAGATCAGCATTCTGGTGATTCTGCTGATTCTCTTCCCAGTTATCCCAATTCTCTGCAATCTGAACATCCATATCATTGTTGTTGACAGCATCATCATGAAAACCATGAGCAGGCTCAGCATCTTCAGGTAAAGGATGTGGGTCCACATTGGCAGGAGGAATAGGATCCTCATCTGTAGGGCCTCCACCTAGGAGCTCACTTGCCAGCACTTCAATGGAGGAAGACCATCCATCTTCCTCAAATTCACCCCCTTCAGACCAACGCATACTTTTTGGGATGATATCTAAGTTCATAACTCTTGCCTTGACTACAATACGCCCCATGTGATCGTCCTCCTTGTCCCAGGAAATCATGCGGCCAAAATTACTGACAACACACGCCAAATCTTCAGTGTTACGGAAATCAAACGGAACTCCCGTCATAAGCAACCAAAAAGTTCTATTGAAGTGAACCCTCCTATGGTTTCTACCCTCATCATGCTTCACAAAAGTAATAAACACATCACCAAATTCATGAGGACTATCTAGCACCAACTTATCTCTGTCCCTAACCCTCGTGAGCCGAACATAGGCTTCTCCGAACGGGCGGTGCTGAATGTCTCTCAACCCCAACTGCCTATGTTCAACAATAAACTCCTCAAGAACATCTCTTACATTGGGGAATGGAGCATCGGCAGGGAGAGGATGGATGTTCGCAATCGCCCAATCTCCATGGCGACGAGGACGCTGCGGCAACACCACCCTAGCCACCCCATTGCGGTCAGGGGCCTGCTAAATGTCGAAGCCATGTGGCACGAAAGGACGCGGGTCAATCGGAATGTTGGCCATTGGAGCCGCAGAACGAGAACTCGTCGGCGGAGTCAAGCTCAAGGTGACGGGAGAAGAGTTTGAGCAATGTGGTGAAACAGAGGAGCAGTGCGGAGAAGTTGAGGAGGCAAGTGCAAGACGAGGCTGAAAATTAGGAAAAGATCCCATACAAAGCTCACGATAAGAGGAAACTAGCAAAGGGTCACGGGCCGGGCCAATGGACTTAAACCAGTCCTGGACCGCATCCAAGTCCCAGGCCTCATTTGGTGGGCTGGGGAAAGTAGCAAACCTCAGAGAATGGAAGACCCAGGAAGGCGAATGTTGTGACACTCCCGAGCAAAGTGGCCCATCTCGCCACATGCATAGCATTGAAACGAGTTATTTGAACGACCCAGATTCCCGCCCGCTGCAGTCATTGTGTGATCCTCTCCTGAGGGGGTAATATTGGGCATTAAGGGCACATTAAAGTCTGTGGCCACATTATTGCTGGTGGTCAGAATATTCACTAGATGAGCAAAAACTGACTGTCGGAGTTGATCGTCGGAGACTCTGCCGGCGACTGATCGCGGACGCGATCCCCTAGCGACTCTAGTCCAAGAAGCTTCTTCCTCATGATAGAAAAGTTGTTCTTCACGTAGCCAATTAGGTCCTCCAAAACCCCAAAGATTGAAAACTAACTCAAAGTCCTTTTCAACTACCCGGCCATGATTATAGATCTCACATCCCATTGCTTTTGAGGCAACAGAGAACTTGAACGTTCTATCCTTGAGGTGAAGCACACGGAAACCTTGAGGATAACCGCCAAAACATGCTTGCAACATGATACTAACCGTGTGACAATCCAACCAAAAACGAGAACGGCAGAAGGAAACCACCAAAGTGAACTCACGTTGACGAAAACCAAGCGAAAACACCACTGGATGACCAAACTTTTGCCTCATTGAGAGTTGAAAATCTTTACCTTGAGCAAAGTTGAGTTAAGGGGGATCCATGGCCATCGTAGCAGCAACTCTTTCCACAAAGAAACCAGAGTTTGGTTGGTGGCTGCCACCCTCGGGGTGACAAGTGGCAGGAGGGCAGTGGCCACCGGCGCCGGAGTGGCAACCGACGGTAAGAAGGGTGGCCGCCAGGGCCGGAGTGTCCACCGGCGGTGGTCGCCTAGGGGGAGCCTAGGAGAGGGGGGAGCCTAGGAGAGGGTTATCATCAAGGATGTGGTTGAGGTTGGGTTGAGTGAAGATATACTTGAGGCTATTATGATCCGTGAAGATGTCCACTTTCCTTCCCAACAAGAGATGTCTCCACGTTAATATAGCATGGACAACTGCCGCTAACTCGAGGTCATGAGTGGGGTAGTTCTTTTCGTTGGGCTTCCACTGGCGAGAGGTATAGGCCACAACTTTCTTCTTTTGCATTAACACAACACCGAGGACTTGCAGGGAGGCATCACAGAAAACTTCAAATGGTTAGGATTCATCAGGAGGAGTCAAAACAGGAGCTGTGACTAACTTCTCTTTGAGGGTGTTGAAAGCAATGTCACACTCAGGCGTCCAGACATACTTGACGTGCTTCTAGAGGAGGTTGGAGAGAGGCTTTGCAATCTTAGAGAAATTCTCAACGAATCTTCGACAATAGCTTGCAAGCCCAAGGAAACTGCGGAGCTGCTTGACATTCTGAGGCGGTTCCCAATTCACAATTGCAGACACCTTCTCAGGATTAACAACTATGCCCTTGGCGAAGATGATATGCCCAAGGTAGAGAACCTCATCAAGCCAGAACTCACACTTTGAAAACTTCGCATAGAATTGATGCTCTCTGAGTTTGTTGAGTACCAATCTCAAATGCTTGGCATCATCCTCCTTATTCTTGGAAAAGACCAAAATATCATTGAGATACACCAGGACGAAATCATTTGTGTAAGGGTTCAAGATGAAGTTCATCATGCAAGAGAACATTGGAGGAGCATTGACAAGGCCGAAAGACATGACAGTATATTCATACGAACCATAGCTTGTTCTGAATGCTGTCTTGGGTATATCTTGTTCACGAATGCGAATCTGATGATAACCCATACGAAGGTCAAGCTTGGAGAATACTTGGGCACCCTTAAGTTTCTCGAAAAGCTCATTGATGTTGGGAAGTGGGTACTTGTTCTTTATTGTTTTTTTGTTCAATGGACGGTAGTCGACGCAGAGTCATTCCGTTCCATCCTTCTTCTTGACAAAAAGAACACCACAACCCCATGGAGATGAACTCGGTCTGATCAGACCCATACACTCTTGTTCATCGAGTTGTTTCTTCAACTCCTTCAACTCTTCTGGTCCAAGCTTGTAAGGACGTTTGCAAACAGGTTCCGTGCCAGGCTCAAGATCGATAATGAATTCAACTGGCTGGTGAGGAGGCATTCCCGGAAGCTCTTCTGGAAAGACGTCTTGATATTCACAAATGACTGAAATCTGAGAGATGGCATTCAACTCGCCCTTCTCATTGAGAGAAAACAGCCGAATGGTTTCATCACAAGCGGCATAGATGATCACTTCCTCAGAAGAGTGTGTCAATTGAATTTCTCTGGCAACACAATCAAGTAAAGCCTTGTGCTTAGAAAGCCAGTCCATGCCGAGAATTAGATCAATATCTGAGTCGCCAAGAACAATTGGAGAAGCCAGAAATCTATAGTCGCCCATTTCGATACCGACATTCGGAACCATCATGCTAGAACTCAAACGCTTAGTCGGAGAAACAACTTGCAATGCTTTTGGTAATGCCTTAGTGTCAAAATTGTGCTCCGATGCAAATGGGAATGACATGAAAGAATGCGATGCACCAGTATCAAATAAGACTTTAGCAGGAATGGAGTTAACTGGAAGGTTACCCATGATCACTTCTGAAGAATCCTCCGCCTGAGCTGCGTTCATCATGTTGACCTTGGCATGCTTGGGATTATGCTTGACCACTGCATTGCTGATAGATCTCACAGGAGGAGTAGGCGGAAGGCGCCTTTGGTTGAAGCACTTGTTTGCATAGTGCCCTTTTTGCTGACACTTGTTGCAAGTAACCTCTGAGAGCGGACGGTGATAAGGAGCACTTGACCTTGGAGTATGAGACTGAGCTTTGTTCTGATAGCTTGGGTTGGGTGGGTGGGAAGATCCATTGCCACCTTTACTCTTCTGCTGGTAGGGCTGACGGAATGCAGGAGGAGGCAACCAGAACTTCTATTGCTTAGCTGCCACTTGAGTTGAAGAAGAAGATTGAGATGCATCCCTGACTCTCTTCTTAGAAGCATCACACTTGAGCTGAGCAGCCTCTTGCTTTAGTGCCATATTGTAGAATTCATCATACTTAGTTGGCTCAAGAAGCACGAGAGCTAATTGCAGATCTTCTCTGAGAGCCACCTCTGAATTGATAAATCATGCTATTTTCATCAGGGACGTCTTATTTTAGCGAAGTGAGCAAGTTTCTAAAACTGGATATTGTATTGATACACTGACACGATGCCTTGCTTGAGATTGCGGAACTCCTCACGCTTGCTTTCAGCAACACTTTGTGGAATGTGATGAGCTTTGAAGTCTCGGCGGAAATCATCCCAGGTAATCACACAACCTCATCTGGAATCTCTGTATTGTTGATACCACTCAGCATCTTGGTCGTTGAGTTGAAACGAAGCAAACTTGACAAAGTCCTCAGGCCTGACATTGCTACACTCAAAATGTTTGCAGATATCCATGAGCCAGTCATCGGCGTCTGTGGCCTCGACACAGTTGCTGAAGGACTTCAGCTGGTTTGCGTGGAACTGATTGAGGGTAGCAAACTGAGGTTGATTGTTGCCTTGGCCTTGATTCCCTTGGTTGCCTTGCCCTTGGTTGCGCTCTTGCAAGAGTTGCAAAAGCATCTGAGTGTTGGCGTTGGTGGCTGCCATGACAGCTTGCCATGCCTCCGGAGGTGGAGGTGGTGGCGGAGGGTTCGGATTCTGACACGTTGGAGGAGCCATCCTATAGAGGTTGACATCTGTTAGCATATTGAAAGACATATATTCAAGCTGAATCAATGGATCGAAATTGCAACATATAGCCTTAACATTCGAACAAGAATGAACGAATGAATTCCAAAGTAAAACATCACACTTCCATTAAGTTGAGAAGCCACTTAGATAAAGGTAGACGAATAAATCAACAAGGTACGGATATGAACAAATAATTGGTAAGGATTACCCAATCACAAACCAAATATCTGCGGGAAGAAATACTAGAGCTACATGAATTCCCACCTATGAAACTCCCGAAACTTTCTGGTTATGCAATCAGGTGTTGGGGATACAGGGGAAGCATAATATCTCACCCAAAACTAGCAAATCCCACATCCAGCTGTATCCATCCTTCAACACATAACCAAGAAACCTTCGGAAATCATTTACCTCAACCTTCGAAAAGCATCTGTTATACGAGTTATGGCAATACTGCCGAACTCCCGCCTAGTACTGGGTGGCGTCGAGGTTATCTCACCAACAGCTGCATAAAGGAGATTTTCGATGTCGGCGAACTCAGGTATTCCAGAATTGCAACGATAAAATTGTGATGACAACACCTCGGAGCTCAACTCCCCGGGACATTGCCACAACCCATAAATGTCAGGAGGCACCAAGAACAATGTTCTCGTCACAAAACCATCGGAACGATTCCAAGATATCCGCGTGATCCTAATTTTTTTTAGTGAAATTTGAGGAGAGGAGTCAAAACTCTACGTAAGGAGGCCTCACCAGAGCGACGAAGGGACTGAGGAGTAAAAAGAATCCTACTCTCCGATACATATAATCCTAAGTCTCAAAACATTTTCTTCTAGACTCAACAACGTCGGCGATTCGATCAAGCAGGGGGCTCCTAATCGGGGAAGGCTCTGATTACCAACTTGTAACACCCACGATGTGGCTATATCTCCCACGTGCCGGGGCACGACTTAGAGGCATAACCGCATGGTAGGCATGTCGCAAGAGGGGTAATCTTTACACATCCCATGTACTGAATAAGATAGGGATAAAGAGTCGGCTTACAATCGCCACTTCACACAATACATAAATATATCATACATCATCCATAATACAATCAAGGTCCGACTACGGAACCAAAATAAAGAAAGACAACCCCAAATGCTAGATCCCCAATCGACCCAACTGGGCTCCTCTACTGATCATCCGGAAAAGAAACATAGTAACGGCCCGAATCCTTGTCAAATTCCCACTTGAGTTCGGTAGCGTCCCCTGCACTGGCATCATCGGCACCTGCATCTATTTTGGAAGTATCTGTGAGTCACGGGGACTCAGAAATCTCACACCCTCGCGATCAAGACTATTTAAGCTTAAAGGTAGGAAAAGGGTAGTGAGGTGGAGCTGCAGCAAGCAGTAGCATATATGGTGGCTAACTTACGCAAAAGAGAGCGAGAAGAGAAGCAAAGCACGGTCGAGAAGCTATAAAGTGATCAAGAAGTGATCCTGAAGCTACTTACATTCAAGCATAACACGAGATCGTGTTCTCTTCCCGGACTCCGCCGAAAAGATACCATCAGGGATACACACGCGGTTGATTCATTTTAATTAAGTTAAGTTCAAGTTTTCTCCAACCGGACATTAACAAATTCCCATCTTGTCGTGGAATTGTCACGGCAGATGTCCTAGCGAAAGGACTTAGTCATAGGGCCATCGCAACTAGGAAGCTTAAAGGGGTTCATCGGGACAAAGGACACAAGAGGTTTATACTGGTTCGGCCCTTACGGTGAAGGTAAAGCCTAGTCCAGTTGTGGTTGTATTGCTAGGTTTCGATGACCAAGGAGAGAATCCACTAGCTTGGCTATCGATCTATTGTTTCTTGCCCTAAGCCGTCGCCGGGTCGTCCCCTTATATACACGGGTTGTCACCTGGCGGCCTACAGAGTCCCAGCCGACTCATAAAACGTGTCCGGCTCGGTGACTTCTTTTATATGCCTTTCCTTACATGTATTTCTCTACATATGGCGAGTCACAATATTGGGCCTTAAGCCGCCTCTGGGCTTAGGCTTTCTATAAGTCTTAATAAACTATCATCTTGAATATTACTGGGCTTCTTTTCATAACCCGCCATTGGGGTTGACCCGGCCCCTCCTGGGCGGGTCATACCTGGTAGTTATATCCCCAACATTAGGCCCCAGGTTGACTTGAACTTTGTTCTTTGTCAATCCTCAACACTTAAACGAAATCCATCTTCATCTTTCTGTAAAAAGTCTGTAACCCGCCATGACGTCATCCTCTGAAAACACGAAAGCCTGCTATGACGTCATCTTCAATGGATCTTTATCTTTTAATGTCTTCCGAGAATCGAGGCATCCGTTTAGCTGGATAATCATTATTTTAGTCTTCCTCAATTTTCGCGCATGCCTGTTCACTTATCCCTTATAAATAGGCTTGGCTGGTCTTTCTCCTATCTTCTTCTTCCTTCCATCTTCTCGCCACCTCTCTGCCTCTCGAGCTTCGCCGTTGCCACAACACCTGCCGTCACCTCTCAACGTCGGCCGCTGCATCACCCTGAGCTCGTCTCGAGAACCGCGAGGACCCTTCGTAGAAGCTCTATATTCGTAAGTTCCCATCTTTCCACGCCCTTAGATCTGTTTAGTGTTACGATTTCATCGCCATTCATCACAAACCTCCTTGAAGTTCCTTCTCCGTACCCTCTTTTGATCCAGAAGAAAAGTAGAACTTATGCGGTAATAGTTTTACGCCCATTTTAGATGCTAGTAGATCCCTTTCCTTTGTACAGATACCTTCTTAAAGCTGATGAACTCCTCCGCACTCGTCTTTTAGGTCTAAATTTATTTTTATTTTCTGACCTATTTTGATCCAGAATAATAGCAATAGCTTGAGAAACTTGTTTGTCTCAACACTTAACCAATTCTGTTTCTGGCTTCCTTCGAATGTCTTTAGTCATGGCGACTTATCACGCCGGCTCACTTATCCTTTATATGTCATTAGCCCTTTCTTAAGCCGCCATTACTCATTTGTACCATTATCATTTAACTTTTAATTTCACCATTGAATTGAACCAGCATATCGCTTTCCTTTCAGTTTGTCCTTTGCTCATCATGTCGTCAAAAGCACCAACAGTCTGCAACTGGGTCCCCTCCACAGTAACTGAAGATAACTTGAAAGAGTTTGTCACCATTGGATTTTTGCCAGAGAAAAACATTATGTCTTATCGTGCTCCTAACCCAGACGAGGAACGGCCTGATCCCAGAGACGGTGAAGTTATTGTCTTCACCAACCATATGAGTCGGGGTTTTTCACCACCCGGCTCAAAGTTCTTTAGAGACGTTCTTCATTTTTTCAAACTTCACCCTCAAGATCTTGGAGCCAATTCCATATCCAACATCTGCAATTTTCAAGTTCTCTGTGAGGTGTATCTTCAAGAAGAGCCGACTGTGGAACTCTTCAGAGAGTACTTTTATTTGAACCACTAGAATGAGTGTACCAACGGCCCGAGCTTGGAACTCGATGGAATCTCAATTCACCGCCGACAGGGCGCCATCTTTCCTTTAATAGTCTTACCGAGTCATCCCAAAGATTGGAATCAGACCTGGTTCTATTGCCAAGATACGTCACCAATCAATGAAAAAGCACTGCCGGGTTATCGCGCGGATCGTCTGGATTCCAAGTTTGTGCTCCCTGATAAACTTACTGCTGCTGAACGCAAGAAGCTTATTCCATCTATTAAATGGATTAATGCCTTATTGGGGAATGGCTTAACCGGAGTTGACTTGATCCGTTGTTGGATCTCGTGGCGGGTCATCCCTCTAAGCCACCGATCCAAATTGATGTATGAATATGGTGGAGTCCCAGATGACTCTCTGCGTCACAGCTCTGTACAACTAACTGAAGAAGACATTGTTGCAATGTCAACCATCCTTGTGAACGGCAAATATGAGGACTGTAGTAAGGTTGGGTTAAACCCCTTCTGCAAACTTAACCCGGCACCAGAGGTGAAAAAACCCTTGACCTCTTTCTCTTTTTGTGTTTTCCTCAGTAGTTTTGAATACTTGCATGACCTTTTATCCTATTTATTTGTTTACAGGCCAAATCTGACTTCTGGAAGGCCAAATATGACCATGAAGCGGCCAAGAAGGCTAGAGCTGTTGCCATAACCGTCAGGAAGATGACCCGGAGGTCCAAGAAGAAGAGGAGCACTGCTTTAGACCTGTTAAATCTAGACGATGTTACTGAGTCGGAGGTAGCCCTTGACTCCCTTGGCCAGTTTTTTAATAACCTTATTGACAATGACTATTGCCAGACGACACGGGGGCCAGCCAGGCCGTAGAAGAGGAGGTAACTATTTCCTCCGACTCAGCCCATTTGCCAAGACAGAAACTTCGACTGGTAACCCGGAAAGTAAGGTTTTCGCACCCTTTGGCTTATTTTGACCCTTATTTTCTTTGGAAAAAACAGCAACATGAGAGCCGTCGTTAGCCCCGGAATAATGACGACGATGAACCGCCTTCTGTTTTACAACAAACTCCTCGAAAATTCCAGAATGACGTTTCTTTCATCTTCACCTTTTGCTTTCATTAATGAATCTATTCCCTTGCATCACTGACTTTATTTTACCTTTTGCAGGAGGTTTCTCACTCTTCTGGCGACTCATCTTAGACTCAGTTTCCGGCTTTCAAGACTGCTCCTGGGTAAGGAAAAATCAGCTTTCCTCTGTATCTTTAAAAACTGCATCCTTACACTAACTGTCTCATAAAACTTTTCTTAGCGGCCAAGCCAAATCCAAGAAGGCCAAGGTGATTAAGCCGTCAGAAGACCCGAAGGTTCCTGCACCTGAACCGGCCATGCCAACTCCTCCCTCTGAAACTGAAGCACCTGAAGACCCGACTATTCATACTCAATTGGATCCTCCTGAGTTGTCAGCCGATGAGATCACCCTTAATCCGACTATCACTGAACCATCTAGTTCAGCTAACCCACCAACAACTTTTGATACTGACGTGTTGATTACTGGTCGCCGATTTGTTGAACCGGGGACCCCCACTGTATTAGCCCAGCACACTGCTAAGCAAGAAGCCTTGGAGAAGCAGAAAGTGCGTTTTGATATCTCTCACTACACTCATCTGAATGCTAGTGACATACTGTCCGGCTATCTCAGTCATGTGCATTCCAGCCGTGAGTCGGAAATTGAGATGGTCAAGCAATTGCAGCTAAAATATGAGGTATGTTCTCCGGTTCACTTATACTCTGCCAACCCCCAAGTCTTCAGATGATGAACCTGAATGATCTGTAGACTTTATGATATAGGTTGATACTTTGTCTCTAAGCTTTTCGAAAGTCCAACAAAGTAGTGTAAACTTCACCTGTAGTCCCCAAGGGCCGGCTCAATTTATCATAAATGAACCGGTACTTAACTTCATAACTGTCTTTTACTAGTGCCAATAAGTATTGCAATCCGGCTTAATCTTGAGAAACTTTCTGAATATCATGCATTAGCCCCCAAGTGCCAAGTGCTGTTACTTTGTAAAACACTTGGGACTTGAAACATATAAGAGTCATAAAAAATTGCTTTGGTAGACATTAGCTCACAAGTGTCAAGTGGTACTGCGGTCCATAGTACTTGAGACTTGAACCCTTATAACTTTTAGCTTAAGCCTTGACACACCTGTGTATGTTTTGTAGAACGCCCTATCTGAATTGGGATCCCAATTAACTGATGCAAAGACCCGGCTAACGGATCAAGAGGCAGAAATCAAGACTGCTGACTCTAAACTCCAATTGAGTCTTTGTGAGACAGAAAAATTGAAGACTAGCTTGACTGCAAAGAAGAAATCCTGGGCCGAAGAAAAGACGCTGCTGATACAACATGCTGAAACAGCTGAGGCGGCTCTTGAGGAGGTTACCACGGAGCTCACTGGCTTGAAGAACCGGGTGTCTCAAATGGTCTCCGCCATCTTTGGTAAGTCATCTATATTAATTACTTATACCTTCTTTTGACCCGGAATATAAGCTGCCTGTTGAGCCTTTGTTTAAGAAACACTCGTAGGTCCACGAAGCAAAAATCTGAGGCAAGACAGTGTGACCAAATTGAAGGTGGTTTATACCTTGGTGGAGCAATTGTATACTAACGCTCAACGAGCACTTGCCACCATCTCCCCTGCCAACCAAGGACCCAATCGGTTGAGCGATGTCTTGAAGAAGTTATCAATCTTACCCGCCAGGTTTCAAGAGGTCAAACGATCCTGTGCCAGAGCTGGAGCCCTGACTTCCCTGAGCCGCTCCAAAGCCTGGGTGCCAAATCTAGACCCGTCGGATGTGGCTAAGGGGTACCCTACCGTGAAGGAAGACGGGACTCTATTTGAGCAAGATGACTTCATTGCCTGTGTGAGGGGAGTTCGACCTCAAGCTACCATTCCTGGAGAGGAGACCAACATAGATAAATATCAGCCGGGTTTTGATATGGAGAATAAGAAGATGGCGACTCCCTCTTATAAGGTGACAGATCTTATCCCGCCGGTTCGTCAACACACTTTTGCTCCGGAAGTTGATCTGGCCGGCCTGATTGATGATGAAGCGGAGTTCATTGCTCTGAACGGTTTTGACTGGTCCAATCCTAGCTTCCAATCAGTAGAAGGAGGTGAACCGGCGAGGGGAGAGTCATAACCATCTTGTGGGCTCTCAAAGCCTTGTAATAGATTTAGCTTGAAAACGGTATGTGTTGCTTATGCCATCGCACACAAAATGTTGCATACTACTTTTTGCCAGCACATCTTTGATTACATCTGCAATGTTTTAACTTTGCTCCTACAAAAAGTGAAAAAGCTGACCTGGTGGTTTAACACCGGACGGGTCAAAAACACCCGGTATATGTCTTTACGAAATTGTCATATTGGAAAAGATAAGCAAGGCAGAAAAACCTGTTCATGAACAACATTGTCATACTTGTGTTTCTGGACTGCCGATTTTCATGATCCGGATGATGAAGTTGATGACCCAATCTTTTTGAGAAGTCAATGCTTCCATATCCCTGATGGCTATCATGCCTTGGCGGCTTATTGTCAAATAGTCAAGCCGGCTTAAATAAAAACCATACTGATAGTTTAGATTTGAGACAATAAAAAACAGTAAGACAAAATAGCAGATTTCAAACAACATAAATTTGGGGGTTTCTGATTCGAATACGATCAGTAAACTGGACCAAAGGGGTTAAGCTAAGATTCGAATACGATCATATAGCCCCCAGTGGCTTTGGCGTTGCGCCGATCAAGAGGGTACCGATAGCTATGTTCTCTTTGGTTCGAATACGACCTATGTTTGAACAGGAAGCCCCCAAATGACCTTGAGCGGTTTTTAACGACCCTGATTCGAATACGATCCAAGTCGGACCCAAAAGGGGTTAAGCTATGATTCGGACATGATCAAGAGGCCCCCTAGTGAGTTTGGCTTTGAGCCGATCAAGAGGGTTATGACAGCTATGTTCTCTTTGGTTCGAATACAACCTATGTTTGAACAGGAAGCCCCCAAGTGATCATGAGGTTTACAACTAGATTCGAATACGATCATAAGCCGGACCAAAAAGGTTAAGCTAGATTCAGATATGATCATCTCCTTAATAGTCATTTAAATAATGAAAATAGTAAAGATATATGATCTTTGAAGAGGAAAAAGATAGAGGTCCTGCTTTATTACTTATCATAATATATACAACGTCAAAGTATGTACATGACGAGAGCCGATAGCTCAGGTGTAGTATGGTCGAAGCTGAGCAATGTTCCACGGCCGGCGGGTCTCCTCCTCCGACTTACGTGAGTCTTTGTGCTCTCGAACATCAATGAGGTAATATGACCCGTTGTTTAAATTCTTGATGACCACAAAAGGTCCTTCCCAAGGCAGGGATAGTTTGTGTGCATCAGACAGATCCTGGATGAGCCGGAGCACCAGGTCACCTTCTTGAAAGGTCCTGGACTTAACCCGGTGGCTGTGATAACGACGCAGGTCCTGTTGATAAATTGCTGATCGAGCCGCTGCTAAGTCTCTCTCCTCATCTAACAAGTCAAGTGCATCCTGTCGGGCTTGTTCACTATCAGCTTCAACGTAAGCCGCCACGCGAGGCGAGTCATGAGGGATGTCACTAGGCAGCACTGCTTTTTCTCCATAAACCATGAAGAAAGGTGTATAACCTATAGACCTGTTAGGAGTGGTGTTGATGCTCCACAACAATGAGGGTAATTCCTCTACCCAACAACCCGGCATCCATTATAAGGGAACCATAAGCCGGGGCTTGAGACCTTTTAAGATTTCCTGATTTGCTCTCTCAGCTTGACCATTGGATTGAGGGTGAGCTACTGAAGAAACATCAAGCCGGATATGCTCACGTTGACAGAACTCCTCCATAGCACCTTGGGACAAATTAGTGCCATTGTCAGTGATAATGCTGTGTGGAAAACCAAAGCAAAAAATCACCTTTTTCATGAACTGAACCGCCGTGGCTACATCACATTTGCTCACTGGCTCTGCCTCAACCCATTTTGTGAATTTGTCAACTGCCACTAAAAGATGTGTCTTTTTATCTTTGGACCTTTTGAAAGGTCCAACCATGTCAAGTCCCAAAATTGCAATCGTCCATGTGATTGGAATCATCCACAACTCTTGAGCCGGCACATGCGCTCGTCGTGCAAATTTTTGACATCCATCACACCTACTGACCAGATCCTCCACATCAGCGTGAGCCATTAGCCAGTAAAAACCATGACGAAAAGCTTTGGCCACAAGAGACTTTGACCCGGCGTGATGACCACAATCCCCTTCATGGATCTCACGAAGTATTTCTTGACCTTCTTCAGGAGAAACACAACGCTGAAACGCTCCAGTGATGCTGCGATGATACAACTCTCCGTCAGAAATCGTCATTGACTTAGACCGCCGGGTTATCTGTCGGGCCAGGGTCTCGTCCTGTGGAAATTCGCCCGGGTCATGTAAGCCAGGAATGGTATTGTCCAATCTGGAATAACATGAAGAGCCGCCACCAACTATACCTCCAGGTCAGGAATGGCCAAATCTTCCTCTGTAGGCAAATTAACAGACGAGTTATGTAAAACTTCTAAAAAGGTGTTAGGTGGCACCAGCTTACGCTGAGATCCCAGCCGGCTTAAGGCATCAGCCGCTTCGTTATTTCTGCGGTCAATGCGTTCCACCTGATAACCTTTGAAATACCCTGCAACAGCGTCGTCCTCGCGGCGATAAGCCGCCATGAGAGGATCCTTGGAATCCCACTTGCCTGACACCTGCTGAGCCACCAAATCTGAGTCACCTAGACACCGTACCCGGCTCAAACTCATTTCCTTGGCCATTCGAAGACCATGAAGCAAGGCCTCGTACTCAGCCGCGTTGTTAGTGCACGAAAACATCAATCATAACACATAACAAAATTTGTCACCTCGAGGAGAGGTTAAAACAACTCCAGCGCCCGAGCCTTTCAATTGTCTGGACCCATCAAAGTGAATTGTCCAATATGTGTTGTCTGGCTTCTCCTTCGGTATCTTCAACTCTGTCCATACATTAATGAAGTCAACCAGTGCTTGAGACTTGATCGCAGTACGTGGCACATATTTTAAACCATGAGATCCAAGTTCAATGGCCCACTTGGCGACTCGTCCTGTGGCTTCTCTATTTTGAATAATGTCTCCCAGAGGAGCAGAGCTAACCACAGTAATTGGGTGACCCTGAAAATAATGCTTGAGCTTCCGGCTTGCCATGAACACCCCATAAACAAGCTTCTGCCAATGTGGATATCTTTGTTTGGACTCAATGAGCACCTCACTGACGTAGTAAACCGGTCGTTCAACCGGATGTTCTTTGCTAGCCTCCTTATGCTCCACAACAATGGCCGCACTGACAGCACATGAGTTAGCAGCCACATACAACAACAATGGCTCCTTCTCAACCGGAGCAGCAAGAACCGGCGGCTCAGCGAGCTGTTTCTTCAGATCCTCAAAAGCAGAGTTAGCAGCATCACTCCAGACAAAGTCATCCACCTTTTTCATCATTTGATACAAAGGCATCGCCTTCTCCCCTAACTGGCTTATGAACCGGCTTAAGGCCGTGACGCGACCCGCCAATTGCTAAACGTCATTGATGCACACAGGTTTGGCTAGAGATGTAATTGCCTTAATTTTCTCCGGGTTAGCCTCAATACCTCTGTTAGACACCAAGAAACCTAAAAGCTTGCCAGCTGGGACTCCAAAAACACACTTGGCCGGGTTGAGCATCATCTTGTAGACCCGGAGGTTATCAAAGGTTTCCTTTAGATCAGTTACCAAGGTTTCCTTCTATCCGGATTTCACCACTATATCGTCCACATAAGCATGAACATACGCCCAATCTGATCGTGAAGGCAGTTCTGCACACACCGCTGATAAGTCGCCTGGGCACTCTTAAGCCCAAAAGGCATAGACACATAGCAAAAGGCCCCGAACGGAGTGATGAAAGCTGTCTTCTCTTGATCCTTAACTGCCATCTTGATCTGATGATAACCCGAATAGGCATCCAAAAAACACAAACGCTCACAACTCGCCGTAGCATCAATGATCTGATCAATACGAGGGAGAGCTAAAGGGTCGGCTGGACAAGCCTTGTTCAAATCGGTGTAATCCACACACATACGACAGGTGCCATTCTTCTTGAGTACAAGCACCGGGTTAGCCAACCACTATGGGTGAAAAACTTCAACAATGAACCCGCCTGCCAAGAGCCGGGCCACCTCTTCTCCAATGGCCTTGCGCCTTTCCTCGTTAAACCATCGAAGAAACTGCCGAACCGGCTTAAACTTCAGATCAATATTAAGAGTGTGCTCAGCGAGTTCTCTCGGGACACCCGGCATGTCAGAAGGTTTCCATGCAAAGATGTCCCAGTTCTCACTGATGACCTCGATGAGCGTGCTTTCCTATTTTGGATCCAAGTTGGCACTGATGATGAACTGTTTGGATGAGTCGCCAGGCACAAAATCAACCATCTTGGTGTCATCAGCTGACTTGAATTTCAACACCGGTTCATGCTCCGTAGTTGGCTTCTTCAAAGACGTCATGTCTGCCGGGTCAACATTATCTTTATAAAACTTTAACTCCTCTGTCGCACAAACAGACTCAACATACGCGACATCACCCTCTTCACATCCTAGGGCTATTTTCCGGCTTCCATGTACTGTGATGGTGCCTTTATAACCCGTCATCTTGAGCTGCAGATACACATAACATGGCCAAGCCATGAACTTGGCATAAGCCGGCCGTCCAAACAGAGCATGATATGGGCTTTTGATCTTAACCACCTCAAAAGTTAACTTCTCAGCCCTGGAATCATATTCATCCCCAAAGGCTACTTCCAGTTCAATCTTACCAACTGGGTATGCCGACTTACCAGGCACAACACCATGAAAAACAATGTTGGATTGTTTAAGACTCTTATCAGTCAACCCCATCCGACGAAACGTCTCATAATAGAGGATGTTGATGCTACTGCCTCCGTCCATGAGCACCTTAGTGAACTTATATCCACCAACCCGGGGTGCCACCACCAAGGCCAAGTGACCCGGATTATAAACCCGGGGAGGGTGATCTTCCCTACTCCACACAATAGGCTGTTCTGACCACCTCAAATAACGTGGAATCGCCGAATCAACAGCATTTACAACCCTCTTATGAAGCTTCTGTCCCTCTTGCATAAACTAGTGGTAAATACGTGGTACTGCCCACTATTCAACTGTTTTGGGTTACTCTGGTACCAGGATTGTTGCTGCTGATTACTTTGGCCGGGTTGTTGATTATAGCCACCCTGGTCACCCGGATGGCCCTGACCGTGAAAACTGCCTCCGCCTGAACCGGCGCCCGGGCCATGAAAGCCGCCTCTGCCTGAACCGCTGCCAGGTCCGTGGCTACCATCAAACATGTTGGAATTTTTAAACGCCTTCATGATCGTACAGTCCTTCCACAGATGGGTAGCTGGCTTCTCCCAGGTGTCGTGTCTTGGACAAGGTTCATTCAGTAGTTGCTCGAGGGTGGGACCTGACCCGCCTGACCGAGGAGGTGGCCTACCCTTGCACCGTTGGTTGTTGCCCTGTGTATTGGTGTTAGCCATAAACTCGTCAGCCTTACGTTTATTACCTCCTTGATTCACCGGGTTATGCTGGTGACCCTTGCCGTTGCCGTTCTTCTGTCCCTTCCTCGTCTTGTCTTCATCAGACGCGGGATCCTTGGTACTGTCAGAATAAGCATATTTGACCAGGGCCGCCATCAACTGGCCCATGTAATTACAATCACGCTTGAGCCGCCCCAACTTCTGTTTCAGAGGTTCAAAATGACAATTTTCTCCAACATTAAGACCGCAGAGCCGGCATCCATCTTATCAGATGAATGTATTATCTCCTTGACCCGGCGCACCCAATGGGTCGTGGACTCACCTTCCTATTGCTTACAATTAGTCAGGTCCACGATTGACATATGTTGTTTACATGTGTCCTTGAAGTTCTGAATGAACCGGGCTTTTAACTCAGCCCATGAGCCGATGGAGTTGGGTGGCAACCCTTTCAACCAAGTGCGAGCCATTCCATCCAACATCATAGTGAAATACTTAGCCATTGCTGCATCGCTGACCTCCAGTAGCTCCATCGCCATCTCATAACTTTCAATCCATGCCCCAGGCTGCAAGTCGGCCGTGTAATTAGGCACATTACGAGGCCCTTTAAAGTCTTTTGGCAAGCATTCATTACGTAGAGCCGGCACCAGGCAAGGGACACCTCCTGTTCTTGTGGCCACTCCTGCCTCAATAGAGGTTGCCGAATAAACCGGAAAAGCCTGATGAGCCGCCTGCTCAGCTGCCAGTTGTACCGCCCGCTCAGCCTCTTGATGGATCCTCTCCTGATCCGCCAAGTTAAGGGCCCCACCCTGCAGCGGCTCATGCCTGCGCGGTTGGTTACGGCATTGAGCATTGCTTGACATAGCGGCTGAGTCCATATGCCTGCTATAGCTCGGGCTCCGGCTTGGGCGAGGGGTTGAATGGATTCTGTCTCGACACTAAGAGTACGCATCCTGCTGCGCCAGAGCCATCTAAAGAAGTTCTCTCACCCTTCATGTTTCAATTGCTGTCGGAGAGTCGCCTTCCATCGGGAGAGCTGCCAAACAAGCCGACGCAGCGATGAGATTCTCCAAAGGGTTAGAATAGTGACCCGATGGTATTGGTGTGTAATGAGGCGGAGCAGTATTCATACGGGGTGGCTCCATGGCCCGTGGCTGAACCGGCGCCCCAGCCCCGGGTGTTGTGATCTGGTTTGCCTCCGGCGGGTTATTTGGACCAGCCCCGGGTGTGTGGAAGAGGTTCCTAGGATCGTAAGTCAGAGGCAGACGTGACTGAGTTTTCTGGTGCCTTCTCCTCATGACCTCATTTGATGCGTTCAGATCCACCGAGAGCCGGAAAGTCTCCGCTTGAAGCTGCTGAGCATGAGCATCCAGAGCCGCCCGTTCTGCCGTCATCCTGAGCTCTTCCGCTGCTAAGTTTGCTTTGGCCTGCGCCACCTCTTCGCGTAGTCGCGCCACCTCCGTGTCATGTTGAGCTTTATCCGCCAGCTCCACCACAACAGTCAACAGGGCCGTCATCCTATCCATGAGGTCCATTAGTACCTGAGCCGGTGTGCGCGCGGGGTCTCCTGACCCGGCCGCTACTGACCCGGTGGTTATTGCTGCCACTGCTGTGGAATTCTGACCGGGTTGCGTGCCAGCCATGAAGACTCCGGCTCGATTCGGCGGCTCAGAGAGGTCCAGAATACTGCTGCCATCGGAACATCCCCCAAGCACGACATCTTGTAGCTGATACAAAGAATCTATCTCGCCCAAGGACGACTCACCATCAGAATAGATGGCCGTCTCACTGCCATCCACTAATCCTTCAGAGAATTCACCTCCATGGATGCAACCCACGAAGGCATGCCTCACGGCAGATTGAGCCCGGGCGGATCTCACGCGCTGAGTCGTCTCGATGAGGTTGGTGCAGACGTCCGGCTCAGAGCCCGACTCGCCGATCCGGCCGATGAAGACATGGATTCTGCCAAAGGGGACCCGGTACCCGTACTCAATTGAGCCGGCCTCGGGGCCCCAGCCATCGTCGTTGATGTAGAGCTTACCGCGATGACTTTTGGTCATCCGGCCCACAACGTATCCCTTGATCCCTTCGAAGTTGCCCTTCAAGAACTCAAATCCACCATGAGCTGGCCCCACGATGGGTGCCAACTATCGTGGAATTGTCACGGTAGATGTCCTAGCGAAATGACTTAGTCATAGGGCCATCGCAACTAGGAAGCTTAAAGGGGTTAATCGGGACAAAGGACATGAGAGGTTTATACTGGTTCGGCCCCTTATGGTGAAGGTAAAGCCTAGTCCAGTTGTGGTTGTATTGCCAGGTTTCGATGACCAATGAGCGAATCTGCTAGCTTGGCTATCGATCTGTTGTTTCTTGCCCTAAGCCGTCGCCGGGTCGTCCCCTTATATACACGGGTTGATGCCTGGCGGCCTACAGAGTCCCGTCCGGCTAATAAAATGTGTCCGGCTCGGTGACTTCTTTTATATGCCTTTCCTTACAAGTCTTTCTCTACATATGGCGGTTCACAATATTGGGCCTTAAGCCGCCTCTGGGCTTAGGCTTTCTATAAGTCTTAATAAACTATCATGTTGAATATTACTGGGCTTCTTTTCGTAACCCGCCATTGAGGTTAACCCGGCCCCTCCTGGGTGGGTCATACCTGGTAGTTATATCCCCAACACATCTGCCCATAACCGCGGGCACGGCTTTCGAAAGTTCAAAACCCTGCAGGGGTGTCCCAACTTAGCCCATCACAAGCTCTCACAGTCAACGAAGGATATTCCTTCTAGCGGGAAGACCCGATCAGTCTCGGAATCCCAGTTACAAGACATTTCGACAATGGTAAAACAAGAGCAGCAAAGCCACCCGATGTGCCGACAAATCCCGATAGGAGTCGCACGTATCTCGTTCTCAGGGCAACACTGGATGAGACTGGCTACGAGTAAAACCAACCCTCAAGTTTCCCCGAGGTGGCCCCGCAGGTAGCTCGGTTCGGACCAACACTCAGAAGGAGCACTGGCCCGGGGAGGGGGGGGGGGGTTTAAAATAAAGATGACCCTTGAGTCTGCAAAACTCAAGGGAATGTATGTGGTGGTAGGTAGGCAAATGGTAAAACCAAGGTTGGGCCTTGTTGGAGGAGTTTTATTCAAAGCAAACTGTCAAGCGGTTCCCATAACACCTAACCGCGTAAGGAACGCAAAATCAAGGAACATAACACCGGTATGACGGAAACTAGGGCGGAAAGAGTGGAACAAAACACCAGACATAAGGCCGAGCCTTCCACCCTTTACCAAGTATATAGATGCATTAAAGTAAATAAGAGATAATAATGATATCCCAACAATATCCATGTTCCAACATGGAACAAACTTCATCTTCACCTACAACTAGCAACGCTATAAGAGGGGCTGAGCAAAGCGGTAACAGAGCCAAGCAACAGTTTGCTAGGAAAGGTGGGTTAGAGGCTTGACATGGCAATATGGGAGGCATGATAGCAAGTGGTAGGTATCGCGGCATAGTAATAGAGCAAACAACTAGCAAGCAAAGATAGAAGTGATTTCGAGGGTATGGTCATCTTGCCTGCAAAGTTCTCAGAGTTGACGGAAACTTGATCCTCGTTAGCGTACTCAATAGGCTCCTCGATCACGTACTCGTCTCGGCTCTACCCAAAGCAAGAACACAAGCAAATGACCAACAATCAATCACGGTGCAATGCACAAACAACATGATGCAAAACACGGCATCACACGTGAGATGTGATATGCAATGCATATGCGCGCTCCGGAAGGAAAAGGATGAACAAGGAATCAACTTGGCAAACCAAGTGTGCCACTGGAAAGATGAGTTGATTTCGGTCAAAATCGATATAAAGATCACCGGAATCGGATGCACAGTTTGCAAATGGCAAGCAAAACAAGAATGTCACAATTCTGCGATTAATAGCACGATGCCATCTAGAATGCAACAAGAAACTAAGCTACTGCACTCCAACATAGCAACAAAGCACATGGAACTGATCTAATCAAGATGCTTGACAAAACATGAACACTAAGCTACGGCTAAAACACAATAGAAGAAGTTCAAACAAGCATGGAAAAAGTGCAAAACATATCAGCTTCACAGACTTAGTGAAAATACTAACATGCCAGGAATAACATCAGGAAGCAATATTTAGAGCAAGCAAACAACATGCTACAGGAACATATCATAGCAAACAAAGGCATGTCATGAATCTACTAAATGCATAGAACAAATGTCTCTTGCTGATCATGAGATAAAAAGGCACAGAAGATATGATGTCACCCATGTAAACATATCAAGTTTTATTAACAGTTTCAGACTTAGCAGAAAATAGAGCATGGCATAAACAGAATTATGAAGGCATCTTTGTGAGCTCAAATCACTCATCACAAAGCCTTGCATGACAAAACAAGCATAGAATCAGCAAAAAGACATGTTCATGAAGCTAACCATGGCAAGATCAAGTTCATAGCATGCATGGATCAACTACAACAACCATGGCAAAATTGATTAACATGTAAACAATCTGCCAGGAACATTTTATAGCAAAAGTAGAGCAAGATTAAGACATGCTAGGACACTCCATAATTGCAAACAGGGGCATGTATGGATAGAGCATAACCATATGTCCAAATCATCCTTGCTGAAGCAACTCAAAATAAGCATGTATCTCACTGTAGCACCTAGTTTACATGGCATAAAAATAACAACATACCAAGGACTTAGCAAAATCCTAAGTCCCTGAAATCAACAATATCACGAAGGCTACTTTGCATGCTTGTGCTTGTCACCACATTGATCACAAAAATACATGGCAAGCACCCCTGTAAAGATGGCATGGCATAGATCAAAACACATGTAGAGCTCATGCCCATATGCAGCAGACAACAAATGTGACAAAAATGACAAATCCTCATACTCTGATAAGTAATAGCAACTAACAATTTATAGCACTCTTGCAATCACGATTTGGGCATCAAGATGGACTCAAACAAACATGGCACAATGGAATGAAATGAAGAGCATCTCCCAATGAACATTTTGATATATTATGCGCATGAAACAGAGCTACCGTCATAGAGTTATGATGTAATGAACAGAGGCATAAAACATGAGGGGAAAATGACTTACAGAAAAACAACCTCTCCAAAATCCCAGATATAGGGTTCCACTTGGCGCGCAAACCAAGGTTCGCTGGACTTGCGCCAAAGACGAGGGAGACGTTGGCACGCGGGACTTACCAGAGAATAGGAGGGAGGTTGCCGGAGCTCGCGGGGTCCGGGGTAGGCGCAGGCGGTGGGGACCCGCCGGATCTGGGCGGCGGACGGTGAAGCGGGCGTCGGAGGCCGGCGAGGGACTGCGGCTGGCGGCCGGCACGGGAGGAGACGCGGGCGCTTGGTGGCGGGGCACGCGGGAGGAGGTGCGGGCAGCGCTCCGGGCCGGGAGGGCCCTGCCTGGGCCCCAGCGGGCCGGTGCGGGCGGCGGCGCGGCGTCTCGGCGTATCGGGAGGTGACGCATGGCAGCGGAGAGGACGGCGGACACGTCCGGCGGCGCGGGGGAATGATGGTAGGGTTTGGACTGCGAGAAAAAAGGAGGGGAGCAGCTATTTATAGGTAAGAGGAGGTAGGACTGTCCAAATGAGGTGTAGTTTTTGGCCACGCGATCGTGATCCGACGACGGAGGACATGGGAGTGGTTTGGATGGGTTATTGGGCCGTTTTGGAGGGGTGTGGGCTGCAACACACACGATGCCTTTACGGTTCCCCGGTTAACCGTTGGAGCATCAAACGGACTCCGAATGACACGAAATTTGACAGGCGGTCTACCGGTGGTGTATCAAGGCCGCTTGGCAAACTCGGTCCATTCCGAGAATGTTCAACACCCGCTCACAAAAAGTGACAAAAGGGGGCGTCGATGCACGTAGGAGTGTCGGATTGCAAAACGGACAACGGGGAAAATGCTCGGATGCATGAGACGAACACGTATGCAAATGAGATGCACATGATGACATGATATGATGCATGACATGAACAAAATGCAAAACGAAGACAAAACCCAACCACGAAGGGTATCTCATAACTTAAAGCCAAAAATGGCAGAGTCGGAGTACAAATATGGCAAGTTACATCCGGGGCGTTACAAGAGGTTCCGCCACGAAGCCCCAGCCGCAGCAGAGATGTCCCGGCGCGCCGCGGAGCCCTCGAACGAGCTCTCATGGGCAGCGAGGGCTCTCACAAGAGCATTCGCGGCGTCGGCCATCGCGATGAGCCGACGTTCCTGAAGTCCTTCGCCAGCGACAACGACATTCTCGTTGGCGTCACTATGCAGCAGGAGCTGGTCGATGGCTTGATGAAGCTGCTCAAGATCAGTGATGCCTCGGTTGACAAGGCGACCGGCCTCATCGAGCAACTCATGGGTGACAATGCGAAGCTCCTCAAGTTGGTCACTGAGAAGGAGGAGGAGGCCGCCGGCTGGAAGATGCTACATCAGCAGAGCAGTGCCTCAGAGATGACGGTGAAAGTGGTCGTCGAGGAACTGATGGGTTCCTTGAGGAAGCTCCGGATCGAGCGTAAGCAGGAGGTGGAGGAATCCGTGGCTGCTTTCAAGCAAAGTTGTGAGGAATTGAAGAAGGAGTTGGAGGATTTTGCCGCCCGGCGACCCATCGACGAGTAGAGACAGTAGCGACCCAGATCGTTGTCTGCAATTTCCTTCTTCTCTTGACCCCGTGTCTTCCGGGCTTTGCCGCATGTGGCATTTTAAATTATCCAGAATATGTAAGATAATTATTATCTGCGCCATTGTAAATTTGTCGTCGTATTATCATTGCCATTTTATTTGTGGTCGTATTATCCATTGCCCTATGTCGCAATTTAAATTAGGGCAGAATACGAGTTGAAAACATGAACAAAGCAAATGTTGCCATGGGATCACAAGCAAACACCCTCCGTCCAGGTGCTTTAATTGACCCATTAATGGAGAAGTTGTGAGCGACGCGGGCGGCGGCTGGTGCATGGAGGTCAAAGAGCTCGCGTCCCGGTGAGCATGGGCGGCCTTGCTCCTCGCACGTGTCCCGTCGAGCCTGCGAGGTGGACAGGATGCACACGTCCCGTCGAGCCTGCACGGCGGACTGCTCGCACGCGTCCCGTCGAGCCTACACAACGGACTTCTCGCACTCGTCCCGTCAAATCAAACAGCTGCACGCACGCCACCGATTATGGTTAAATTTTGACACGGTAAATATAATACAACCATTTGCGATATTAACGTGTCAACTTTTTGTTTCAAAAAGGACTTCGTTGGCTACTAATGTGTGCGCCTCTTCTCAATCTGGACAATTTTTTTACCACGACATATATGTGCCATGTCATGAAACCATGCCAAGTTTCTTGTTTTTTGGGTGACTTTTTGATTTCCTGGGATTTAAAAACCGATATTCTCAATGTTTCAGGACAATGGCAAGTTTGTAATTCATTCTCATTCCTCAAACGATACCTAAACATGCACCCAATGACACATGTATGATTTCCCACCCATTTTGCTTCACTGGAGCATGTGGTTGTACTATGGACTATATATACATATATACAATGACCAAGCGAACCCTGGACAGTTCAAATTTCAGCCCGACACTCCTGTTATTATATGTTGCCTGTAGAAAACAAAGTTCAAGGCGAGAAGAGGCAGCGATTATCGTTTAAATTTTAGCATGGATATCCTGTCATTCCATGTTGCCCGTAGAAGAAAATACAAGGCGAAAAGAGGCAGTGATTACGTTTCGCCCACAAGGGGGACATGTTTCCCTATCAGAACCATGAGGCTTCTTTGAGAGAAGCTCCAGTTTTTGTAAGAGGTTTGTAATAAAGCTTGGCCCAAAGTGGACAATGTTTTTACCACGACATATATGTGCCATGACGTGACACCATGCCACCTTTGATGACTTTTTGGTGAGTTTAGGATTTATGGGGACTTAAAAACCGAGATTCGAAATGTTTGAGGACGAGCCATGACACCGGTACAGTTGTAATTCGTTCCCATTCCTGGCATGGGACCTAAACATGCACCCAAGGACACATGTATAATTTTTCTAGCCATTTTGGTGAACTGGAGCACATATTTGTAGTTCATATTTGAATTATGGACATTAAATGCTTAGGAAACTCAATTAGTGTATAAAAAGGCCAAACGAACCCTGAATAAGTTTAAATTTCAGCACGAATATCCTGTCATTCCATGTTGCCCATGGAAGAAAATACAAGGCGAAAAGAGGTAGTGATTATGTTTCGCCCACAAGGGGAACACGTTTCCCTATAGGAACCACAAGGCTTCTTTCAGAGAAGCTCCAGTTTTTGTAAGAGGTTTGTAATAAAGCTTGGCCCAAATTGGACAATGTTTTTACCACGACATATATGTTCCATGAGATGACACCATGCCACCTTTGATGCCTTTCTGGTGAGTTTAGGATTTATGGGGACTTAAAAACCGAGATTAGAAATGTTTGAGGACGAGCCATGACACCGGTACGGTTGTAATTCGTTCCCATTCCTGGCATGGGACCTAAACATGCACCCAAGGACACATGTATAATTTTTCTAGCCATTTTGGTGAACTGGAGCATGTATTTCTAGTTAAGATTTGAATTATGGACATTAAATGCCTAGGAAACTCAATTAGTGTATAAAAAGGCCAAACGGACCCTGAATAAGTTTAAATTTCAGCACGGATATCCTGTCGTTCCATGTTGCCCGTAGAAGAAAATACAAGGTGAAAAGAGGCAGTGATTAAGTTACGCCCACAAGGGGGACATGTTTCCCTATCGGAACCACGAGGCTTCTCTGAGAGAAGCTCCGGTTTGTAAGAGGCTTGTAATAAAACTTGCGCCACAATAGACGAAAAAATTCCTCGACATATAGTGCCATGTCGTGACACCATGTTAGGTTTCACGATTTTCAGCTTAGTTTTGGATTTACGGGGATTTAAAAACCGAGATTCTTATCACAAAATGTTTTCAAATAGCACACGGTTCACTCAGGAAAGCCGATATTCAATGAAAACTTTGTGGAAACCATATTTTAAAGTTTCATAAAAATCAGAAAAAATGTGAGATGTTAAGAAGCTGATGTTTTATTGCGACACAAAATTTCAAGTTGAAAAACATTACGAGATGTGAGCTATGAAAAAGACAAATTCCCCCCTGAATAGTGACATTACTATTCGGCACTATTCAACACTCATTTTGTCTTTTTCATAGCTCACATCTTGTAATGTGTTTCAACTTGAAATTTTGTATGGCAATAAAACATCATCCTCTTAACATCCCGCATTTGTTTCTCGTGGTTTCCACCAAATGTTGGTTTCCATATGATATCTCGCCCGCTGCGCACGCGATCTGAGTCGTGCGTTCTGACTGGCCAGAAACCTAACCCCATGGATCGTACGTGTGCACCGTTGGATGCTCCCAGATCGAACGACAACCCTGAGCCCTTTAGACATCACATGCAGTACATGGGTAAGCACTGTGCACATGCGTCGTGTAGCTCACGCTTCCTTCTCTACTAGGTTTTCATTCAAAAAAGGCTACCGTTTCTCGCCACTCCTCTCATCGGTTTCCCGCCTCTTCTCCCAGATATGCATGATGTAGATGTTTGCTTAATTCTTATAGTTCATCTCATCCAAAATCAATTAGTTTTATAAAAAAACTATTTTAAGATTCATGGAATTGTGCATTGTAAAGGTAAAAACAAAAAGTGACAATTCATTTAGGAAAAAAGGTTTGGCAATTAAGATATGGAAGATTTTAGAGAACAAAGGAGAAGTGCTTGTGTTTTGAGGTTTGTGCATTATGCTTAAGTACAACCATAGAGTCTTCTAGATTGTACATGTGGCAGAATCTGGTGGAATGTAGATGATATCCAATGTCTAGTATTGCTCGGATTTTCCATCTCTGTACTGTTGGATTGGCTTCATCCAACAAGCAACTTTCAAAGTTATTCGCATACTATATAGGTGTATAGATATAGATGTATATATATATGTGTGTGTCCCATGCTAGACAAAATAAAGTCTGAGCGCATGCGTGGGACGACCCCCCTGCTGCAGCCGCTGCCTCGAAGTTGGGAAACTGACATCATAGGTATTGAACCAGGCTTGGAGTTAGGTACGGTGTTCGGTTTGTAATGTAGTTGGCGTGGCCCATCGAAGTAGTGCATTTGCGATTTAAGTACATCATACACCATCGTACCCATACATATTTTCGGGCCGCATGTAGTGTATACGGGGTCTTCTGATCGACCACGTCTCCCTTGTGCTGTTCTTTGTGACATGGATATCTGTGGGCTCCCCGAGTGTATATATATCACCCCTTTGTCCGATAATCGGGGGTATGTGTTGGCCATGAATGGATTCCTCCTAGTTCGTGTTAGGGCCGGTCACCGTCAAACGTCGGTCAACCAAAGCACGAGCTCATGCGTTGTCAGGATTCCCTCCCAGATTCTCAGATTGCTGGGTTCGACCTACATCAAACCCTGCGTACGTATCTCGTCCTTAACTACCTTGCCTTCATGGTTGTTGTCTGCATCGAGAGGTGGGAACCACATCTAAATTGTACATTATTCTATATTCAAAACACACATAACCCCTTCCCAACGTACATCATTTTGGGCCGCATGCAAGAGGTGCTGGTTTTGTGGTCCCTCTCGTGCGATTTTTATGATGGTTCAATCTATTGGCCCAAGCGGTTTATCGACAACAACGACTGTCATTTGACCAAACGATAGATTCGTTGGTCCATCTTATGGTAGGTCATGGCGACATGCATGTATGACCAAAGTATTGATCATTACGTGCATCCGCCCCACTGACACGAAGTGGGAGGTGGTGGGCCAAGCATCCTAGCTAGGTACGACACTATGTCATTATATATATCCTAGCTAGGTGGTTGTTAGGGTGCTTCCGAGTTTGCGAGGCAGGTGCCACCAAAGTTATGCATTGTGTATTTAAAGTTTTAAACATCCCCAATATTCGTACATATATTTGGCCACTTCCAGGTGGTTCTTGACTTCTGGCCCCTCTCATCGATCTTCAATGACGCGCCCAACCGTGGGCCCGCAGGGTCAAAGTTGTGCATTGGAATTTCGAACATCACAGACCACCCTTTTCACTCATATATATTTGGGCCACATGCTGGTGTGGTTGTCTTTTGACCCTCTCTAATGTTATTTTTTGCTGCAAAGACTCTGGTGAACCTCAACGGACATGGGGTATAATATCTTAACCGTGTGCGATACAAGTGCGATGTGAATCACCACACCTACACAAGCACGAGCAAATTAAGGTGGAGGTACTGGCTCAACCGTGCGTGATGCAAGTGCGCTGAAATCACCACGACCGCGGAAGCGCGAGCAAATTAAGGTGGAGGTACTGTCTCAACCGTGTGCGATGCAAGTGCGCTGAAATCACCATGACTGCGCAAGCGCGAGCAAAGGGTGGAGGTACTAGCGTAACCGTGTGTGATGCGAGTGTGCTGTAAAACCACCACATGTGCAAGCTAAAGGTGGGTAAGTTTATTTGGAAATTAGGACGAACCATGTGCGATAGACCAGCTAGCTAGAAATATAAAAAAACAAACTACCCGCCTTGAGCGTTGCAAAAATCGATGGATCCGCGCCACTTTTTCTTATTATCATACACGCATATTGTTATTGGACCGTGTACGATCTTGGGCACTCCCATCCCACATCATTTCCTTTACCCAATTTTTAGTAGCTGCCATACTTCAACCGTCGCCCACACTCCTCCAACACCAACCTTATAGTAAAATTGCAGTAGCCGAGGCATTTGAACCGTCGCCCTCCCTCGTCCACCACCATCTCCACCCACCATTACTAAAATTTTCAGTAGCCACGGCGTATCCTAAAACACCACCCCTTCCACGGTCCCCCACCCGCCCCTCCCCCCTCAAACCCTAGCTCGCGGCCGCCGCCGGCGCCGCCGCCAACCCCTGCCGGCCTGCCCGTTCCTCCTAGCTTAGATAATAAAGTGCAGGTTACCCAATGATTCCCATACTGTCACGCCACTCCCCTGAGTTTTTAGATGAGGCTCGCGGTGTCCCTCCCCGCTAGATCCACATCCCCTACTCTAGAATGTCGCAGCCTAAGCTCGACCACGTATCCCGGGGAGCCCGACGAGTGTTCGACCAAGAAGAGGTTTATCATGGCCTCTCCGGAGGACGTTGGAGAGGTGGCCACCGTTCGCCCCGACATGTCGATCCCGGAGCAACATGTCGCCGCGAAAGCCGGCGAAGACGTTGACTACGTTGCCATGCCGAAGGCTTCATCTCAGCGGGCTAGCGTATTACCATATGTCTGGAAAGCTGGCTATGACATCAAGCTCGTACACACCGACGGCTTCACACGGGCCATGTCACAGGTTAAGTGGTCCATCCCCAACTCCTCTAGTTCAACCGCCGTCGATCTCTTCGATGGACCTGCCGCTGATCTCCTCCGCCAAGCGGTCAAGGATTTGCGATCTTTATACGCCATCGAGCCCATTTTGTCACTTCTAAAGGACACGTTCTACGACAACGGGTTGGGATCCTCAATTGCCAAGTCAGATCTCATCGACCACGACCACGAGGAGGGCACCCAGAAGGTTCTTCCAAGGTGAAACAACCCCTCTATGACATCAAAGAGCGCACCATGGGTCTGTGCTCTTCCAACTGGAAGGATCCCGTCCATGAAATGTGAGGCAACATTCTATCAGAAAATCTTACCTTTTCTAGCTTGCCAACCCGTACCCTTTGTTGTAGTAGCATTTGTCGTGCGGTGCTTTAACTGTGCCATGTTTAATTATTCCTGTTATGCAAAAATGTTTTGTTCAATAGGTCTATGTGATGTTTAAGTATGAATTGTCCACTTCAGTTTCATGAATGGCTATATTTGGTTGTTTATAGTGAGTAGATGCCTTGTTTATCTGAATTTGGATGTTAGGTTGGTTGGAGTGAGCATTTTTCTAGTTATCGAGCAGATGCCTTATTTATCTATATTTGGTTCTTAGTTTGGTTGCAGTGAGTATTTGTCCAGTTATCAAGTAGATGCCTTGTTTATCTGTATTTGGTTGTTAGGTTGCTTTTTTTTAGCATTTGTCCAGTTATCAAGCAGATGCCTTGTTTATCTTTATCTGCTTGTTAGGTTGGTTGAAGTGAGCATTTGTCCAGTTTTCAAGCATATGCCCTGTTTATCTGTATTTGCTTGTTAGGTTGGTTGAAGTGTGACTCTGTCCAGTTTCCAATGGGTATATTTGGTTGTTATACTGGTCATTTATGCCTTGTTTATTTCAGTCACTCACAATGTGTTGTTCATTATGTGCAAGTCGGAACTGTGTCGCTCGACTACATCAATACCAGTTTGAACGACTATATTTGGTTCTAGTTATTCCTGGTGTAGTTAACACATGCCCTTTATTTTAGTTTTACACATTTATCCAGTGTGATGTTTAAGCATTACCTACGTTCTATTCATTTTCAACAATACCAGTTTGAATTGCAATATTTGATGGCTGTTAAGCCTGCTGTCGGTAACGTTGCCTTCCATTTTCTAATATTGATGGCTGTTAACAGCATGCTAAAACCAACACATTCAAGCTATCATTTGGATATGATGTTGTTTACCTTTGCTATATTTGTTTGATGTTAAGATTGATGTACTTATCATACCTTTCCACTACTTATGCAGGACAACAATGGGAGTGGCCACCATTTTCCGCCGAGGTTAGCTTCATCCCTCGGCTTGTACTCCCCCCGTCGTTCCATAATGTAGTGCATATAGATCCAGGACTGGACACTAGTTAGCTTCAAATATTGACTTGTTGCTTGTAGGTACATATTCCCTTGGCAAGGATCCACGCATCGAGCCTTTTTGCGTACGGGGGCAATGAGATATTGATGAACAAGCATCAAGTGAATAAACTGATAAGGATTATTAGCAAAAAGATATGAAATGGTGGCAAGCAAATTATTTTTTATGCTCTATCCAACACAACAATGAGCTGTAGTATGGTAACTACAAACTCTGCAGCCTTCTCTTTTTACTGCCCATAATGAGTTGTTAGACAACAATGTCTGAATCTTTTTCGTTCCCAGTGGTTCCCGAAGCAGTTCACTCAAGATTACCTCACAAAGTACATGATTGGTGGACACGCAATGAAGGTTAAAGTATTTCATCCAGACTACAATGAGCATCGAGAAGTCCTAATGAAGACAGTGAAGGATGGATGAGCAGCCATCACAAGGGGTTGGCCTAGAGTCGTGCGCGCATTACACATGGAGGAGGGCACAATATGGTCATTCCGCTTCACCTTCTCCAGCAACCAGAATGTCTTTCGCCTCTCTCTTTACAGTGTTCAGTTCAACTATGGTTCATCATTGTTTACTTGGTGCTTCTGTAGTTCTTCAGTATAAACATGGTTCATCGAATTATGGATTCGTGGTTGAACCTATATTTGTAATAAACATGGTTGGATATGAAATAAGTGATTGCCTACTTTCAAATTCAAAACATGTGATTTTTAAATTAGGGATTACACTGCACACGGTTTGCGAAAGCGAAATGTCTGCGATATACGTGAAGATCAGAAACGTTTCTATGATCCACTACGTGTGCGACCAATCTCCACTTCACACACGACTTCCTCTTGAAAACTGTTTGCGTTAGGCCACCTTGCGCAAACGTTTACCACATAAAAAGTGTGTGTGATGGACAGTCTTTGCCACACAGTTTCTTCTACGCACCGTGTGTGATGAATTCAAATAACGCAAATGATAAAATTATTAATATCGTGTGCAATGGCAACACTATCACAAACGATTTAACGGGAAAAATTGTGTGTGATGTACCTCTGAACGGAAACGTTTTGCTTGGAGCAACTGTGTGGGATGTACATACGAACGGAAACATTTGGCGGGGACTGACTGTGTGGGATGTACTTGCGACTAGAAACAATTTCGCTATATAATTGTATTTTTTAGCTTTAGTGTACGTATTTCCGTATTTGAGCGCTCGCCGGTCGCACACGACCTCATTTTGCCGAGCATGTGTGCCAGGAGGGCATATCCCCGACGGTTTCTGGGTCGTGTGAGAAGGACCCCCCCTATCGCCCACACTCACTTGGCGACGGTTCCAAATGCCGTCGCGGAAAGGGGTTAAAAACCGTTTGTTTAAGACCGACGCGCATCAGTGAGTGGTGCTTGTGGGTGACTAGTAGTGTTGATTACATCTTGTAGTTAATTACTATATGGTTTATTTGGTGGAAGATTATATGTTCAGATCCATTATGCTATTTATACTCATCTGATCTTGAGCATGATTATCATTTGTGAGTAGTTACTTTTGTTCTTGAGGTCATGGAGAAATCTTGTTGCAAGTAATCATGTGAACTTGATATGTCACTGGTGCGCGTTGGTCCTAAACAAATAGTTTTTAACCCCTTTCCGCAATGGCATTTGGAACCGTCGCCAAGTGAGTGTGTGCGATAGGGTGTCCTTCCCACACGATCCAGAAATCGTCGGGGATAGGCCCTCCTGGGACCTAGGCCGGGGCCGCGTGCGATCGGGCGAGGCATTGAAACCCAATCATTTCCGTAGGTATGTACATCCCACACGGTAATCCGAGAAAATCATTTCCATAGGGATGTACATCCCACACGGTGAATCCCAGAAAACATTTCCATTCGTATGTATATCACACACAGTCAATCCAAGGAATACGTTTCCGTTCTTATGTACATCCCACACAGTCAATCCAGGGAACACATTTCCGTTCGGATGTACATCCCACACAGTTTTATGTGTAGGCCTGTATGTGAAAGTTGTAACTATCACACACGGTCTTCCTTGGTTAACTGTTTGCATTTATCAACTATATCACACACGATTTGATGAAGAAAACTGTGTGGCATTGGGCTATCCATCGCAACCGCTTTTACTGCTAGAACCGTTTGAAAAGGTCCATGACACATTTAACAGGTTTATTAGTTTACAATTAATAATCCCAGTATTATGCAAATTCACATTTGATATCGAACAACTGTTTGCCAATTTCATATCAGGCACATAAATATATTATAACATCACAGTATAGTAGCTACATGAAAACAACACACTACAACATATAGCTAGTTCAACTTCATAAGAACAATATATTCATTTCCCTAACCGAGATCATCCAGGCTCGTCTTATCCACCTCTGCTTTCAGTTCAGTAAGAACCCGTTTTGCATGGGCCAACTGGGAAAGTGCCTCCTCCTTCGCCAACACCATCTTAGAAAAGTCTAATTTAAAAAAACTGAGCTCATTCTCCACCTTCAACTTTTTATCCCGCATCTTGAAATATGCTTCAGCATTGACAACACTTTCTCTAAGCCTACATGTGTTCTCTTCCTCATACATGCTCCAGAGCTTCGCTAGGCACATCTTCAAAGACTGTGGCCACTCTTGATCAACCCACTCCAAGTAAGAACACTTCCGTTCATCCTATAATATTTGAAACTAGATCAGTAACAATTATAGGGGAAATGGGTTTATAGCAACATAGAAAATCACCAATGCTTATTTTGAAAAACTAAAGAAACATGTTAATTATGACATATCTTCTCAAAAAGATCAATGTGCAAATGAAATAATTGGTACTGAGACAACAACTAAACTGTGGAACATCAGAAGCTATAATTAACTACAACGATGCTACAAGTTCTTACTCATGTACAATAAATAACAAATTGAACATTTTATGAGGAAGGTAAATATAACAACAACAACAACAACATAGCGACAGTGTTTGGATGATAGCAAATTTATACTAACAGGTGTGTACATGCACAAATTTAGTAACATAGAACTAATAGCACTAAGGCCGTCCACTATGTATGCCAAAACTGGGTAAACACAACTGTTGCTACATCTCGCACCGGTGCCCTTCACTGGCGAGCTGATGCAGCGGAAAAAATTAGGGACCCGGACTCCGGAGCACGTAGTTGCTCCGATGCCCAGTTCCTTCGTGCCATAAAGATATAGTATTTTACTACTAGGCTGCTCGGATGTGTGGACCAAAGTTGGCTGCACAAACTACTGAAGCGGTGCCAAATAATTTTCTAATGGCACCGCTGATGAGATGGCAACAATTTAAGATACTAGGTACAAACTGTGACACTGTCTTAGGATGCGTTTGGTTGAAGGTGTGGTATGAATGGGTTGGGACCGTGATAGTGTCTGAATCACATCTAACAAATGATTTGTGACAACAAAAGAGGGTCTAACCTTCTCTGCACATGCCAGAAACTTTGTCCCACTGCCCACAGAATCAAACGCAACTAGCTTCACGCATGGAGATTGATGGTGACAACGAGAAGATAGATCTTCAACCTCCCCGCTCCATTCGTTGCCACTGATGGTCTTAGGGAGCTACAAGAGGAAGAAATGACTCAAATCGACTGCCGGGTAAAAATCCTGCATTCCAAATCGTAGCTCGAGAGAGAAGAGAGGCATACCCGGGTGGTGAAGGAGTAGTCGCCGGAGGAGAAACCGCTGGAGAGGTCTTTAAAGAAGACCATGGCGACCCCGGAGGTAGGATGTGAGACGGCGAGAGCGAGGAAGCGGCTATAGCTTAGCAAGGAAGGAAGGAAGGAAGGAGGAAACATGGGAAATGTGACTTGTGGCTGGGGAGAAAAGGGGGCGGGGGTAGATATTCCTCGGAGGGAAACTTCGCGCGCGGTGCCGCCGGACTATTCACTTTGAACGATTGTGTGCATCGCAAACGATTCTTTTGCATTACGCGCATGGGATGAGTTTGATAATTCAAATTTTGGTGGAAATTTCCCTGGTACGTCATTGCATAATTTAACATCGCTTGCTAATTTGGGCACACAAAAGAGCGTACAACAGACATACCACACTTACTGAATCGAGCAATTTTAGTAATTAAACAGAGCCTGTTGACCTAAACATTGCTCCAACAAAAGACCAGCATTAAAAAACAAAGCCTAAGTACGCATAGTTTTATCAAATCCGCCGCCGCGTCGGCCTATGCATCGCCGGTGTGAGATGAGACATCAATGACTTGCCCTGGTGACATGCCGCCGTTGGTGGACTCTGTGTCCCCCCTACTGAAGTCGGACGCATCCTCGTCCTCGTCCTCAGCGCCTCCCTCAAGGTTGTAGTACTCGTAGTAGTGGCTGCGCTAGAGCTCGTGTTGGTACTCCACCGCCGATACCTCGACGGACAGACTCTTCTCTACCTCGACCTCGACCACGCGCAACTCCTCCTCCCAGCTCTCCTCGATCTCCGCCGCCTCCTTCATCTCCAGCTCCCCCTTCATCTCCAGCTCCCGCTCGGCGACCTCGTGAGGAAGCAGGTGCTCCATGGCCACCACCGCCTTTTCAGACGTGGGTTGCATGCTGGAGTCCGAGGTGGCCTGGAATATCTTGGTGTGTGCATCCTCGAGCTTGGCGTGGATGGCCTCGACCCGGGCCAGGGCGACATTAGCGGCACGGACGGCAGCTCGAGGGCTCTCGGCGTTTGCAGCCACCATCGCAGCAGCAGCTGCAGCCGTCTCGGTTGTTGCAGCTGCCCTGTCGGCTACCGCAGACGCCCTCTCGGCGGAAGCGGCCGTGCTCAATGCGGATGCGGTGGGACTCTCGGCATAGGCGACCGCACTCTCGGTGCAGCTGGCGGCGCTGGGGGGACGCGGCCATCGTACGAGCCTTCACGAAATGTTTCCATGGCGTCATCTTTGCAAGAAGGGGACGCGGGAATGGGGGTCGGGATTCCTGGATTCAGGGGTTGCCGGCACTGGAGCAGACGGGCCAGCGAAGCTTAAGGAGGGAGACTTAAATAGACCCAGATATTTTCATCGCAAACGGTTCCTAGAAAACAACTGTGTGTGATGTTGTACATATTTTTTATTAGCTGTGAGAGACAAATTTGGAGTACAGTGGCAATAGATGGTGTTTTAAATGTACGAGAAATTTTGTAGGACTAATACAACTGTCATGTCAAATTTTGGAAAATTTCAGGGGTCATTTGACCTTTTAAGACATTTAAGTGATTTTCTAGCCATTTAATGACCGTAATTGAAATTTGAACTACATGTACATGCAACAGCTAACCATAATAGTTTGAAAACTCATATTTTGTGTACTTGTGTGTGATTTAATTCCATGTGCAGTAAATTGGAAAGAATTTCCGAACATACTGGTCTCAAGGCTATGACACAATTAAGCATGGAGTGACATGGCATTTTAATTCCAAAAAATAAAAAAAATCACAAACACATGAAACCTTGGTTGATGTAATGTCATGCCACCAAGATGATGTGGAATTTTTTTGGCATGTTTGACAAAATTTTGGACACACACCCCTCACAATCAGGAGCAACTCACTAGAAGGCTCGTGGTTCCGAGAGGGAACAACGCATGTTTGATGACGAACGGGAGATAGCTTCCTCTTACGGCCTTCAATTTTTTTTCTATGATTAACATATACTACTACAACTGTAATGTCAAATTTTGGAAAATTCTAGGGGTCATTTGACCTTTTAAAGACATTTAAGTAATTTTCTAGCCATTTAATTCAAATTTGAGCTACATCTACATGCAACGCCTAACCATAATGGTTTGACAAATCATATTTGTGTACTTGTGTGTGAGTTAATTCCATGTGCAGTAAATTAGAAGGAATTTTCAAACATATTTGTCTGACGACATGGACACATGCATATGTATGCATGGAGTGACATGGAATTTTAATTCCATTTTTTAAAAAAATATCATAAACACATGAAACCTTGGTTGATGTAATGTCATGCCACCAAGATGATGTCGAATTTTTTTGGCATGTTTGACGAAAGTTTGGACACACACCCTCACAATCCGGAGCAACTCACTAGAAGGCTCGTGGTTCCAAGAGGGAACAATGCATGTTTGATTACGAACGGGAGATAGCTTCCTCTTACGGCCTTCAATTTTTTTCTATGTTTAACATGCACTACTACAACTGTAATGTGAAATTTTGGAAAATTCTAGGGGTCATTTGACCTTTTAATGACATTCAAGTGATTTTCTAGCCATTTAATTCGAATTTGAACTACATCAACATGCAACGCCTAACCATAACGGTTTGGCAAATCATATTTGTGTACTTGTGTGTGAGTTAATTCCATGTGCAGTAAATTAGAAGGAATTTTCAAACATATTTGTCTCACGACATGGACACATACATATGTATGCATGGAGTGACATGGCATTTTAATTCCAAAAAAATAAAAAATATCAGAAACACATGAAACCTAGGTTGATGTAATGTCATGCCACCAAGATGATGTGGTAAAAAAATTGGCATGTTTGACGAAAGTTTGGACACACACCCCTCACAAAACGGAGCAACTCACTAGAAGGCTCGTGGTTCTGAGAGGGAACAATGCATGTTTGATGATGAACTGGAGATAGCTTCCTCTTACAGCCTTCAATTTTTTTTTCTACATCTAACATGCACTACTACAACTGTAATGTGAATTTTTTGAAAATTCTAGGGGTCTTTTGACCTTTGAAAGACATTTAAGTGATTTTCTAGCCATTTAATGACCGTAATTCAAATTTGAACTACATCTACATGCAACGCCTAACCAAAACGGTTTGAAAAATCATATATGTGTACTTGTGTGCAAGTTAATTCCATGTGCAGTAAATTAGAAGGAATTTTCAAACATTGGTCTCACGACATGGACACATGCATATGTATGCATGGAGTGACATGGCATTTTAATTCCAAAATATTAAAAAAATGATTAGAAAAATGTGAGACCTTGGTTGATTTAATGTCATGCCACCAAGATGATGTGGTAAAAATAATTGGCCTGTTTGACGAAAGTTTGGACACACACCCCTCACAAACCGGAGCAACTCACCAGAAGGTTCATGGTTCCGAGAGGGAACAATGCATGTTTGATGACGAACGGGAGGTAGCTTCCTCTTACGGCCTTCAAATTTTTTTTCTACGTCTAACGTGCACTAATACAACTGTCATGTGAATTTTTTGAAAATTTCAGGGGTCATTTGACCTTTTAAAGACATTTAAGTGATTTTCTAGCCATTTAATGACTATAATTCAAATTTGCATTACATCTACATGCAACGCCTAACCATAACGGTTTGAAAAATCATATTTTTGTGTACTTGTGTGCGAGTTAATTCCATGTGCAGTAAATTAGAAGGAATTTTCAAACATATTGGTCTCAAGGCTTGGGCACACATGCATGGAGTGCCATGGCATTTTAATTCCAAAAAATTAAAAATGATCAGAAAAACATGAAACCTCGCTTGATTTAATGTCATGCCACCAAGATGATGTGGTAAAAAATTGGCATGTTTGACGAAATTTGGACACACACCCCTGACAAACCAGAGCAACTCACTAAAATGTTCGTGGTTCCGAGAGGGAACAATGCATGTTTGATGACTAATGGGAGATAGCTTCCTCTTACGGCCTTCAATTTTTTTTCTACGTTTAACATGCACTAATACAACTGTCTTGTGAAAATTTGGAAAATTTCAGGGGTCATTTGACCTTTTAAAGACATTTAAGTGATTTTCTAACCATTTAATGACCGTAATTCAAATTTGAACTACATCTACATGCAACGCCTAACCATAACAGTTTGAAAAATCATATTTTTGTGTACTTGTGTGCGAGTTAATTCCATGTGCAGTAAATTAGAAGGAATTTTTAAACATATTGGTCTCAAGGCATGGGCACACATGCATGGAGTGCCATGGCATTTTAATTACAATTTTTTTTAAAATGATCAGAAAACATGAAACCTTGCTTGATTCAATGTCATGCCACCAAGATGATGAGGTAAAAAAATTGGCATGTTTGACGAAAATTTGGACACACATCCCTCATAACGGCTTGAAAAGTCATATTTTGTGCACTTGTGTGCGATTTAATTCCATGTGCAGTAAATTGGAAGGTTTTTTCAAACATATTGGTCTAACGGCTATGACACAATTAAGCATGGAGTGCCATGGCACTTATATTCCAAAAAATAAAAAAAAGCAGAAACACATGAAACCTTGGTTGTTGTAATGTCATGCCACCAAGATGATGTCGTAAAAAATTTGGCATGTGTGAAGAAATCTTGGACACACACCCCTCACAAACCGGAGCAACTCACTCGAAGGCTCGTGGTTCCGAGAGGGAACAATGCATGTTTGATGACGAACGGGAGATAGCTTCCTCTTATGGCCTTCAATTTTTTTCTACGTTTAACGTGTACTAATACAACTGTCTTGTGAAAATTTGGAAAATTTCAGGGGTTGAAAGTGCAACTATCCCTGGGTGGTTTTGGTAATTCCTAACAACATATAGCTCATTGAGCTAATACTATTTCAAGATAAATATTTCAGGAAAGCTCAATGATTGGCATGGCATGGATTAGAAATGTGGACCCTTCAAAATGCTAAGGACAAAAGATTGCCTCAAGCTCTAGCTCAAGACTCTACATTTTACCTTTTAGTGATCCAAGATCACATTGAGTCCATAGGAAAAGCCATTACTATTAAAAGGGGATGAGGTGTTGCTTAATGGGTTATTTGCTCAAAATGCTTAGTGATATGCTCCAAAACCCTCAACCCACTTTCTCATATCCACATATGTCGCAAACCAAAAGTCAAACTTGGCCCCACCGAAACTTTCCATCTGGCGCCACCATGTTTAGTTGACATAGCCACTGCCACATAACCATAGTCACTTCGGTCTTACCGATAGGGATCTCGGTCTCACCGAGAAGGGATTGCAAACTCTCAGTTTCCCTTTGTAATGTTTCGGTCTCACTGGGATAAGCGATCGGTCCCCCGAGTTCGCAATGCAAACTCTCTGTTTCCCCTTCGTAACGTTTCAGTCCAACCAAAATGAGCGAATCGGTCCCACCAAGTTTGCTAGATCAACTATCTGTTTGCTTATTACCAAAGTCAGTCCCACCAAGTTTGTGTAATCGGTCTCACCGAGATTACGTTATGCCCTAACCCTAATAAAATCGGTTCCACCGAGTTGACATGTCTGTCCCACTGAAAATCCTAACGTTCACATTATGAACTAAATCGGTCTCACCGAGTTCTCTGATTCGATCCCACCGGGTTTGGTAAATTGTGTGTAATGGTTAGATTTTGTGTGGAGGCTACATATACCCCTCCACCCACACTTCATTCAAAAAGAGAGCCATCAGAACATGCCTACACTTCCATCATACATTTTCTGAGAGAGAACCACCTACACTTGTGTTGAGGTCAATATATTCCATTCCAAACACATAAATCTTGATCTCCAACCCTTCCCAAGTTGCTTTCCACTCAAATCATCTTTCCACCAAATCCAATCCTATGAGAGAGAGTTGAGTGTTGGGGAGACTATCATTTGAAGCACAAGAGCAAGGAGTTCATCATCAACACACTGTCTATTACCTTTTGGAGAGTGGTGTCTCCTAGATTGGTTAGGTGTCACTTGGGAGCCTCCGTTAAGATTGTGGAGTTGAACCAAGGAGTTTGTACGGGCAAGGCGATCGCCTACTTCGTGAAGATCTACCCTAGTGAGGCAAGTCCTTCGTAGGCGATGGCCATGGTGGGATAGACAAGGTTGCTTCTTCATGGACCCTTTGTGGGTGGAGCCCTCTGTGGACTCACGCAACCGTTACCCTTCGTGGGTTGAAGTCTCCATCAACGTGGATGTATGATAACTCCACCTATCGGAACCATGCCAAAAATTCCGTGTATACATTGCGTTTGCTCCCTCAAACCCCTCCCTTTACCTTCATGTGCAATGTTTTACATTCCACTGCTATACTCTTAGACTTGCATGTGTAGGTTGTTTACTTGACTAGTGCTAAGTTGCTAAAATCTACCAAGACTTAAAATTGGGAAAAGGCTAGATTTTTATTTGGTCAAGTAGTCTAATCACCCCCCTCTAGACATACTTCTGATCCTACAAGTGGTATCAGAGCTTTGGTCTCCTTTTGCCTTGGTTTCCATAGCTTTTGGTGATCATAGCCTTGGTTTCACAAACTATGAGAGTGTGGCGTCTAGCGAGGGAAATTACCACCATAGAGGTCCTTACTTTGATGGCACGAATTTTGCTAGTTGGAAGCATAAGACGAAAATGCATATTCTTGGACATAACCCCGCTATTTGGGCTATTGTGTGCATTGGCTTAGAAGGTGGATTCTTTGATGGGAGAGAACCGAACCGTGAAGCTAGCGCGGAAGAGTTGAAGATGCTGCAATACAATACTCAAGCTTGTGATATTCTCTTCAACGGATTGTGCCCCGAAGAATTCAACATAATCAGCCATCTTGAGAATGCAAAGGAAATTTGGGATAGTTTGATTGATATGCACAAAGGAACCAACTCCGTCAAGGAATCCAAATTGGATGTGCTTCAAAGTCAACTTGACAAGTTCAAACTAAAGGATGGTGAAGGTGACGCTGAATGTACTCTAGTCTTGCTCTCATCACAAATGAGATTGCCGGCTTAGGAAGTGAAGAGATGACCGATATATTCATCATCAAGAAGATCCCAAGAGCCTTGGATGGAAAATATGATACCATGTGCACATTGATCCAAATGATGCCCAATTACAAGGATCTTAAGCCAGCGGAAGTCACTGGAAGAATTATTGCTCATGAGATGTCACTTAAGGATAAGGAAGAGCTCGACAACAAGTCAAGTGGTGCTTACAAAGCCTCATGTGATGCTCCCACATAATCAAGTGAGAAACAAGCCTTCAATGAAGAATTCAGCCTAATGGTGAAGAATTTCAACAAGTTCTACAAGAGTAGAAGCAAGGAAAGAAGTTCCAAGTCAAGGTCGTACAATGACAAAAGATCTTCAAGTCATGAACATAATTTCTACAATTGTGGAAGACCCGGACACTACTCCAATGAGTGTACGGCTCCCTACAAAAGAAGAGAAGATTCTCCCAAAAGAAGGAGTAGGAGAGAAGAATCACCACCAAGAGAGAGAGAAGGAGTAGAGATGACCGTTATGAACGAAGAACACCACGGAGAAGCAAGGATTTGGAAAGGAAGGACAAATCATCAAGGATCTACACAAAACGAAGACATCAAGCTCATGTTGGTGAATGGGTATCCGGCTCCGACTCCGACAATCACTCCGAGAGAGGCTATCACTCCGACTCTGAATATACTCAAGATGAAGCTGTTGCCGGTCTAGCACTTGTGTCAACCAACTCCTACATATTTGAGTCACGGAATGAAGGAATTGGAAGATGGCTTCATGGCTAAAGGCCCAAAGGTATCACCCCCGAGTATGTTGATTTCAATATTGATGAAGATGGTTTGCTATGTGATGATGATTTACTTGTTAACAATTCTAGTGATGAAAACTCTGATGAACTTGCTATTAATCATGCTAATCAAGATAAAATGAATGACGATGATAAGAAGGAGATTGAGCGTCTAACTAAAGAACTAACCACTCTTAAGTTAGCTCATGAAACTACCTTGGAAAATCATTGAGAGCTTTTAAAGACTAATGAGAAGTTACGCTTCGAAAAGCTCAACCTTGATCAAGAGCATGAGTTCTTAAAAGCGATCAATGATGATCTTCGCAAGAAATGTTCTTCTTACATTGCCAAGCATTACCTCTTGTCTACTTACATGCCTCAAGTTAAATCTAGCAACAAGAGTAAGAATGATTCTTCTTCTAGTAGTAACAATAATCATGCTAAACCCAATGATGTTGCTTCTAGTAGTTCTCTTGATTCCACTACTGATTCTCTTAGCCAAGTTACACTTGAGCAAGAAAATAGCGTATTGAAGGGAATTATAGAGAAAGGTGTTTACAAGAGCCTTGCCGAAAGTAAGCAATTTGTGGAAATTGTACACAAGCAAGGAAGACACCGGAGGAATCAAGGTGTTGGTTTTGAACGAAAGTTCAATGCCAATGGATTTGAGTGGGAAGAAGATCAATACCCCAATACAAAGTTTGTTCCTCAACAATAGAAGTATGATCCTACTTCTTTCCAAGGAACACAAGCTCAAGATGATATTCCACTAGACCACAAGCAAAAAGGCAAGGACAAGCTTCAAGAGGAGATTGATGCATTTGAGGAAGCTCCCAAAGCCTTGGTCAAGTGGGTTCCCAAGAATACATCAAGTGCTACTTCATCAGGTACGACTACAACTCCAAGGATTCCCATCAAGATGGTGTGGATCCCGAAGAAGAAGAACTAGAGAGTTCTTGAGGGTGACTCCGCCAACATACTTCACTCATATGATTTTGGCAGGGACAAGTGCAAATAACTTCCACATCTTGCACTAGTTCAAGGAGTCACAAATCCTCTTGTTGGTAAGACAAAGGACAAGGTAACCTAAAGCTTTCATGGACATCATCCTATGTGAACATCACTCTATGTCTATGGAAATCCTTGTTTGTCTTGTGGGACTAACCCGTGTAGGTATTGAAAGTGCAACTCACTCTAATGGATTGCTCTAAATGATCTACATCAACATTGAGCATCTACATCTTCAACACCTACATGAAGTCATCATTGACAAAACCCAAGGTTAGTTCATCCCTCTTGGGGGGATATCACATCTAGGGGGAGCTTTACTCCAATCAATTGAGCTAAAGCAACTCTAATGGTGTGAACACCACAATGCTCTATGTAAAAGTGGCAACTCCACTTGTGCTTAAACAATGAGTATGACCTACAATCAAATGTTCCCATTTGACTCCTCAGTCAATATACTCATATATAGATGACCTAGTCATCGCAAATTTCTTGATAGATGCTAGAGTGATTGTGCATGCTTTGTCACATATTGTATTTGCCATCTTATTATGTGAGCACGTTGGTTGCATATTTTACTCATTCGAGGACATCCATTTGTTGTTTTGATTGTTTGGCTTTTTATCTTTTGCCAAATGGATGGACAAGAATGCCTAAGAACCTCCTTTAGCTATCTATGTTTTTCTCGTCTCAAACTCTATTCATGCTACATCACAAAGTTTGATCAAGTCAGATTCAAATCACTCTGTGTGAGGAGCACTCAGAGTCCCCGACTCGTCATAGACATAAACTTCCAAAATCTCTTTGTGCATTTCGGTATGACCGAATCATCCACTTCGGTTACACCGAGTTCACTAAGTTGATCTAGGTTTTCCATCTCGGTGCAACCGATTTGAACTTTTTGGTCACACCAAGTTGCATTAACCGCTTGCGATTCTGCATCTCGGTGCCACCGAGTTGTTCCACTTGGTCACACCGACAGGGTCGAGATATATATTTTCACGGGTTGAATATTGGAAATTTCTCCAAAACTCTCCACCCGCGCGTGTCCTGCTCTGCCTTCTCGGGTCTCCGGATCGTCTCCTCGCCGCCAGCGACGTCCCGCTGCTGGTCTCCGTCATCGTCAACGGAAATCTGCCCCACCGTTATCGCCGTAGCGAACTCCCGTCGAACTAGGGTATGGGTTCGACCTTTTGTGCTATTCCTTTACCTCTGATTCATAGCACATTGTTTTGCCATGATCCTTACCACGTATGCAAACACTCTATCCACTAAAAACATTCTTTAGGTTAGATTCGATTTGAAAATTTAGGGTTAGGTCTCCACCGAACTCATCTCGGGTCGACCGAGTTGTAGAAATCGGTCTCACCGATTTGGCCTAGGCCATAGCACATGCATTTTCGGTCTGACCGAAAATTGCAAATCGGTGTGACCGAGTTCGATTCTTTGTGAAACCCTAGCAATCTCGGTGCCACCGAACTGTGACTCGGTCTGACCGAGTTCACTAGTTTAGGTTCCAAAAGCTACTTCGGTATCACCAAGTTTACAAATCGGTTGCTCCGACATGCTTTCTATAGAGAACTAAAACTAAGTTTTTAAGTCATCTGTTTTGCAAAACCTCTGCACTCTGTGATGCTCATCCACTCTACCTCATCTACATCTATTCACAGGGTCTGTTGTCAGTAAGTTTGCAAAGATGTCTGATCAGAGTGACAGTCATAACAGGTCTGAGGAACATGTGCAGCTGAGTGAGGGTTCAGATCACTCAAGCACTTCTAATGATGGCAGCAGGAGCACTCCAAGTAACTTGCCAAAGGCAGCCACCAGAACAAGGAAGAAGAGAACCTCAGATTCAGAGGATGAGGACTATGTGGCTACTGAGGAGGAAGTAAGCTCCAAGAAGAAGGTGCTGAAAAAGGAGTATGGCACAGCTGCTATAGTTAAGCTAGGGATGAATAGGAAGGCTCCAGCAAAAAGGATTCCTATGTCTAAGGCCAGAGCCTCTACTCAAGAAGCAATGGAGTTCACTATTGAACCCAAAGAAGCTGGAGAGGGAAAGAAGAGAAAGGAAAGAGTTAAGAAGGCCATTGCCAGAGTCATTGGCAATCCCTCCATGATGAAAGATCCCTCTAAAGATGAAGAAGAAGAAGAGGATGCTCCAGCACCCAAAGCCCAGAAGCTTATGGGAGATACTATAAAGTCAGGGGCTGCAACATCAAAGCCCAAAGCTGCCCCCAAAGCTCAAGCTTAGAAGCCTCCTAAGCCCAAGAGGAACACCAGAAGTATTCCTGATGAAGAGAAGAACAAGGCCCCAGTGCCTGAAGCTGAAGAAGAGGATGATGAGTCTCTTGTTTTGAGAAAGTTGAAACCCAAGATCCCAGACCACAATGATACTCATCCAGTAGCTGAAGACATGCACATTAGGAAAATGCTGGACTGAGATTGTGGAGACAGTCTGATCCCTATGCTGTGAGGAGAAGGACTGCCGTTGACTACATGTTTCACACAAAAGAACAACAAGACTTCTATGAAACTATTTTGCTTGACAAGAAGCCCATTGTGTGTGACATGAGATGGGTTGATTGGGAATTCATCAAGGAGAATGAAGATCACTTCCCAGGAGTTTATCACAGCTTCAAAGCATGTGGAGTAGATGAGTTTGTTGGACAGAAGCTCACAAAATGGAATGATGAGCTGATCATGTAGTTTTACTCCACTGCTCACTTTTACCTAGATGGGAAGATCATTTGGATGTTAGAAGGTACTAGGTACCAGTCCACTATTGAAGAATGGGCCAAGCTAATAAATGCCCCAGAGGTACGTGAGGATGAATTAGATGTGTATGCCAAGAAGAAGAAAGACCACAACACTATGGCAAACATGTACAAGGAGATCCCAGATAAAGCTTTGGAGACTCACAAGCTTGGATCAGTACATTTCTTGTTGTCTGGTCTGCCTACCATCAACTGTATCCTTAGGCACACATTGCTACCCAAGTCAGGAGATCACAAGATGATCAGAGGGCATTCTATCAACCTGCTACAGCTTTTTCATGTCCCTCAAAAGTTCAAGGTCATGAGTCTAATTGTAGAGACGATCAAGAGGACTGCCGCTGACCAGAAGAGAAGCTGTGGTTATGCTCCACACATTCAGGAGCTCATCAACTCCAAGATGGGCACAAGAACATATCTATTGGATAATGAGCATCTACCCTTATATCCTGATTTTGAAGACAACACTGTAATGATGAATGAGGAGGAACCATCATCAGTTCAAGCACAGGAGAAGAGAGCCAAAGCAAAGGCTGAGAAAGCTGCCAAGATGCCAAGTGTTAAAGAGGCATCTCAAGTTTTCCGGAAGAGCAAGCAAGATCAACTTGCATATCTGATCCAGTCTACACTGAGGATTGAGAAGGGCTTGGCTATCCTGACTCAAAACCAGGAGAGCTTGGAGAGGATCGTAGAAACTAAATTTTATGATCTTGATCTGAAGGTAACTGAGATTCAAACAGTAGTTGAGCAGCTCTAGGAGGAAGCAGAAGAGAAGAGAGGGAAGCAACTAATCATGCATTTTAGTGAGTGCCTAGAGGACAGAGGTCTGCTGAAGTGCATGTACCTGATAAAAGAGCAACCACATCAGCACCAGCAGCCACAGCCTCAGTACCACCTCCAGCAGCCACTCCACCAGCTCCAACTACATCAACGGATGCCTTCGTGCTTGGAGTTCTCTCTACACCACCTCCCGAAGACCAAGCCTGAGAGACGCATAGCACTATGCATATTTGAACTTTTTGGTAACTTGTTGCCAAAGTGGGAGAAATATGTATAGATCATAGGCTTCGAGAGAGTGTTTTGCTCCTTTGCCTTTTGGTTGAATTTTTTATTGCCTGTGTGAGATACTTTATGTCCTTGTGTGAGATACTTGTGTGATCATGTGATTGATCATATGCTACTTTAATGTTTGCTTGGATGATACTATCTTTCATATCTCTATATGACCATTCACTCTGCTTGGTGATGAGTGCATGCTTTTTAGTTATATCATTTTGAGCGCCCCACCAAGATGTATGTGACATGGAAGAGTGACCCATGATCCTAAACGATTGTGCATTTGCATTCAAAAGCAACTTTTAAATAATGCACAAATTTAGGGGGAGCTCTTGCTTATCACATACTTCTCAAAGCGACGATGTATTTCAATCTTATTATCATTTGTCGAAGCTTTGATCTATATGTTGTAATCAATTACCAAAAAGGGGGAGATTGAAAGTGCAACTATCCCTGGGTGGTTTTGGTAATTCCTAACAACATATAGCTCATTGGGCTAATACTATTTCAAAATAAATATTTCAGGAAAGCTCAATGATTGGCATGGCATGGATTAGAAATGTGGACCCCTCAAAATGCTAAGGACAAAAGACTGGCTCAAGCTCAAGACTCTACATTTTACCTTTTAGTGATCCAAGATCACATTGAGTCCATAGGAAAAGCCAATACTATTTAAAAGGGGATGATGTGTTGCTTATTGGGTTAGTTGCTCAAAATGCTTAGTGATATGCTCCAAAACCCTCAACCACTTTCTCATATCCACATATGTCCCAAACCAAAAGTCAAACTCGGCCCCACCGAAACTTTCCATACGGCGCCACCGAGTTCAGTTGATATGGCCAATGCCACAAAACCCTAGTCCCTTCGGTCTTACCGATAGGGATCTCGTTCTCACCGAGATGGGATTGCAAACTCTCTGTTTCCCTTTGTAATGTTTCAGTCTAACTGATATGAGCGATCGATCCCACCGAGTTCGCAATGCAAACTCTCTGTTTCCCCTTCGTAACATTCCGGTCCAACCGAAATGAGCAAATCGGTCCCACCGAGTTTGCCTGACCAACTCTCTGTTTGCTTACTACCAAAATCGGTCCCACCGAGTTTGTGTAATCGGTCTCACCGGGATTATGTTATGCCCTAACCCTAATAAAATCGGTCCCACCGAGTTGACAAGTCGGTCCCACCGAAAATCCTAATATTCACATTATGAACTAAATCGGTCTCACCGAGTTCTCTGATTTGGTCCCACAGAGTTTTGTAAATTGTGTGTAACGGTTAGATTTTGTGTGGAGGCTATATATAGCCCTCCACCCACTCTTCATTCAAAAAGAGAGCCATAAAAACATGCCTACACTTCCATCATACATTTTCTGAGAGAGAACCACCTACACTTGTGTTGAGGTCAAGATATTCCATTCCAATCACATAAATCTTGATCTCTAGCCCTTCCCAAGTTGATTTCCACTCAAATCATCTTTCCACCAAATCCAATCCTATGAGAGAGAGTTGAGTGTTGGGGAGACTATCATTTGAAGAACAAGAGCAAGGAGTTCATCATCAACACACCGTCTATTACCTTTTGGATAGTGGTGTCTCCTAGATTGATTAGGTGTCACTTGGGAGCCTCCGTTAAGATTGTGGAGTTGAACCAAGGAGTTTGTACAGGCAAGGAGATCGCCTACTTCGTGAAGATCTACCCTAGTGAGGCAAGTCCTTCATGGGCGATGGCCTTGGTGGGATAGACAAGGTTGCTTCTTCGTGGACCCTTTGTGGGTGGAGCCGTCCATGGACTCGCGCAACCGTTACCCTTCGTGGGTTGAAGTCTCCATCAACGTGGATGTACGATAGCACCACCTATCAGAACCACGCCAAAAATCTCCGTGTCTACATTGCGTTTGCTCCCTCAAACCCCTCCCTTTACCTTCATGTGCAATGTTTTACATTCCGCTGCTATACTCTTAGACTTGCATGTGTAGGTTGTTTACTTGAGTAGTGCTAAGTGTCTAAAATCTGCCAAGACTTAAAATTGGGAAAAATCTAGATTTTTATTTGGTCCAGTGGTCTAATCACACCACTATAGACATACTTTCAATCCTATAGGGGTCTTTTGAACATTTAAAGTCATTTAAGTGATATTCTAACCATTTAATGACCGTAATTCAAATTTGAACTACATTTGCATGCAACGCCTAACCATAACGGTTTGAAAAATCGTATTTTTCTATACTTGTGTGCGATTTAAAAAATCATTAGACGATGTAAATATCTAGTGTTCAAAAAAGAAAATGTTAAGATTTGGCAAGACAACCGGCCCCCACACGATTGGCACTCTATCTTGCGGCTCGAGGTTTGGTAGGTGAGTGCCAGGGATCATTAATCAGACACGATTCTGCATTGGAAACCGTCAGCTATTATGTTCACACACGGATTTTGGCTATTATGTTCACACATGGATTTTCCTGCCAGAATCGTGTGTAATTCAAACTACAGTACTCGTAAATTCCGGCGACCGACGTGTGTTCTGTCCCCGTTGATATAGATTCCAGCAGCTAATAAATATTACCTTGCTCACGTCGTCCTGCCTGCATTCTCATCTACATCCTTCCCTCGCTCGCCCTCTCTCTCTTCTTCTCTCTCAAATCTCTGCTATGGCGGCGCCGGTCTTCCCACGCACCGATGAGGAGTCGCCGCCCCCCATGGACGCTCACTCGATGAGTAGCGACAAGGACCCCTACGCACCGCCTGACAAGGTTGCGCCAGACACCCCAACTTTGGATTGGTTTTGGGGCCACTACAATCTTTGTCCTGTGGCATTCAAGAAGGATATGGCAGAGGAGGAAGCCAGGTACCAGGCGGCATGTGAAGCCTGTAATGCCTCCTGGAAAAAGGAGGCAATGGAGCTTTGGGGGCGGGCGCGTCGTCATGCCGAGGAGGTGTACGAAGATGGGTACTTCGCGAGGAAGGTCATAGGCGCTAGGCGCCTCGTCGCTGCGTGGAGGTGGGATGATAAGCTCCTGTGTGCCACTGGCGAGGAGCTCCGGTGGGCGCCCTACGAAATGGCAAGATCGGCCGCGCGCGTGCGCCGGCAAGAGGCAGATCAGTATGTCAAGCGCTGCGAGGTGGAGTAGGCAGAGTACTGCCTCCGCACTCGGAAGACGCCGCGCACCAGGGAGGTGTTGGCGAAGGGCTGCCGGAATACTAGCCCCAGGAGGGATTATTAGTTTTAGTATTGTTCGTTTTCAATTTTATGCATTGTACCTAGTAGTTAAGTATCATCATGTATATGTGATGATATTATATATATAATGTGATGAACTAATGAACATTTAATATATATATATATATATATACATTGTGAATTCCATTTTCTATCTGTTTTTGTATACTAATTTGAATCTAGCTGTTATCATCCACATATACAGAATGGAAAGCATATATACACACATTGAAATAGAACATATAAGAATGGAAAACAGAGTACACACATTGAAACAGAGCAATAAACAGAGCAATACTATGATTGTTGTGAATACATAGCTATCCACGTCGAAATGACTTTTCAAAATAAAACGCGTCCATGAGACCATGACCAGTAGCCCTTGCCTATGGTAGCTCTTGGCTCTGCCTGAACTCGTGCCTATGAACCGACGCGTGGCATCGAGCGGGCCACGGACAAGGCGAACGGCGACACCCATGCGAACGGCACGGCCGGCGGCCGGCGCAAGTACGGCGCGGCCGGCCTCTAGTGCAAGTACGGCGCTGAGGGCCTCTGCCCACTCCTGGCGAGGAATGGGGGTACTGACTGGACGTGTACCCAGCCGCGACACCGTGTCAACAACAGGCAAGCGCCGATGGATCCTCTCTTGCTGTGCGGCGCGCCGCGCCTCTCGCTCTGTGGCACTCCAACGGTCTCGCCGTGTGGCGAGCCGTAGCCTATCGGTGCAGACACGCCTAGCTTGCTCTGCGGCACGCCATCGATCATGTTGTGTGGCGAGCTGCAGCATGTCGGCTGACATGCCTATCGTGTCCCGTGGCGCTCAAGTGCCATGCGCCAAAGGTCTACTCAACCCTGGCGATGACGCGCATCACGGCGTCGTCCATCGCATTGCCGGGAGCGCCTCGGCCTCGATGGGCCGTGGCGCCTACTCATTTTCTTCGTCGACGAGGTTGATGGCAGAGGCGACACTTTGGTGGGTTGGCATGCTTGGAAAAGGTGGACGTGCTATAGGCTGCACTTGTCGCCTCCGTGCGTCGCGCGCCGCTTATGCGCAATATCACTGGGTGGTGGGAAGCATGTTAGGAAATGGCGAGAAACGGTGGCGTGTTCATAAAACGCCATCAATTAATGGAAACTTAGCATAGAAGGAACATCGAGATAACACAATAAGGAGATGATGATTAGATGAACACGGACCACACTAGGGAACCGTTTATGTTATTATCGGTATTCACACACATTTCTGATTACAGAATTGTTTGCCCCGTATCACAAACATCTTGTTATATTGAACCATTTTTGCTCTCATGTCTCAACGCAAACAATTCATCCGAGTGAACCGCATGCCGTATATCGCACACACTTTTGATCTGGCTAACCATTTCTTTTGTGTTGCCTCATCACAAACAGTTCATCCGAGTGAACCGTATGCTGCACATCGCACACACCTTCATCTGGCTGCCCGTACTTTTGTTCCTCCTCATCGCAAACAGTTAATTGAGCTGAACTATATGCCCTGCATTGCACACACAACTAAAATCGGAACCGTGTTTGATGCATCCTCCATCGCAAATGTTTTGCACCTTTTTTGACGGTTCTTTACACCACCGTTTGAGATTATGGCATCACACACAATTTTGTCAAAGGGTCTCTGATCGTAGTGTCGCGTTAGCAGCATCCTGCAATAGTGTGTATTCGATATTTTGATGGTATATATGTTGTGATTCCCTTAGTGGTGTCATTTGAACGTTGATTAAATGACACTTCACCATATTTGGGCCTATGGGAATGTATTGTGGAGTACTTATTAGATAATGGGTTGCGAGAGTGATAGAAGCTTAAACCCTAGTTTATGCGCTATTCCATAAGGGACTGATTTGGATCCAAAAGTTTAATGCTATGGTTAGGTTTATTCTTAATACTTTTCTCGTACTTGCAGATGCTTGCGAGGGGGTTAATCATAAGTAGGAGGTTTTTTCAAGTTAGAACATCACCTAAGCACCGGTCCACCCACATATCAAATTATCAAAGTCGCGAACACAAATAAAACCAACATGATGAAAGTGACTAGATGAAATTCCAGTGTACCCTCAAGAACTCTTTGCTTGTCATAAGAGACCGTTTGGGACTGTGCTTTGCCTCGAAAGGATTGGGCTACCTTGCTGCACCTTTGTTACCGTTACCGTTACTTGCTCGTTACAAATTATCTTGCTATCAAACTACTCGTTACTTATAATTTCAGTGCTGGCAGAGAATACCTTACTGAAAACTACTTGTCATTTCCTTCTGCTCCTTGTTGGGTTCAACACTCTTATTTATCGAAAGGACTACGATTGATCCCCTGTACTTGTGGGTCATCAGCAGCACTAGAAGTAGGGGCGCAGCCGTGCGACATAGGGCAGAGGTGCAGACGCGCAACGCGGGGCGGGGCCAGGGCCATGGGAATGAGAGGCGGTATACTCCTCGATGTCTGGGATCCGGCTGGTGAGGGCGGTGAGATGGCTATGGCGAGGGTGTCGGGACTAAGCGGCTAGAGGGTTGGTTCTGCTCGATGCAGCCAACTCAATGACGAGGGCACACTACAAAAAAAAAGACACATCCATGACATTTTGGGCCGAACGAATTTTTTTCTGTCATGCCTATGACACTTCTATGATGATAATTGTGACAAAACCCGGTATCATCATAGATGTGGCGGGATCCTACTTCTATGACAAAAAATCATGACAGAAAATGGGCTTTTCGTCCTGGGCGGGCCGGAGACGCAGCTGCATGACATTCCTTGGGCCGTCCATGATGGAAAAAACCATGGTAGAAGCGAGTGCGAGGAAAATATTGGGGGAGTTCCCAGTTACGGTGGGTGGTCAGGGGTCGAGCGTTGGACGTTTCTCTCGTACATACACACCTGTGTACGAGGCGCTGCACTCTAACTGAACCCAAGCGAGGCGTTGGGCTCTAACTGAACCCGAGCGATTGCACTAGCTATGTTACTGAACCTGAGCGATCGATCCCTTGCTGTTAACTGAACCCGAGTGACTCCTTCGCTACTCCTGCTAACTGAAGCCGATCGATGCTGGCTCTTGATGAATAGTGAGCGTTGTTGGGGGTTTGGATGAACAGTTCCTGGTGGGGGGTTGGATGAACAAGACCCCGTGGTGTTGCCACTGGATGAACAGGACCCCATCAATCGAGCCAGTGGATGAACAAGATCCCGTGGAGGGGTGGATGAACAGGACCCCGTGGAGGGCTGGATGAACAGGACGACCCCATGGAGGGCTGGTTGAACAATAGCCGATGGAGGGCTGGATGAACAGTAGCCCATGGAGGGGTGGTTCAATAGGACCCCGTGGAGAGGGCTGGTTGAACAGTAACCAGTGGAGGAGCGCGCGGTGGAGGCTGGATGAACAAGAGCCCGTGGATGCACAGTCGCAGGTGGAGGCTGGAGGAGGTCGACGGTGGATGAACAGTAGCCCGTGGAGCCAGTCAACGGTGGAGATGAACAGTATCCTGTGGAGTCCCATTTTGCGGTACACCACACCCCTCCCGATGGACAGGACCCCCGTTTCAACCGTAGCGCTCTAACACAAGTCCGTTTCCTCCGTTTTGCGGTACGCCACACCCCTCTCGATCAACAGGACCCCGTTTCCACCAAGAGAAGTCCGTTTCCTCCGTTTTGCGGTACGCCAGACCCCTCCCGATGAACATGATCCTGTTTCGACCGTGGCCAGTCGAACACAAGGCCGTTTCCTCTCTTCTGCAGTACGCCAGGCCTTGTTTCCATCGGCTGTTCCGTCCAAGCCGGTTGGCTCCCGATGAACAGCACGCGTTCCGTTGCCTCCCGATGAACACGACGCATTTCGTTGCTTCCCCATGAACACGACGACGACGCAGTTTTTCCATTCCAACCCAGCCGTGTACACGAGCCCTGGCCGTACGTATGCGCAAGTAGGCGTTTGAGACCCCGCCCGTGTGTACGTACGTGGCCGTATTTACTTTCTTGCACCCTGGCCACTGTACGTATGTGTACATGCCACATGCGCGCCTCTACTACGACACGTGCCCTTCCTTACTCGGCCACGGTTCATCGCTGCAGCCTGTAGACAGACCGATCGTATGTACATACACGTTCGCGACCAGAATGACAACGCTACGTACGCTTTGACCAGGTGGGTCCCAACTGTCAGGCACTTCCTTGCGTGTGAATATGTAGCTGGTGGGTCCCAGCAGTCAGGGGGCGAATCATTTTTTGCCCATAATATGGACGCACTTCCTTGCATGCGAAGATATAGCTGGTGGGTCCCAGTAGTCAGGGGGAAACATTTTTTTCACAAAATACGGTGGCCCGTCCGGTGTGTCCCTGCTGTCAGGTGGAGGAATCATTGTTTTGCATGTAATAAGGAGGCATTTCCTTCTATGCGGCCATGGACCCAGTTGTCAGCCTCTCCACATACAGTCCACGTCCGATGGATGTCGTTCCTTGACCACGTTGACCATGCCGCGCCGAGAGCACCAGTGCGGTGGACGACGGCGAGGCCTAGGGAGCGAACGACACAGAGCCGGGGAAGACGCGGCAGTGGATGCCCACGCGGTGGGACGTACGAGGGTTCAATGGTTCGGCTATGGTGTGAGGCTATCGTCGCCGCAGAATAACAGGGGGTGTGGGTGAGTAGAGGGATGGCTTGGCCAGCGGTGGGAGTAGTAGGGGTGGTGAGGCCTCCGCGGCAGCACATCTGGCCATGGGAGCCAGGAGCGGGCGGCACGACCAGCGCTGCTTTGGGCGGCTGGAGCAAGAATACCAGAGGTTGAAGAAGTACTATGGCCGTTGGATGGACATCGTACGGTCACTGGAGCTAGAATCGTTCATGTTGACTAAGTTGACAAAACCCTCCGTCCGCGTCAATATAGTAGGCCCACAAGTCAGCCTCCCATATGGCGAGTCCCACCTAGCAGGGGGAGTATTCATTTTTTTGTGCATAATAAGGAAGCACTTCTTTGCGTGCAAAGCTATAGTTGGTGGGTCTAAGCTGTCAGTGGCGAGAATGTTTTTTTTTGCAAAATACAGAGGCCCTTCCGGTGGGTCCCAGATGTCAGGTGGAGGAATAATTATTTTGCATGTAATAAGGAGGCATTTCCTTGTGTGCGGCCATGAACCCAGCTATCAGTCTCTCCATGTACAGTCCACTTCCGATGGATGTCGTTCGTTGACCAGGTTGACCACGCCGTGCGGAGCGCGTCGAAGGTGGTGGACGACGGTGAGGCCCCGGACAGCAATGAGCCGGAGATGGAAGACGCGGGAGTTGAGTCGCAGACGGAGAGGTGTACGAGGATGAACTGGTTCTGGTGTGGTGTGGTTCGGCAGTCGGTGGAGGTGTGGAGGGGTGGAGGGATGGAGGGATGGCCTAGCCAGCGGTGGGGTAGCACTTCACAGCGAAGCATGCTAAGCAGAGCTGCTAGCAGGAGGAGGCGGGAGCAGGTGGTCCCGGCAGCGCTAGAGGAAGAATACGAGAGATTAAAGATGGATGCCGGTCGTTGGATGTAAATCCAATGACTAACAATGTCAGAATCATTTGTTGATTAAGTTGACAACGTCTTGCGCTGGCTTCGACGTATTGGCCCACATTTCAGCCTCCAAAATGTGGCTCGTATTCAACCCATTTTCTCAGAACTTACAGTCAATTTGATCTTTTTTTAGAATTACAGTCCATTTGCTGGGCTGGGTGAACAAATAATGTAGCATTCATGCGGCCCATTTATTTTTTTCCTAAAAAATTACAGGCCATTTGCACTTTCTCGAAATACATGATTTTGCTGGGCTGATTCTAATTATGATGTTGGGTTGGGCGCAACAATGTTATGAAAAAAGAAACAGGGGCTGAGAATTTTGTTATAAATATATTTAAATAATAAGTGATTTATTATTACATATGTCCTTAAATCTTACCAAGATTTTGTACACAATCACCAGGATTTTCGTTGGCAAAAAAATCCAGGATTTTATTGTTAAGAAATTATTTTATTAAGTTAATAACATGTGGGATATTGTTTTCTTACATATGTAAGTATTTGTTAAATATATGATGACAATAACAATAATATATAATAACATATAAAATAATTTAAATATGTATAATCTAGTTAGAAGGGAAACATAAGTTGGACCAGGCGTTCCTATTCTTATATAGAAAAATAGAACAGACATGTGCATTTTCTTCAAAAAAATACATAAATTGGGTAGCCGATGTTTCAGGAAAAATGAAACCTTGGATGGGAGGTCCATAGGCCGGTCGATACATGACAGCCCTCAAGAAAATACAAACCAGCATGTCATGGGATGCAGATGTTAAAAAAGAAAGCTTAGAGGGGGCAGCCCACAACCCAGCTGATACTTGCTGCCCCAGTGATAATAAATGATTCCTGCCAGCTCCCCGGCTTCGTTGTGAATTTATCTCCTTTAGTAACTATGTTGAAGCACCTAAAAAATGTAACTATGTTGACAAACCCATGGGCCCCAATGTCAGTATAACATTAGGGTGAAGTAGGTTTTTAATGAGGCACTTGCTTGCGTATGGCGATAGACCTAGTGGGTCCCGACTGTCCGCCTCTCCACGTACAATCCTCTCCATATTCCTCTCATTTGTTCAGCATGTTCACAAAGGCAGAAAGCGGCGCTGCGATGAGTGCACAAAGGCGCAGGAGGAGATCGGACCACCTGAGGCATTGCCTTATTTGTAACGAAAGTACTGAACTAGGCCAGTGGCCAAGTGACACTACCGACATCTGTTCCTCCTGGGTTCGATTCCACCTAATGCAGGGAAAATATCTCCAATTTTTTTGCCTCTACCATTACTGACATGTGGGTCCCCATTGTCATCTACGCACACCAGGTCCATCACTTACCAAAACTTCGTTCCTTGTTTTTTTTCGCACACTCGACATTGTGTGGGCATTTTGAAAATAACATATCTTTTTGACTGTGCATCATATGAAGATGTGCTATGCATGAATGTTAATCAGCATGATGTTAACTAGCTAGTAGTTCCATTTTCGACCATGAATAAAACTTCCAACATGATGTTATCCCTATTTGAAAAGGCCGTGTTAATATAAATGCTCTGCCTCTGAAAGTTGCAGCTTCTTATCTGAAACAGAAACTTGCAGTTTCTTATCTGAAACTGAGACTCGCAGTTTCTTCCCTAAGAATGACACTTTCTGCACTTTTATACTCCTATGAAACTACATTTTTTTGTTCTAAAAATTGATCTCTAGAATTGATAAAATACTTCATATGCTCAATACTGCAAATTTGAAATGCAAAAGACATTCATATCTGAAAGTACTCTCAAAATATACAACACAAAACACAATTCACAACCTGCAAATACTGACAACCCTAAGCTCCTCCTGACAATTCACAACCTACCCGACTATTGGGCTGGGAGGGCAGTCCCCTCCTATTCCTCGGTGTCAGACAGCCGCCCCGTGAGACGATGTGAACGGCGAGGGAGAGGATGGCGGGGAAGCATCGTCAGGCCAACTGCTTTTGTCCTCTTGCAGTTAGGTTCGTTCGATGAAGACTCGACCGGCTCGCTCTGACACAACACCCTCATAAATGACACCCTGTAGATGCTCGATCCTTCAATCTCTGGTGGATGCTCCATCTGGGATCGATACTCTCACCACCGCTCCCTCACGATCGGATTCGGTGAATCTGTTTGCTCCATGGCCCAGAGGAGCAACTCTATGTACTCCCGCGCAACTCCCTTCGGGAGTATCACCGCCTTTTCGCTCTGTTGCAGATATTTGGCCATGGATGTCGCCGTCACTGCTAGTTGGTCCTTGTTGTCAAACCAAGACTGTATCTCCAACATCCTAGCTAGCTTCATAGGGTCGCCGTTTGTGATCCTCATGTATCGGTTGTACTCCTCCATCGATCTACTTCTCCATAGTACCTTCACTCGCCGGCGGTCGTTTTTGAATGGAAGAGGAGAGGAGCAACGCTGGTTTTGGATTAGAATGGGAGAGGAGCGACATTGGTTTTGGATTGGAACAGGAGAGGAGGGACGATGGTGTTGAAATTAAAGAGGAGAGGAGCGGTGCTGGATTTAGATTGGAACAGGAGAGGAACGGAGGTGGTTTAAGAGGAGAGGAGCGGTGGTGGTTTAAGAGGAGAGGAGCGGCGCTGGTCTTGGAAGTATTTTTTTGTTTTGCGTATTTTGGGTCAAAGTTTGACCACGTACTGTATTTGACAAGCAAATGTGAATGCATGTCACCAAAAATTGTATTGTTTGGTTCGTATCTGAATGTACTTTCAAATTAGATTATTTTTGCAACATATAACGTATATTTTATTTGTGAAAATCATGGTCAATAATGACCCAGAATAAAAGGGAGACTAGTTAATGTGGGGCCGCTTTCTTAATTGAAGGGTAAATTGATTTTGATTTTGATCCAGTCACAGCGCGCCGGCCCTCTCGCCAATCCTAAATCGATGCCGCACGCTCCTCTCCCTCTTCTCCATTGCAAAACCACCTCCTCTCCTCTCCATCATCTCCATTCCAAAACCACCGTCTCGCCTCTCCCTCTTCTCCATTGCAAAACCACCTCCTCTCCTCTCCATCATCTCCATTCCAAAACCACCGTCTTGCCTCTCCCTGCTCTCCATTGCAAAACCACCCCCTCTCCTCTACATCATCTCCATTCGAAAGCCACCGTCTCTCCTCCCATCTTCCAAAGCTAGCACCGGACCACTCAGAAGGACATCTATGGAGATGGTGCAGCAGCGAATCAGGCAGATCGCCGACGGCGACCAGACAAAGTTAGCTAGGTTCAATGAGATCCTTACTTGGTTTGACAATGAGTGGGAGATTTCGAGGACAGTGGGGGCCATGTGGCAATGTATGCAAAAGAGCGAGAGGACAATGATGTACTCCTCGGCGGCAGTCACGTCTCAGTCCTTCGAGTTCATCGAGTATCTCCTCTAGGCGATGGAGCACATAGATTCGCCCGAGGCAAAAGTCAGGCGGAGGTGGTGGGCGTATAGGTCAAAGGTCGAGCACCTAGAGGATAACGAATCACTCGAATACGGTGTGCCGTCCGTGAGGGTGCAGAGCCAGCCGGATCCACAGGAGTATTCGTTCTCCCACAGAAAGAGGAGCTCGAATGGCGCGATGTCACTTTCCCGCCGTTCTCCACGGTTCCCTCGATGCTCGCCTCGTTTCAACGGCGGCGGTATGGTTTAAGGTAAGCTTCACACTAACCTAATCTTTCATCTGCTCATGCTTACAATTAGTGTGACAACTAATGAAAATCATGCTTGCAATCAGTCTTCGAGTACTACGCCAATCACCCTAAAATAGCTCTGGACCTTTGGGTCAAAGTTGTGACACTGTACAAATAAAGAAAAATAGATTAGTGCTTCTTTCAGAAAAGAGTACTCCCTAGAAAACTGCCAATATAAGCTACTAGTATTTGGTTAGAGGATTTGCTACCGAGAAAGATCCATCCATAGAGAGCGCCACATATCCCACTGGTGGTGGTGGATGCCAATGTGTGCATGGAGCATGGTTGGTGTCGTTAATTTTTACTTGGCACACCTCGCACTCTGCATATATGCCGGTTCCATCCGTACATTTGTGCAGTTCCACCAAAATGCACCTGAATAACCCTGTTTGCATAGATAATGAAAAATCATGATTACATTATAGTGGCACTAGTTGATGAAACATACACTAATAAATATAAGAAAATATTGCGATAGTATCATAGTATGCCATGTTGCGAGGGCGAGATGGGCCCCGCGACGCCTCATACTGGAAATTGACCCAAGTCTCCCCGATACACCTTCTGCCAGTGATGAACATCAGTGTACAACGGTCGTACAAGGAGGGGCCTTGAGACATTCCAATCTCTATTTTTGTGCAGATCAACAAAAATTAAGCACCCCAGTTTGCAGAAACGCTTAAACATTAACAATGGAACTAGTTGATGAAACATATACTAACAAAGAGAAGCACTTCCTTTATCTACATTGGAAATGAAATGATAGAGAGGACACTCGCTCTATTTTAACTGTATTATTACTTCATTTTATCAGTGGCACTAGGGTCGAGCAGGTGGCAAACGAGGTGTATCGTGCGTCGCAAGGATGGAGGCCGGAGGTGCTTAGACTTGGATGCTAAAGCTGGCTCTATCTCCCCCCTGATGTTTCTGTGGTAGCATTTGGGTTGTAATCCAACTTGGTCGAGCTGGTGCTATACCCCCTACCTGCCTAGCTTATGTGGCCAACTTGTCTCCTGCTAGTACTTAGTCCGGTCTAGTAGTAGTTGCATAACTTCCCGTTTACACTGAGATGTTGTCGGATAATGGTTTTCTATGGTAGGGTTTATTTAATGAAATCGGAGGAAAGCCCCTCTTTTGATATATATATAAAAAATCAGTGGCACTAGCGGTGCCAAAACATTGCCTCAAATTAATAGTGCCACTAGATTAAGGTGCAAAATAATACATTACTGCTTTATCATGGAAGTGCCAAAACGGTAGCACAAGAGCAGACTCAACATGAAGGATCTTTGGCAAATGGTGAGACCAAAAAGGAACATACCTCGTGATGGGAACCATATCTGCAGTCAACACCATCATAGAAGGGATGACACCAGTCACCAACATGGATGATTCAATTCATGGGACCTTTTGGTGCAGTTCACCTAAAATGAAGCAATGTCCCATGAGCTAGCAGCTTCTTCTTCATTTTTTAAAGAAAAGGGCTCCAGCCCCGGTTCCATTTCCATTAGAAAACGAAACCCACATAGCTTCTTCTTCATTAGTTGCAATAAAATTGAGCAACATCAAGGTTGGTTGTGAAGCTCCTGGAATGTTCAACTATAATTTGGATATCATTTGTGCAGTTCAACTAAGATCAAGCATGAAATGTATATCTCTGTTTGCACAAAAAAGGTGGAAAGCAGGGTGACTAACAAGTGATGAAACATACATCAAATGAAAAGAAGCATGTTCCTTATCTAAATGGCAATCCTACAAGGACGGTAGTAATTTCTAAAGCAGCAGCATTGCTAGATATTAGTGTGGGCATTAGGATTAACTATGACAACCGTTAAATACAACATTACTTTAATGGTGCCATTGCTTCATTTTACAAGCAACATTACATTAACAGCTACTATGGAGTTGGTATTTGGGCATGGGAGAGTAGGCCGACCAGGACAGTTGCATTTCTAACGAAAAGAATCAACTTATCTTAATGGGAAATTTAGCAGGACATGAAAAAAATGCCATTGATTCATATTACTGGAGGCATTACATTGAAAACAACATTGATTTAACGTGTCCTTACTTTTAACAGTGCGACTGCTAGATTTTACCAGTGGTGTTACATAAGAGTGGCTCGGGGCAACAAACATCAGAACAGGATTTCTGGGTTGGTCCCATTCTTGTTCGGTATAGCCACCTTATACTATGTGAGGCTAGCAAATCTAGTGCTGGACTTACTCTGTTGACTTGTCCCCCAGTCCCCACTTTCTTTCCTTTTTCAACCAATAGATCGGTTTATATTGAGTTTGTACTGTGTTTCCCTTTATTTCCCTATTAGACCAAGAGACTAGTGGGATAGCCAGTCTCTGCTACTTTTCACCCCCATTATTTCCTCTTTTGACCAAGCCCTAGATTCAGGTAACAGATCTTCCCCACCCCACCCCCTTTCTTCCTTGTTTGAACCAAGTAGTACTAGATTCGAGTGCATGAACTAGTTTTACCTCTTAACAATCAAAATTCAGGTGGCTTTCAAATAGCCGATCGATCCTATCTACGAGGGGGCCTGGGAAATGGTAAAAGATACAAATGCAACGATGTCAGGAGCTCAGGAAGTAGAGCAAGGCCGGTTTTGAAGGAAGTTATACCCGAGGGTCGTCGGGATGTCGCTAGGTGGGCGGTGGGAGGCCGGATCTGCCCACACTATGGCAGGAAGGAAGAGGTCGGAGGCCCTCCCTAGCCAGTGGTGCTTGGAAGAGAACGGCAAGGCACGCTGATTGGGATGCACCAATAGTGGGTAAGAGCCGTCGCCGAGGACGACCGCGTGAACCTTGCACCTTCTCACCTTCCCCGGCAGAGAGGATCCGGCTAGATCTGTGACCAGCGTTGAGCAGAGAGAGAGAGAGTGTGGCCACCGCTGTTGTGTTTAGATCTGGAGAGGACGAGACACTATGAAGGGAGCAACACTACCAAGCAAGCACGGAGGCTCCTGCCTATATAGTGGAGTACTAGTTTTCTTTTATCTACCGAAGGCGGCGTGACCTCATCAATGACTGTCGAGATGTCTTCATGCACGTGCCCCGGAGGCGCAATTGTCGTCATTTTGGTCTGAAGCACCGGATTATAACATATAACACGAAAAAATGCCATATGACAAGAAACCATAACCTCACTGCCCAAAGGAGACAACATGAATCCTGACAGACAAACTAGACGAGGATCAAAGCTCAAATTAAAGAGAACCTCGTAGAAAAGGGGTCCGTCGGTAGATGTCCTAATTAACATACCCAGCTTGACCTAGATGGCAGCCGAGTACTCTTCGTGCATGTTCCCCCAATGACCAGCGCCTTCAAGGAACTCGGATGTCGCTGTTTAACCCTCACGGTGATTCGAAGCACATGACACCTAATATTGCGAGATGACAAGAAACCTTTTTTTAGATTTCTCATCAGAACTACATCCCTGTACAACACAGCCTGCATGATATGTAGACGATAGCCAATACAGGCGTGTCTGCTGGAGTGTGGTCACATGCATGGATGAACTGATCTTCTGTGTCATGCAGGGATCGTCCAGGCACCAACGTAGGTACAACACTTCTCTAGTACTATCGCTCATCTCTATCTTCTATTAACTCACCCGACTTGCGGGGCCGGGGAGTGTGCCTATGGTCGGTTCTCGATTGCAGTCCGACATGTGTGTGCAAACGCAATATGACACACGTTCCATTCGGAGAGCGGTGTGCCAGACCGACCGACCGTCTAGCGTGCGACGCGAACGCGGCGGGCGTGCTGTATACTCTATACATGTGTAACACCGTTTTCTTGATGTTTTGCTCCATGGCACAATCCATGGATACAAAATAAGTATATTGTACTATTTAAAAGTTGAGGGCGAGGCTTTTCCCGTGCGGTAGGCGGGGTAGTTCCGCCTAGTCGGTTCGATAGAGACGCGAGAAGATGAGGGAGTAGGCTGCTACAAACATAGGGCTGTGTGATTTGACAGCGAGTTACTGCTGGACAGGTGGGGCCTCGTAATTTGACTTGCCATTTTAGCATTTTAACTGCGATGCTATGACCAGCGTGAGTCTCCCGATTCCTGACCACCTCCATGGTATACAGGTGCCTCTCCCAATGCTCCACCATGTAGAGGCTGGCTCTTGCATCAGAGTCCACTCCTCCACTTTTTCCGTGCCTCTTTCCTCCACATATGCAAAAATGCCATGTAAGTGGGCTTATAGCCCACTATTGTACTTGCTCGTACAGGTGCTAAGCCTGCCACATAGGCATAAAGTCTGATGTGGCAAGTTAATTACTCCCTCCGTCTAGGTGTGCAAGTCATCTTACAAAAACCAAATAATCCCAAAACACTTAGGCGCGGTGCATTAAGTTCTACTCCCTCTTTTCCGGTTTATACGGCTCAAATATGAAATCTCATCAATCAAGGCATTTTGTGAGTGGAGTAATGTATCTCATACTTTACAAAACTACCCCAATTAAACTCATGCATTAAATTGGATTAATTGCAGTGCATGCATGCTTGGCCACTAGATAAGTAGAAACATTACATGCATTGGTGTGTTCCTTTATAATTCTTACATGCAAAGATTTAATGCATCTCGGAAACTAAAAATGAGATGGGGATGAGCCTTATAAATTGGAAAAACAAATAAGTTGAGATATGCCCTATAAACCGGAAAGGAGGGAGTACATCGTTTCTTGTTTCTTGACATATCAACCAATAAGGGATGTGGGGTGTTATCGGATTATGGGTTCCGGCAAACACTTGAGGTTCGAACACTGGGGTGCGCACGAAGATCTCTCTCCCCCTAGCTCACACTCTCGCAATGATCTCAAAGCCCGGCTCGCCGAACCCGAGGAACAAGAGACAAAAGAGTTTATACTGGTTCGGGCCACCGTTGCGGTGTAATACCCTACTCCAGTGTGGAGTGGTGGATTGCCTTCTAGGCTAGGGATGAACAAGTACAAGGGAAGAACAACCTCCTGAGGAGAGGCGTTCTTGAGCTCGGTGAGCTTGTGTGGTGGCCTTGGTGGAATGGATCCAGTCCAAGATGATATCCGGTCCCCCTCCCTATGGTGGTGGCTAGTCCTATTTATAGAGGCCCGGGTCCTCTCCCCAGATATTCGGCAGGAAGGGATCCCACAACGGCCAATTTGAAGGGGACAACTAGTACACGTCATCCTGACAAAAGGTGGTCTTCGCCTGTCAAAGGCTCTGGTGGTGACGCTGTCATGGGCTCCATGATGACCTCCGTCCTGCCGTCCTGCTGGTCTTGATCTCGTTGCACCGATATGGAAACCTTTGCCTGGCTCCTCGGGACTCTTCGCCTGCGCTTACCTCTTTATCACCAAAGAGGAAACTGGCACTCTGCACCCGCTGGCGCCCTCCTGGCCTTGGTCGTCATGGCTCATGTCACAGAAACCTCACAAGGTGCCCCTTGCCTTGGTCTCTCCTCTCCTCGCGAGCCAGCCTAGTGAGGCTGCCCCTGAGGAGGTCTTGAGTCATCCGCCTCATGAGGCTTGGCCCCTCGCAAGGGTCTTGAGTGGTTGTTGATGAAGATGGCCCGTACGAGGCCGCTAGTGGAGCCATGCGCTGGGCCGCAGGAAGGCAAGTCTGGGTACCCCCGTTGCCAGGACACCGACAGTAGCCCCTGGGCCCAAGGCGCGCTCGTGCTTGGCTTAGCAGTGAAGCCAAGGGTCAAGTGCGGAGCTCCGCAGCCCCAACAGCCTGCGGCCTTGATTGACGCGTGGCGATTCACATGACATGGGTGTCTCCGCTTCCCCATGCTGCCTCGGCAACTGCCCGACTGACAAAAGGCTGGCGCGCGCTGTAGTGTCTTCATTGCTTGCCTTCGTCTTGCTCCAGATCCCCTTTCCTGCTCTTTGCTCCCAAGCCTCCAAGTCTGCACCAATCCTCCTCCAAGCCTGCCACCGATGGCGCCCAGCAAGGCAAGGGCCACCCTTCCGCCCTCCTGGTTTGAGCCGGCCCTGAGCGCGCCCAGCGTCTCGGAGAAGGACCTCACTGCCTGCTCCCGATGATGGTGGAGGGCGGCGACGAGAAGAGGAAGACCGTGCTCCGGGTTGGCTCCGCCGAGCCGGAGGCCTCTGGCAGCACCTTCTATCCCTTCTTCATGAGCAGCGTTGTAGCGGGGTTGGTTCCCCCCTTCTCTGACTTCTTCTACTCTGTCCTCAGCCATTACAAGCTGCATACCCTCCATCTTCATTCCAACTCTGTCCTCCTTCTGTCGATTTCCGCCTTCTACTGTGAGGCATACGTTGGTGTGATGCCAACCATGGCGCTGCTGCACCACTTCTTCTATCTCTGGATCAAGAACGGCCATTGCTCGGGGTGCGCCAACTTCGTCGCGGCCAACAAGACCAATGTGATCTCGAAGGCCGGGAAGAAGGCCGAGGATTACAGGAGCAAGTGGGTCCTGATGGATGCCAAGAGCTCCCACCCCCGGCTTGTGCTGCTGACGGGGATGAAGCTCACCGACCCCCGGGCGGATCATGTGCTGGAGAAGATGACTGCCGATCTGAAGCCTCACGATCCAAATGCGGCGAAGCTGACAGGGGCCATGATCGACAAGGAATTCCTCTCGCAGCGCATGGCTCTGCTCCAGGCGCGCTCGCGCCCCTTGTGGAAGCTCGGGGACGAGGGTGACGACCTTCGCCTGCGTCCGGAGGCCTTGTCTAACGAGGAACTTGGCATGGCTCTCCGCTCCCTAGTCGGGGTCGACCAGGGGTACCCTTCGGACACCTTTGTTCCTCTGTAACGCCGCCCGGACGGAGCGAAGGTTGCCGCCGCCATGCCTGTATTTGATGGACATGGGCTCATGCCGCCGGCGCCCTCTGAGGCCCCGGTGGCGGCGACTCCGGTGGTGGTGTCTTCTGGCGACTCTGACGGGGAGGAGGAGCAGGACTCGGAGGCGACCCCGGAGGGGACCAGGGAGACCTCCCCTCCTTGGAAGGCCGATCTCCTCCGTGCCCTGCCTGACGATGAGGACGCCGGTGACCACCCAGTGAGGGAGGTCCTACCCCCTGCTGGGGTCACCACAAGGTCCAAGGTCACCCCCTCGAAGGAGTCATCAACTGTGGTTCCGAGGAAGAGTAGGTCGGCACTGGTTTCTGGGGCGACGCCCCTGCCCTGGCGCCATCTCGTGCTGCCGCTGGTCCGGCTGCTGCTTCTTCATCTGCTCTTGGGGCCCGCACACCGGCGCCCTAGACCGCGAGGCCCTTGGGCTCCGTGCTCCTGAAGAGGGCACGGGACTATGTCGCCGTGGACCAGTAAGCATCTCACCCTAACTTTGTTCTTGCTCCCGCTTCCGTTGCCAATTCCTGATGTTCTCCTCTTGCATTATCAGGCTGATGCTGTCGGCAAAGAAGAAGAGAGAGGGGGCGGCCACATCCTCACGAGCCCAGCTGCCTGGCCTAGTCGCACCCCCTCCGACGCAGAAAGGCGGTGAAGGCACCCATACTTCTCCCGCTCGATCATCCTCGTGAGGCCTAGTGGACCATTCTCGGGAGAAGGCGATCTCCTCGACCAAGCCGGCCCTAGAGGCTCCTACCCCCAGCTCGCCCGTCGATGCAGCTAGGGCTCAGGAGCCCCCAGCTCCTCTTCCTGCCATCACCAGTTCACAGGTCTTGGCAACGGTGCAGCCTCCTCCTCCGGTCGAATCGCTGGCTCGCGATCCTTCCGCTTCGCCCGATGCCTTGGAGGAGGCCCTTTCTGCACTGGCGTGGCTTCGGGCGACCTTCAAGGCACTGACCACCGCCTGGTGGCAGGGCGCCTAGAGCTGCTTTGAGGTTGGCTGCATTCTGATGCGTCTGTCAGGGCGGCGTTGGACCAGCCGTGGCAGCTTCCGAAGAGGACAAGCGGGCCGCCGACCGAGCCACGGCCGCCCGCGAGGTGGCGCTGAAGGATGCTGAAGCCGCCAAGGAGCGCTGCCAGTCGATGGAGGCCGAGCTGGAGACCATGCGCAACGAGCGCACAACCGAGGCTCGCAGTCTCAAGGCGGAGGAGGAGAAGACGAAGGCCCGAGAAGACGCCATCACCGGTCGTGACGCCGAACTGGAGCAGCTGGCAAGGGCGCATGCCGCAGAGCTCGGCCGCCTGGAGAAGCTGGTGCAGGAGGTGGAGGCAGAGAAGGCCCAGCTGGAAGCCAAAGCGAAGGTTCTGTCAGAGGATCGCACGGCCTTCATGTCCCTTGAGGAAGGATCCCCCGAGGCGCTACATGCAGTCTACGAGAAGGGCTTGGAGAAGCTGCTGGCGACGAATGACGAAGGCCTCGCCCAGCTACCTCCTTATCTTGACGTGGCGCTCGAGGGTGTCGTCGCCGGGATCATCCCCATGGTGGAGGGGGAAGCCCGCGCGCTTTCTTCTTCGGGTATCACGCACATATTCATCCACCTGCATCTTCGCGACCCCGACGCCGACCTCAGCGAGCTGCTCGAGCCTGTGGAGGAGGAGCGCTGCGCAGCTACTGCTGCAGCCGTGGAGCGCCAGGTGGAGGCCCTGTTGAAGAAGTTCCTCGGCATCGAGCCTGCACCTCCAACCAATGTCCCCGCCGATCCTGCGATCGAGGCCAATGACACGACCGACGGTGACTCTGCCGGCGGGAAGGTGCTCCATGACGATGGCGCCCAAGGCTGAAGAAAAGGCTTGCTGGTGAAGAACGGTGCTCCTTCTTGTTTTACTTTCCCGTGACATGGGACGTGCTTCGTGGAGGTGTTAAAACTCTGCTTGACGTTTGGGGGACAATATGTTGTGTGATAATTTATTTAGGTTCCGCGATTTCCTTCCCGCTTGCATGATGTTCTACGTCGACAGGGCCCGACCCCGCGCATACCATAGCCGCCGTTGGGCCGTACGGATCACCAGGACGGACCAAGGGGTGAGGGGCTATGTGGCCAGTTAGACTCCTGAGTCGCGATGCTCAGGAGTCCCCCTTAACACGCAAACGGCCTGCGGGAAGGAGCCGCTAAGGTAGGTGTCGACGTTCTGGGAACGGGGGTACCCAGACTTGCCCGCCTGCGGCCCGCGGCGTGGCTGAGCCAGCAGGCCGTACGGCCCGTCCTCACCAAGAAAGCATCCAAGACCCTCACGAGGGGCCAAGCTTCGCGAGGCGGATGACACAAGACCTCCCTTGGAGTGGCCTAGCTAGGCAGGCTCACGAGGAGCGGAGATATCAAGGCAGGGTAAACCTCACGAGGCTCTCATGATGTGAGCCATGACGATCGGCACCAGGCGGGCGTCAGGCGGGCGCCAGCGCACACAGCGTCCTTGTTTCCTCTTTGGTGCAAAGGGGGCAAGCGCAGCCACGGAGTACCGAGGCCTCAGGCAAAGGTTGCCATTCTGGTGGAACAAGAACAAGACCATGGAAAGCAAGATGGAGGTCACCGTGGAGCCCAGAACAGCGTCACCACCAGAGCTTTGTGCAGGCGAAGACTACTTTTGTCAGGATAGCTTGTACTAGTTGTCCCCCTTCAAATTAGCCCGCCATTTTTGGCTCCCTTCCTGCTCAATATTTGGGAAGAGGACCAGGGCCTCTATAAATAGGACTAGCCACCACAGCGGAGGGGGAATCACCTCATCTGAGCGAGGGGGAGACATCATCTTAGCTAGAGGAGAGAGACCACCCCACACACACAAGCTCACCCGCACAAGAACACCTAAACCTCAACCTCAAGAGGTTGTTCCCCCCCTTGTATAGTTCATCATCAGCCCAAGAGGCAATCCACCACCACACTGGAGTAGAGTATTACACCACAACGGTGGCCTGAACCAGTATAAACCTCGTGTCCTTCTGTGTTGTGAGTTCGTCGAGTTCGTCCGCAAGATCTTAGCGAGCTAGAGCGTAGATCGGTTGGAGGGAAAGACTTCGCACGCACCCCAGTGTTCGAACCTTAAGGGTTTGCCGGAACCCCACATCCCGACATTTGGCGCGCCGGGTAGGGGTGCACCGTAGCTTCCCTTCCATCAGTTCATCACTCCGTCGCTCCATCGTCTCCATGTTGGACGCTCGCCACGCTCGAGCTGAGCGTCGGGCCGCCCTCGCCGCCTGCGTCGCTCAGACGGCTCCCGTCGGCGGGCCGCCTCGTCGTTCTCCGTCCCCCGCCACCAACGCTGCCACCGGCCCAGTGGGAAACGAGCAGCAAGCGTCCTCGCAACATCCTTCGGTGCAGCAAGACGGCCGCACCGCTACTCCATCACTCACCCCTGCCGGCTCTTTGTCTCACGCGCACCGCGCTCCCATGGAGGCACGGGCCGCGCTCATCGTGGTGAACGAGCTCCTGCGTTACCGCCCCGTCGACGACATCTATGAGGAGTGGCTCGACTGCGTCGCTGATCTCGTATGTGCCGTGGGGGGCTCTCTGGCGCCGTCCCACTCTCTGCCTCCCCCTCAGCAGGCTGCGGGCGACGGGGCTCGTGGCGTGCCTCCACCGCCTCGAACCCAAGACGGTGCCTTGGCACCAAGGCGCGCGCCTCCACGGCGTGATCCGCCGCGCTCGGCGCCCGCGCGTGAAGAAAGGAGCTGCCAAGAAATCCCGCGGCCGCAAGAAGCTGCACCAGCGCTCCCCACGCCACCTCGTCAAGACCGTGCGCCGCCTATAATGGCACAGCGCGGACCTCGCCAAGACCAAGCTCCGCCCCCGAAGCGGGCCCCGGCAACCATGGCAGGCTACCGCGCCTTCACCCCTGAGCTGCGTAGCATTGCCTGGCCAGGCAAGTTCAAGCCAGATCTGCCTCCTCGGTACGACGGTACCGCCGACCCCGCGGAGTTCCTGCAGCTCTACGAGTTGACCATCGAAGCGGCCAACGGCGATGAAAAAGTCATGGCAAACTGGTTTCCCATGGCACTCAAGGATGGGGCCTGCTCCTGTCTCCTGAACCTGCAGCACGACTCGGTCTCCTCCTGGGACGAGATGCGCGACCGCTTTGTCGCCAACTTCCAGGGCACTCATGACCGCCCACCGGTCGCGGGCGACCTACGCCTCATCAAGCAACAACCAGGAGAGATCCTCCAGAAGTACATCCAGCGCTTCAATAGCACCCGCCTCAAGATCCCCAAGGTCACGGACGAGGCCATCATCTTCGCGTTTTCCGACGGTGTCCGCAACGTCAAGATGAAGGAAGAGCTGGCTATCCATGAGGAGCTTTGCACATCTCAGGAGTTGTTCAACCTGGAGACCAGGTGCGCAAGAGCTGAGGAGGGGCGCCTCTCTCCTCGAGCTGCCAGCTGCAGGAGTGGAGGAAAAGAAGGCCAAGGCCAAGGACGTGAAGCACAAAGAGGCAGTGGTGCTCACAGTAGAGCCCGACACCACGCGAGGCAGAGATCAGCCCGAGTCATCCAAGAACGGCCTCCCATTCTGCGCCTTCCACAACCTAAACACCCATAATACCAGCGACTATCAAGAGCTCAGAGCCATTTCTGGAAGGACGCTCCGGCCGACGCCCCGAGCGCAATGACTGGGGCTATGGCGGCGGAGGAGGACGCAGAGGCGGACGCTGGGACGAACGTGGCCCGCGCCAGGAGTGGCGTGACCAGCCTCGTAAGGACCGCTGGCAGGACTAACCTCGCGAGGGCGCCTACAGGGACCCGCCTCATGAGGATCGCTCCCAGGGTAACGCTGGTCTTCCCCCGTTGCCGCCGCCAAGGAGGAACGCCGACCACCACCAGGACGAGGGGGCTGGGGGCTTCCAGGAGCCGCGCGCGGTCGCTTGCATCTTGGGCGGCGCTCCCCAAGCTCGAGGCCACGCGCCCGCTCCGGTGGTCCCAATGCGCCATCACCTTCAGCTCGGTCGACCAGCTCAAGTGCGCATCCACCGCTGGCACACCCCCTATGCTGTACTCCCCAGTCATCAGCAATGTGCAAGTCACCAAGACTCTCATCGAGGGCAATGCAGGGCTCAACGTCCTATCCGCCGACACATTCGACAACCTCCAAGTGCCCTATGAGCAGCTCCAGCCAACCAAGCCTTTCTCGGGAGTGACTAACGGTTCCACCACACCAAAAGGGCAAGTCCGCTTGCCTGTCACCTTCGGGGAGCGCAAGAATTACCGCACCGAGCTCATCGACTTCGACATCGCGCACATCCGCCTGCCGTACAATGCCATCCTCGGGTATCTAGCCTTGGCCAAGTACATGGCAGTCACTCACCACGGCTACAACGTCCTCAAGAAGCCAAGAAGCGGGGGGATCATCACGGTCCCATTGAAGAAAGGGATGCGGTGTGCTCCCTTGAGGCGCCTTCCAATCCACGGCAATCGACAACCCTGACACCAGAAGTGAAGGCCCTTCGGAGACCATCCCCAAGAACAAGCTACCGCGTCATGCAGGACCCCAAGAAGATGGCGTCGCGTTAGGAGCCTCGTCAGGATCGGTGCCCGCTCCAGGGGCGCCTCCCTCCACCGCATAGGAAAGCGTGCCCGAAGCCCTCCTCAGGCAAGGCTCGGGGGCTCTCTTCTGGAGGGCCTCAGACCTTGCCAATATCAAGAGGAAGGCGCTTGGGCACCACTTGGAAGCGTGCTTAACGGCACATGTTCCTCAGGAGAGCATGGGGCAAGGAATGCCCACCACACAGGAGTTCATCACCAAGACCACCCAAGAGCTACAAGACGCAAGGGCCATGCGTGGCGATAGCCGCTCACAGAGTGTGGCTCACCACCCAGGCGAGGGTACTGAGCTGCGCGCCTGCGTCGACATCCCAGGGCTCAGCAGGGCCGCATCTCAGTAACGCTTCTGGCCATCATGCGCGGGCCATTGTGAGGGTCCAGCACACAGCTTTGTTCGCATGCCTTTGGCTTGTTGAGCATGGCGTCGGCCCATCAGCGCAATGTGTGGCAAGTCCTGGCAGCTCAGGAGGCCAGGTTCCATGCCCTTCTGGAGGAGATGGCGACGGCCTTCAGGGAACCTCCTGGGCTCCCAGAGCCTCCTGAGGCTCAGGGTCCCAGTGGCTCATGAGGAGTCATTCCTTCAACGTGTGGCTTCAGCTACACCAGCTCTACTTTGTCTATAGACCCATGTGACATCTTCCAAGTTCATTTAAGCTGGGAGCGCCCCTCGGTCTGCATCATCCCCACGCCGCTCAAGCCAGACCCAGTGGCATGTACCTTCCTGCATTTATCCAAGACAATCTGCTTTTCATACTTAACCTGCCAACTGCTATCACCTGCTCGATCATCACCTCCCTTGGGGCCTCTACACAGGCACGACGCTGGTGCATGGGTCCGTCCCTGCCACGACCGACAAATCTGAGTGGTCGAGCTCTGGCTCGCGGCACACGCCGTGCACGTCACCTCACCAGGCCCTCAGTGCCTTCACTTCACCCGGACCAACTAGCGGTAGGCAGGCGGCAGTAACGGCAAACCATGCTTCTTCTTATGCCTGTTCACAGGAACCCCGCGGGAAGGATAGCAGGCGGCACCGCGAGTCTCCTCTCCTCTCGTGCGACTCGCTTGCGCGTTAAAAGTGGGCTTCCTGAGCATCGCGAGTCAGGAGCTCTTACTGGCTCTCCAGCCCTCACCCCCTGGCCTTGACCACGGCATCCCAACCTGGCATACTAGCGGCAGCTGAGCTCGCTCGAGGGCCGGGACCTAAGGACGTAGAGCATTAAAAAGAGCTCGGGAGAAGGAAAACTCACATGGGCCGACCTAGCTATGTCGCGTAAGTTGGCGCGCAGCCCTAGCGCGACATCAGGAATCACCAAGAAGTCATCAAGAGAATTCTCGCCCTCGGATCGGCAAAATATTTGGGCCTAATAGTCGCTCACACCATGCTGCAACCCCGTTACGGCCAAGTCATCTTCCTTTCTTTCCTTGCCATGGCCGCTTAGGCGCTAAGGGGGACCTCCTGAGCATCGTGCCTCAGGGGCTCTTACTGGACCTCGGGCCACACACCTCCTGGCCTTGACCACGGCATCATGACCTGGCATACCAGCGATGGCTGTAGCCGCCTTGGGACTGGGACCCGTCAGCGTAGAGCAAGAAGCTATCGCGAGGAAAGAAAGGGGAGGCCGGGCCTTAACGGGGCGCGCGTTTGTCAAATGTTCATAACAAGGAAAATAGGTACAAAGGCATTGCAGATCCTTACATGCCCCCACGGGGAGATTCATGATTCTTCGCAGGAAACAAAAGCTAATGCTAAGGGGGATCCTATCTACATCCTCCCGTGGCGGACGCCATCATCAACAGTGGGCCACGGGAGGCCGGCGCCAACCCCATCCAGATCAGTGGTGGAGGCGGCTGGACGCCGCAGCCTTGCCCCTGGCACGACGAGAGCTTGGGGGGGGGGGGTGGGACGTAGCTATCGTCGCTTGTCTCCGGAGTCTCGTAGAGCTCAGGAGAACTGCTGGACTCCCAAGGGCTGCTGCTGCTGGAGTAGTCACGGGCGGATCGCATCAGCCTCGCGCTCCTCTCTAGAGAAGCACTCCAGGAGGCGGCCCTCGGTGTCGAAGACCTTGAAGAGAAGCGTGGAGGCGCCGTCGAACTTGAAGTGGATCGCTAGGGCACCCCTCGCCCGACAGATCCGTGCAATCTCGCCCCAGCCGCGAGTCATGAAGATTTTGCCAATGGGGACCACTTCGATCTTCGGTCTGATCGCTGGAGTGGCACAATCGGCATGCTGCAGCCATAACTCGAGAGGCTCCCTCGGCGGCATCATGTCGGAGAAGAACCGTGGGAAGCAGATCCAGGAGTTCGGAGGCGTCGGCGCTCACAGCACCAGCTCGCGCGAGGAGTCCGCGGCGTGGACGGCCCGCGTCGCCGTGGCGCGGCGACCCCGGGTGCGGCGTGGGTGATCCTGCTCGGCACTTCGTCCTTCCGA